>NC_058409.1:125837972-126142519 GCF_002201575.2 Neomonachus schauinslandi
CCCCACCACTCCAGCAACCCTCAGTTTGTTTCCTGAGATTAAGAATTTCTCATATCAGTGGGGTCATATGATACATGTGTTTCTCTGATTGACTTATTTCGTTCAGCATAATACCCTCCAGTTCCATCCACGTCGTTGCAAATGGCAAGATTTCATTCCTTTTGATGGCCGCATAATGTTCCATTGTATATATTAATGAGATGAGATTAATTGGAATGTAGCACTTAAATTGTAAGTGGCATTTGTTTGATTAATAAGTCCTAATTTGCTTTCTTACAAATGATAAAATGGGTGGATTGGACTGCTGTTTATTTATAAAATAAGCAGATGCCCTTATTGTCATAAACAGACTAGTTAAGTGCATGCAAATTTGAATTTTTTAGCCATGCATAATATTTGTTGGTCTATGTAAATCTTTTAGTTGTAGTTTCTGTACTTAGAGACCTTTGTCAGATACATAATGTCAATTCATTAAATTCCTTTTAGCTTTATTAGAAGTTACTTGCGGGTGCCTGGGTGGCTCAGTCAGTTAAGCGTCTTCCTTTGGCTCGGGTCATGATCCCAGGGGCCTGGGATCGAGTCCTGCATTGGGCTGCTTCTCCCTCTGCCTCTCTGTCTCTCTCTCTGTCTCTCATGAATGGGTAAATAAATTCTTAAAAAAAAAATTAAAGTTACTTCCTTGCTAGAACAAAAATCCCTTCAAGGAGATGCAAGTGTTCAGGAGTACAGCCCAAACACATAGGAAAGGTTCTGTTGTTAGGATGGTATTCTGTATGTGTGTTTATCTTTCTATGTCTGTTTCTGTATGTCTTGGTTTGCCTCAGTGCTATGTGTTCTCTCATTTCTGTTCTGCGTCTCTCTTCTGTTTTCCTTTCCGTTTACCTTCATTGTCAGACTGTGTTTGAACAAAATGGCTGGTGGCATCGCAAGCCACTAATCAGTTAGAACTCATATGCTAGTGCCCATCAGCCTCTGTGTCCCCAAGTTAGATCGCCAGGAGGGAAACTTTGATTTGCCCATCCTGGTCCAAGTAGATGTGACAGGGCACAGTTGTGTCTTTCTGTAGAATCTGAAGATGAGGGCAAAGTTTCAAAATAGGGTATGTGAACCAAGAGTGGTTCAACTAGTACAACTTCACTAGTACAACTTTTGGATTGGGTTTGGTAGTAAACACCAAATGTTTTGGTAACCTGATACTTTCTTTCGCTGAGGAAAGTCTGTTTAGCTAAAAACATTGATCACACCAGAATTCAACATTATACAGAAGATAGATGCTTAACTGACTGAGCCACGCACGCGCCCCTGTGGGGTCGATTCTTAACATAAAGCTTCTCATTAAGCACTTCTGGAGCTTGTAACTCAAATGGTGAGAACTCAGTGTTTGCATTTTTAGGGGCCCAATAAAACACCCTTTTCCCCCATTCAAATTGAGCCACTTGAGAGAAATAAAGGGAATCAGGCAAATAGAGATCCAAATAAGTCTCATCTTATCACTGAGAAGAAGCTGTGTTGGTTGTTGCTTAGACATGTAGCAGTGTTGGGCTTTTTATAGTCTCTTTCCCTTAAATGTCGACCTTGGAAGTGCCCACCAAGGGAAGAATTGTGTCTGCAGAGCATGTCCCCAAGGCCATTGCCTCATTTGTTACTGTACCATTCATTTTTTCTGAATGGCATACTATATGATAAAGATAATTTATCTCAGTTTATGTTCCACAGCCTCAGGAGGTCTGCCCTAAAGTTTGGCCATTTGTCTGAGTGAGTCTGTGATGCCAGGGACTCTGAACAACAAAAGATTAATTGAAGCAGAACTCTGTAATTAATTAATTTAGCTGGCATCTCATTGGGAAAGTTTCTACTTACCTGGTTATTATTTGTTGTTATTCAAGTAGAGGTGCTTTGAATTAGTTTCCAGGGCCCTTGGAGTCCTTGTCTCTTGTGTTCTTTTCTAAGTTTTGTTGGAAGCCTTGTGAGCTGCACATGGTATCTTTAAATGTGCCTGTTTTTGATTTTCTAGCATCCCAGCTCATCAGTATGATCATATTGGGGTCTTAATGCATCCTCTATTCTTGTATGTCCCCTCTTGTTTTGGACCCGTGAACCTAATGAAGTCATGTTTCTCTGGATTTTGTGGGAACATCTCTGCTTGGAATATCTCTGCCTCTCCCATCCTTGTGTTTGAAAATACTGGAACTGATTTCTGATCACAAACTTGTAGGGTCCCAAAATAGTTTTCTTGTGGTCTTCTAACCCCCAGTTGTTTCTTCTGCAGCAAGTGGGGGACGTCCTCAAGGTCCGATGGCTGCTAGTATTCTTAGTGCAGCTGCTGCTGCTTCATAAGTAAGTGGATAGTCTGGCCAGTGTGGTCCTCCCTTAATGTGACCCTGAGCTTTGAGTACCTATCCTTAGACCAACCACAGGCATGAAGATACTCCATTGCTGGTGGTAGAATCTCAAACCCATTTAGGGATCTGAAATAATCACTGACTTCTAAGTGCAAGAGTGTGTGGTATCACTGAATACATAATCATTATTGGGGCTTCTTTACCTTCTCACAACATGGTTGCAGATGTACAGAGTTGTGCCGTTTTAGCCAAATCATAAACTGCTTTATATTGCCAGGTCTTCCTCAACTGTTTTAACTATTATTCTTAATGTGCCTGGCTTGCTCTGCTTAACAGAAATTTTTCTGTAAATGTTTATGGGTGCACAAACTCAGCATGCCCTGAGTATATAACCATCCTACCTGGATTACAGGTTCTTGTAATTTGTTTCAGGGGGTAATGGTTTGAGGACAGAATCCTTTGGGCAGTGGTTGTTACTGACCTGCCCTTACAAAATCTTTTTACAAGGTAGGTAGGTTAAATTGGTGGCATGCCTGGATATGGTTATGCAGTCTTGTTACCAAGTTTTCAGTACTCCAAGTAACTGACAGGTTGGACCCTAATTCATCACTACACTGCTCTGGAGTATGGGGCCTATGCCACATGTGTCTTCTCTCCTCCATGGGTTTAGGTTAACTCAGTAGCTGTAATATGACATTTCCTTTAAGGTACCATCTTACTTTGAACTGCATCCCAATTTTAGAGATACTTAACTTTTTTCCCCCCACAGTTTTATTGAGAAAAATGGACAAATACATCGCTGTGTAAATTTAAGGTGTAGAGCATGATGGTTTGATTTACAAATATTGTGAAATGCTTACCAAAGTAGATTTAGTTAATATTCATCATCCATATATTATACGCTTTTAAAATGTATGTTTTGGGATTGATGAGATGTAGTTTTAAGATTAGCACTAGAGATGAAAGATTAAAGGGCTCCTTAGCATTTGTAACTGAGTAATTTTGTCACCACTGCTGGTCTGTCGTACATGTGTTGGGGCATGAATTCACTGCAGAATCTTGCTGGTCTACGTCACGGCCAGATTCACTTGACTTTCGTACAATCTACTGCTTTTCCTCTAATATACTTAATTTCAGGGGTGGCATTGTCATCTTATCCAGTTATACCATTCAAATATTTAGAATTAATCTTGCCCTTTTTAATATTGCCCCTCTCTCTCCCCTCCCCCAGCCTGGTTAATTCCTGATCAGTTTTGCTACAGAACTGTCCATGCTCATTTGTCAGCTTTCCCCTGTGAATTTAAATCTGTTTAAGTATGTCTTTTAGTGGTACTGCCCCAAAGCCATTCACTTAAATGCAGATCTTTAAAGTCTGTTACTAAAGGCTCTATTTTGCTAACCTCTCTGGGTATACCATAACCTTGGGAGCAGTTGAGATTGAGACATAATATCTCATCCTCTGCTAGCAAATGTGAGTTTTTCAGTACTGTTCATCCGGAATTTCCAGGCTTGTAGACAGAGACAGGGTGTGGTACTGTCCACATGCATTACTGCTTCACGAGGTGTGTTCTGTTGTTTACAGTTTGTAAAGGCTTACCTGGGAGCTTAAGCTCCATGTCCAGGTCAGTAGAAGCCAGACATCTGTAACTTTGATTTCATGTGGAATCCATTCCCAGGCTTCGCAGGACTTAAGTTGGCATGGATACACAGACCATGGATTTTACCTAACCTCTGTAACTTACTGGTCTCACTAACCATGTCGCTAAACCTCTGACAGTCTTATTTTAAAAGATTTTATTTATCTGAGAGGGCGAGAGAGCACAAGCAGGGGAAGGGGCAGAGGGAGAGGGAGAAGCAGGTTCCCCGTGGCAGTCTTATTTTAATCAGACCCCTACCATTTATTAAGTTTAAAAGTATTCTCTCAAATCCAGTCAGTTTTTGCTTCCCCTGCCTCATATTTAAATTGGCCTCTTTAAACCGATATTTTGTTTGTTCCTTTGTGGCTCCCTTAGTCTAGATTCTCACTTTTTTTTCCCTCAGGAGTGGTAATTTCATTAGGCTAATTTAAGTCCCTGTGTCAATAGTGGAATCCCATGGACCTTGATGGTTGGCCAGTTATCTTCTGATACACAGGGTGCCCGCTGTGACCTGGCCAAGTACCAAGATTGACCTTGAGAGAATGACAGAATCAAGGGGCTAGGTTCCCCCCCCCCACCCCCAATCCTAGGCCATCCGTTCTTCAGAGAATGTTCTTCACAGGATCAATTAGCCTGCTCTCTCTCCTACCAAGATTATATGTTTACCTTGTTCTGAGAACCCAAGTTCTGCTTTTTCCTGAGTTGGATAGTTTAAATTAGTAGATGGCAGACTTCATGGCTTCATATTTTGGAGAACTCCAATTATTCACTGAAAAAGTGCCCAGACTTCATCTGGTTGATTTGAGTATTCCCAGATCTCTAGGTGTCTGTCAGTCTCATTCTGTCTGGTTGTTCTTCCACCTTGGATGTTGCCCTTAAATGTCTCTTGGGGGGGGGGGGGGGGGGAGGGGCAATCTGATCACTTTACAATGCTTGTTATTCGAACTTTAGGCATGGGCCCTCATAAATTTCCTAATATATTCTAAAATTAGCTTTGTGTTTTTATACTAAAAAAGCATTGAATGAATGATTTTTTAATTCTCTGTGAGGCCACAGTGGGCTAGATTGTTTTTCCTGACTTTTTAAACTTGCCCACACGTACTAATAATAAACCGCTATCATCAGGGGTTAACTGAGTGAATGAGCCCAGGTCCTTGCAATCTGAAAGAGCCTCCTAAACATGGAACTTAATGAAGAATGAAAGACATTATCTTTTTAAACCTCTGACTTCCGAAGTTATTTATCTGCATATAAGGATTAGTGGTGAAAAGACAACAAACACCTGAAAAATCTAGATTAGTAATGTATAATAACTAATTTTTTTAGTATTTTATTTAAAATTATAATTATGAAAAGATATGAAAGGTAAAAGGCACCAAAAATAACTTTGGCTAAGGATATTTCTATTTTTGAGTCTGAATTCAAAGTAAATTAGCTATTTTGTTTTCTCTCCCCCCTCCCTTCTTTTAACTAGGGTTACACATCATTTTGGAATGACTGTATATCATCTGGATTACGTGGCTGTATGTTAATTGAATTAGCACTGAGAGGAAGGTTACAACTAGAGGCTTGTGGAATGAGACGTAAAAGTCTGTTAACAAGAAAGGTAAGAGGAGTGCTGAATAACATATCCTTTTTAAAGAGTTTGTGCTGACTAAAAATGGAAGTTTCTATTAATAGATTTAAAGAATTAAAGAGGAAGTTGATTTTAAAGTTAAGACTTTATTGGAAATCATGTTTTCATGTCTTTTTTGCATTCTTTGTTTCTTGGTTCTTGGTACATAATGACTAATGCAATTAATTCATTGTTAGACTCACTTGGCCCCTGCATCTTGCATATTCAGAAAGACTCCAAACTTCATTTGCTGCTTCTGAAAGCCATACTTTGGAAAGACTTGACATAACTTTGTTTTAAAATTCAGAGGTGTTACCGTGCAAGTTAACTATCTATAGGCTGTTGGACTTTTTTAGCAGAATATGAATACTTTTTAGATCTCTATCTTCTCTACTGTAAAAGTCTGTGTAAATAGTTATTTTTTAGAATTTTTAACTCCAGCCTCCATCTCAGATATTCAAGACTGTTTCTCTTCTAGTCTGTCATTGTGTTTCTTGGGGCCATGGTGTTTCAAAACTGTTTTTTCCTTTAATACAGCATCTTAATGAAATCTACAAAGTTTTAGGTCAGAACTGAACATTTTTTGCTTGATATGCCATAATCCTATAGGAAAGAAAGCCACATTAATGGCTTTCTTGAAAGTTCTATGCAGAATAAACATTGTATAGCAGAATGTACTCCTCATGCGATTTTTTTTTTTTTAAGATTTTATTTATTTGACAGAGAGAGCGAGCACAAGCAGGGGGAGCGGTGGGCAGAGGCAGAGCAAGAAGCAGGCTCCCTGCTGAGCAGGGATCCTGACGTGGGGCTCGATCCCAGGACCCTGGGATCTTATGACCTGAGCCGAAGGCAGATGCTTAACCAACTGAGCCACCCAAGCACCCCTCATTTTTTTTTCTTAGAGTTTTAATAATTTTCTTTTTAAAAAATGTTTTCTCTGTGCCTTTTTTTTCTTATATGCTCCCTCAGAAAAAAACTAGCATTATTAATTTTCAAATGTTCAAATACATTAAGTAACTCCATTAGAATCTGCCTTGTGCTTCAGTCTGGACTGGTTATGGTTTGGTTTTATTGGGACTTCCTGTCTCATTTTACTGCTTTCAACCTCCTGTTTCTAGATCTAATATTTTTTTCCATCCTTGTGGCAGGAAAATGTTTTGATATTTTGCATGCCTGAAAATTTCTTTACTGTACCTCATTTTCATTTGACAGTTTGGGAATAGAATGTTAGATTTAAATTATTTTCCCACAGAATTTTGAAGTCATTTCCTCATTGCGCTCTAGTATACAAAGTTGCTATTAAAGTCTGGTGCCCTTTTGATATTCATTCTTTGTGTGATACCTGTTTTCCTATCTGGAAGCATTTCAGATCTTCTGTTTATTCCTGATATTGTACGATATACCTTGATGTGGGTCTTTTAAAAATCATTATTCTGTGCTTGCTTTGGCAGCACATATATTAAAATTCATTATGCATGGGTTCTTTCAATCTAGAAATGTTTAGTTTTGGTTTTATCAGTTTTCTTCTATTTCTTATATCTTTGCTCTATTTTCTAGAACTTTAAGTTTGATGTGGACCTTTTGACTAGTCTTTTTTCTTTCTGTTTCTTAGTTTCTTAGTTTTATTAAGATATAATTGGCATTGGCTTGGCCTCCCTTACCTTTTTTAACATGTTATTTTATTTATTTTTTTAAGATTTTATTTATTTGACCAGAGAGACACAGCGAGAGAGGGAACACAAGCAGGGGGCATGGGAGAGGGAGAAGCAGGCTTTCCGCGGAGCAGGGAGCCTGATGTGGGGCTCGATCCCAGGACTCTGGGATTATGACCTGAGCCGAAGGCAGACACGTTAACGACTGAGCCACCCAGGTGCCCCTAAGATTTTATTTTTAAGTAACCTCTACACCCATCTTGTGGCTTGAACTTAAAACCCCAAGATCAAGAGTCACATGATCTGTCAACGGAGCCAACCAGGCCCCCCTGGTTATCTCTTGATAAATCACTTTGAAATGCTATTTACTTTCTATTAGAAAAGATGAGGGAAAAAAAAAAAGTTGAACATTTGGCTCTCTTAATACCACTTACCTCCACCCCCAAAGTTCCTGATAGAGTTACGTCATAATTTTTTGCAAAACCGTAACAATTGTTTTTTATTATTACAATTATGTTAGCCCTGCAGAGTTTGGTTATATCCTATGATATTTTCCTTCCTTCTTTTTTTTTTTTTTTTTTTTAAAGATTTTATTTATTTATTTGACAGAGAGCGTGCACAAGGCAGTATAAGCTCATTTAGAAATATGGACGTAAATGCCAAAAGAAATAACTATAGAGAGCTATAGCAAGTTGAATAGTGGTCCCCAAGAGGTGTTCAGGTCCTAACCCCTGGAACCTAATCCCCAGTAAATCTTTGTAGATGAGATTACATTAAATTAGATACGGAGATGATGGGGCACCTCAATGGCTCATTCGGTTAGGCGTCCGACTCTTGATTTTGGCTCAGGTCATGATCTCAGGGTCAGGCTCCACGCTCGGTGGGGAGTCTGCTTCTCTCCCTCTGCTTCCTCCCCCCCTCCCCCCAAAGCACACGCTCTTCCTCTCTTTCTCTCAAATAAATTCATTATGCATGGGTTCTTTCAATCTAGAAATGTTTAGTTTTGGTTTTATCAAGTTTTCTTCTATTTCTTATATCTTTGCTCTATTTTCTAGAACTTTAAGTTTGATGTGGACCTCTTGACTAGTCTTTTTAGTTTCTTAGCTTTATTGAGAAATAATTGGCATTGGCTTGGCCTCCCTTACCTTTTTTTAACCCTCTTTTGAGTTTTTTTAAAATGTGGTTCTAATGTTTTTGATTTCCAGGAGCCTTTTCTTGTGTTTTGTTTTTGTTTTATCACGATCTCTTGTTTCATGGATATAATATCTTCTTTTAAATCACTAAGAATATTATGGCTCTTTGGAAAATTTCTTTTTTATGTTTCTTCAAGTTTTTACTTTCTGTCTTTTGGTTTCTTTGATGTTGAAGGTTTTCTTTTAGTATCTTGTCATTCTTGGTTAACTGTTCATATTTAAGAATGAGGCTCCCCTCTAAGGTGCAATATACTGAATAGAAATTAAAGGTGTGGGCAGAGCATATTTATTAGTGGGCCACAGATTGCTGAATTTCGTTAAGGGGCTTAGAACTACCCTGAGGCATTGAAGAGTTTTAAGCAGAAACTGAAATAACATGGTAAGACTTGCCTTTTAAAAAGATCAGTGAGGAGAATGGATTGAAACTAGTTTGGGAAAACTAGTTAGGAAACTTAATCCAAGTGAAAGATAACTAGATTGAGTGGAGTAATTGCAGAGGTGATGGAGAAGAGTAGTCCCAGCTGGGAGAGATTGAGGGGACAGAATTTCATGAGAAAAAGGATCCACCCATACCCAGGTTATTGTGACCTGATATAAGATGCGTCTCAGAGGGTGGGCATGAGGTGGGTGTTGAGGCCAGATTGCAGTGAATTTAAGGAATAGTGGGAGGTCAGAAGTGGTGGCATGACCACATTGTATAAACAAACAACTTTTTTCTGCCATGGCTCTCCTTTTTTCATACTCTCTCTGACCCCTTACAAAAAGCATGGTCCGGAGTAGTACTGTCTAGTAGAACTTTCTGTGATGATGAAAATGTTCTGTATCTGCCATACCATAGCCACTGGCCACATGGGTCTGTGAGCCAGACACTTGAAATGTGGCTAGTGAGAGATTCAGGCATGTTGTAAATAAAAACACACTGGATTTTTGAAAACTTACTTGAAAAAAGAAGAATGTAAAATATCTCAATTTAAAAATATTTATTACATGTTAATATTTTGACTATAGTGGGTTAAGTAAAATATATTAAAATTTCACCTGTTTCTTTTCCTTTTTTAATATAACTACAAAAATTTAAAAGCTTTATGGCTTGCATTTGTCATTCTAATTATATTTCTGTTGGGTCATGCTGTCTCACAAATAGCCTTTTAGAAGATTGAGCAGAAAGGTAAAGGACACATGTTGAAGACAAGTTTAAGGGAGAACTGCATTTAGAAAATAATGTTTTAAAATTGTATGACATTTTAATAGCTAACATAAAGTAATATAACAGATTAACATTTGGTGTTACGGAATTTCAACTAGAAATTTGTTGCTTAGCCAAGAACTCAGTGAAGGCTGCAGAAATCTAATACTTGGCTAAAGCAGTATATAGCATTTTCTTTTTCTTTTCTTTTTTTTAAAGATTTTATTTATTTATTTGACAGAGAGCACAAGCTGGGAAAACAGCAGGCAGAGGGAGAGGGAGAAGCAGGCTCCCTGGTGAGCAAGGAGCCTCATAATGGGGCTCCATCCCAGGACCTTGGGATCATGACCTGACCTGAAGGCAGACGCTTAATTGATCTGAGCCACCCAGGCGCCCCTATAGCATTTTTTCCCCTCATTCCCTGGCTTTGTATTTTTCCACTTTTAGATGGATTCTCTATCTTAGCTTTAAAAAGTTTTGTAGTGTTTAAAAATTTTGTTACCAAACCTATTGGTATTTTCAAGGTTTCTGCTAGTTGCCACAATTTTGAAAAAAGCTTTCTCACCCCTAAATTACATTTCATATTTAAATCTTTATCTTTCGTTGTGGTATAAGCTCTGAGGAGCCATGTCTTACTGAACTTTTAATTCTAATTGGTTAGCCAGTTGTTTCAATAACATCTATTGAAAAATTCATTTCTCCACTGCTCTAAAATGCCACCTTTATTATACTGAATTGAGTATATAATTGTATATAATTGAGTTTGTTTCCGTAACTTAGAAATGTTTAAAAAATGAATTTCTTGATTAAATAGCCCAAGGTTTAGCAATGAAAAGAATTAACAGTGAGTAAAAACTGTTCTAGCCTTTTGCTTTACTAATTCTTGCACAGTAACTTTATTTGCATTCATGATTGTGGCTAATCTGGTTAGGTTTAAATGTTGGGTATCTTTTTTTTTTTTTTTCAATGTTGGATTTCTTAATAGAGAATTAATTTAAAATTTGAACCTTGACACTGCATGAACACACTAGGGACTTTAAGTATAATGAACTATTTGTATAATTGTTTAAGTTTTTCATCTAAAGAGATGGTCAGAAGAAAGAATTAGTGGATTATTTGATTCTTACTGCTTACATTTTAGGTGATCTGTAAGTCAGATGCTCCAACAGGGGATGTTCTTCTTGATGAAGCTCTAAAGCATGTTAAGGAGACTCAACCTCCAGAAACGGTCCAGAACTGGATTGAATTACTTAGTGGTAAGCTTTTGTGTATAAACTAAAAGCTGAATTCTGTCTAAAAGATTTTTGTAAAAGCTTAAAATTCTTTTGAGAGGAACTTAAGACAAAATGGCCAAAAGCTTGTGTTATATAGGCAGACTTGAAAGTTATTAGTCACTGAATGGGGAAAATAGTGGTTTTAAAAATTTTACCCCCTCTTAATAAGACTGAGCAGATAGATGTTCAATGAAACATAATATTCTTCCTTAGAGTTTCCACCTTCTTTATCAAAATTACCTCATGCTACCTTACCACAGGGTAGACTAAGTTAAGCTGTGATAACAGACAACCCCCAAACCTCCGTGGCTTTAAACAACAGATGACTTTTCACTCATGTTATAAGTAGTCACAGGCCACTTCATTCTCACTTTGGCAGCCAGGCAGGCAGATAGAGCTGCCACCATCTGGAGCACTGTCTGTCACTGTCATAAAGGGAAGATGAGTATAGCCAATCATTCAGGCTTGGAAGTTTCTGTTCAGAAAGGACATGTGGTTCCGGTTTCATTGGTCAGAGCAAGTCACGTGGCCTCCCCTAACTTTAAGGAGACCGGAAGGTGCAGTGGTAGGAAGGAGAACCTGAAATACTTGGTTGACAGCACTGGTGACTATTGCATTTACATTAAAGTTATTTGCGTATTTGTCTAATCTAGATAGAGAGCTTTGAGTATAGGACCTAAGTGTAGAGTATAGGCCGAAAGTTCTCTTGCTCTTCCTCTTTACTGTTACATAAAACATTGCTTCTGTGTACATGTATTATTTCAGTTCATGTTCAAACATACTGCTCTTTAACTTTTAAAAGCATTTGGGTGTTGTTAGATTGGTAATTAACATGTAATATTTTTCAACTTACAGTTCCTAAAAATAACCCTATTATTCTCTCAGTAAAAGATTTTGAGTTTTGCATCTTTGTTTATGTAAAAAATGAATACACATATTCCATTGTTAGCTAATAGGCAACAGTGGCACTTTACACTTAGGGCAGTGTTCATTCTGTTTGTTACTGATAGAAAACAGACTTACTCACAAGGTAGTTTTGATGAATTTTGCAGTTTTTCTCTTAAAACGGGAGCCGCCCCGTTTTAATTTGCTTGTAGAACTTATAAAATCTTTTCACATTGTGAATAATTTAGGAGCTGTTGAATAACAATATGGATCACAGTAACATCTTTGAGTTTTAAACACTTAAGTAATCATGCATTTATTACAAAGTATTTAAAAGGTATCTGAGGGCGCCTGGGTTGGCTCAGTCGTTAAGCGTCTGCCTTCGGCTCAGGTCATGATCCCGGGGTCCCGGGATTGAGTCCCGCATCGGGCTCCCTGCTCGGCGGGGAGCCTGCTTCTCCCTCTCCCACTCCCCCTGCTTGTGTTCCTGCTCTTGCTATCTCTCTCTCTGTCAAATAAATAAAATCTTTAAAAAAAAAAAAAAGGTATCTGATATTCTGCTTAAATTGAAGCAGCCAAATCTTTAGTAGCTGTGATAGTTTAAACATTTATTGTATATTCACTCATCTAGCTACCCCCCATCCCAATTCATACTGGTGTCTTAAGTGTGCTAATTTCAAGGGTGACTTTATTCTTTTGATTTAGCTTAATTATTATTTTTTATTACTTTTATTTTTATTATTATTTTTTAAAGATTTTATTTATTTATTTGACAAGATAGAGAGAACAAGTAGGCAGAGAGGCAGGCAGAGGGAGAGGGAGAAGCAGGCTCCCCACTGAGCAGGGAGCCCAGTGCGGGGCTCGATCCCAGGACCCTGGGATCATGACCTGAGCCGAAGGCAGCCGCTTAACCGACTGAGCCACCCAGGCACCCCTATTTTTTTAAAACAAAAGGCAGAAATGTTAGGATGCCAAGACACTTTCACCACTCAGTTATTTCATTGTACCTTTTTTTAGGGTGCCAAGAATAGTATTAAACAACATTTGCATTTTACCCACACTGTTTCAGCCTTCTGCGTATGAGATTTCTTCATTTTTTCAAATATCTGAGGAAGTCTGAATAACATTTGTACTGGAGTGAGCAGGCGAGATTTGCCCCCTTTGAGGGAGTTACTGCAAAGGGAGATGATGTCTGAGCCCCTTTTTATTACTTCCTTTGGGGCAGAAACTATAGCCCATAAGAAGGTCCACTCATAAATGGAACACCTTATTTGAAGGTGGGCCTGTGTTTAGGCTCTTCTCATTTTTAGTAGCAACACTAAATTGTACCATATTTTGGAATTGAGAAATTTCTCATAGGAACTTTGTAACGATTATTTTGTTCCATTGGTTGTAATATATAAGATGTAATTGTGAATAAAGTAGGTAAACCTTAGTATGACTTCAGCACAATAAATAGTAAGTTATAAATTGCTAATCCCATTCATTTCCCATGAGAAAAGAAAATCATTGTATAGCATCATTAGAGGGATTTTGTGTTTTTAGGTCTGCAAAGAGATGCTTAACTGTGGACTTCTCAGAATAATCCTGATCCTCCCCCCCCCCCCCATTTTTTGAACTAGATAGCCAAGATATTCTCTGAGGCATGCAGTACCCTTCTGTTTGATTAGTGAGTTGCCAGGGAAAAGTACTACTTTGATAATTGACAAATTATTATAAGCATAGTTAGTTAATTTTAAAGTTGAACTATTATTTATGGGCTTCTACATAAATTTGGCTATTGGTTATTTTATGTTTATTTTAATTTCCAAAAGTCAGAAGAAGGTCAGAAAACACAACCTAGCCAATTCTAGCCTAGTGTATTAGGCTGCGTACCACAAGCCAGTGATATTAGAAAACACAAACCCCAAACTGTCTGGTGAAAGGTACAGCAGGCAGGCACTTGTTGGGGAGATAATGGCTTGGTACAAACTTAAAAAGTGGAAATTGTAGCACCTGTGAAAGATGTGTGACTCCATTCCAGGGCTCATTATATTCTGCATATAATTACTGCCTATCCACTCTATTGTTTCTTTTGCCTGTAATGCAGGCTCCTCTTTTCTTTCTTTCTTTTCCTTTCTTTCTTCCTTTCTTCCTTCTTTCCTATTTATTTGAGGGAGAGAGTGAGAGTGCGAGGGGGAGGAGGGGCAGAGGGAGAAGCAGACTCCCCAGTTGAGCAGGGAGCCTGACGCGTTGGGGCTTGATCCCAGGACCCTGAGATCATGACCTGAGCTGAAGGTGGGCACTTAACCTCCTGAGCCACTGAGGCGCCCCTCCGCTTTCTTTCATAGGATGTTGATTCCTGAGGGACTTCAAGATTTAGTTTGACAGTTCTTTCTCCTATAACTCCATGGAAATGCCCCTACATCAAACCCAAATAATTTCTTACTCCCTCTGGGCTCCTTGTTACACAGTCTTTATGATCCTACACATCTTATTCTTGCCAGGATAATTATATTATGGGTGTTTCTTTTATGTTTGTGTTCTTAGTACCTAATATATTTTAGGCATTTAAGTCTTTCTGTCAGAGTGCTGATTCTGCACATAATAGCTAACGTTTGTTGAGTGTTAACTGTGTACCAGGCTCTGTTCTAAGAACTTGATATGTCTTTAGCTCATTTAATCCTCCCTGATGAGGTGGGTAGAGTTGTTATCTTGACTTTACAGATGAGGAAACAGAGGAATGTAGAAGTTAAGAAACCTTGCCCAGGGTTGCACAGCTAGAAAATGACCAAGTTGGAATTCAAATCTAACCAGTCTGGCTCCAGAGCTTGCCTGTTATAACCGGTTATGCAATAATGCTTCATCAAGTAACTTTTAATCATTTCTTAACATTAAATGTAGGTATAGGCTTGTTTAACACTAGAAATTGCAATAAGTAGAATTTTATTTATTATTGAGTTACATTTTTCTTTTTTATGATTAGGTTTTTTTTTTTTTTTAAAGATTTTATTTATTTATTTGAGAGAGAGAGAATGAGAGAGAGCACATGAGAGGGGGGAGGGTTAGAGGGAGAAGCAGACTCCCCGCTGAGCAGGGAGCCCCATGTGGGACTCGATCCAGGGACTCCAGGATCATGACCCGAGCTGAAGGCAGCTGCTTAACCAACTGAGCCACCCAGGCACCCCTTATGATTAGGTTTTAAAATCTAATAGGGCCCCAAATATATTTCTTTTCCTTTTTAAGGTTACCAAGGAAATTGAATGCAATGATCATTTTTCTTTTGTGGACGCTGATTTGCTAGGGTTTTTATGGAAAATATTATTATTACTGTTTAATGCAGGAAGTGACTTCAATTTACTAATAATTCATGGTACCAGCCTTTCATTATTTGACAGTTTTCTTTCAAGTCCCTAGTTTTACAGAGTGAATCACAAAATGCAAAATGGCACTTCCAGATCATTTATTTATTTATTTTTTTAAGATTTATTTATTTATTTGACAGAGACACAGCAAGAGAGGGAACACAAGCAGGGGGAGTGGGAGAGGGAGAAGCAGAGTCCCCACTGAGCAGGGAGCCCGATGTAGGGCTCAATCCCAGGACCCTGGGATCATGACCTGAGCTGAAGGCAGACACTTACGACTGAGCCACCCAGGTGCCCCCCAGATCATTTATTCTTTAAAAAAAGCTGTTATTTTCTCTTCATTGCAGTCATGTTTTCCTTTAAATTATTTAGATGTTTATAATAGCTGTTTTAAAATCTTTGCTAATTCCCTCATATATGTCATTTCTGGGTCATGTCTGATTTGGTTCACTCTTGCTGTTGAATTTTTCCCCCCTTGGTTTGGGTCACAATTTTACAGGGCTACTAATTTTTTTTTTTTTTTTTTTTTTTTTTTTTTTTTTTTTTTTTTTTTTTTATTTATTTATTCATGAGAGACAGAGAGAGAGACAGAGAGAGAGAGGGGCAGAGGGAGAAGCAGGCTCCCAAGGAGCAGAGAGCCCGATGCGGGACTCGATCCCAGGACCCTGGGATCATGACCTGAGCCGAAGGCAGACGCTTAACCATCTGAGCCACCCAGGCGCCCCAGGGCTACTAATTTTTATTCATTGCTGAACATTGTGTGTGCTACGTTGTTGAGTGCTGGATTCTGTTGTTTTTCTTTAAAGAGTGTTGAAATTTGTTTTGGTAGGCAATTAAGTTACTTGTGGATCACTTTGTTTTTAAGCTTTATTAGGCCAGGTCTAGAACAGTCTTTTTTCAAGGACTGGTTTAGGCCTACTATTAAGGTGTGATCCTTCTGGAGTCCCTTCTGAATGTCCTGGGTGTTCAGTGAGATCTTTCTACTCAGTCTGCTTGGCACTCAAATTTGCCCCAGCCCCATGTGAACCCTTAGAATTGTTCAGCTTACAGCTTTCGGGTAGTTTTTCTTTGTCTAGCTTTGCAGAGTTTCTCACCTTAACTTGTGTGGCTTTGTTTAATCAGGCATACTCGGAGGAACACCATATGGATATCTAGAGCTCTTGTTCTTCATAGCTCCCTCTTCCAGTACTCTGCCTTTGTATTTCAGCTGCCTTAGCTTCTTGGAACTCTGTCTCTACCTTTTTAAATTTTTAAATTTAAATAAAAAAAATTTTATTTCTGCCTGTTTAAACACAGTGTTACTCCTTTGCTCTGTTTGAGGTCTTCTCTCCTGCTTTGCTGCCTGGGATGCACCTTTAGATAGTAAGCTTGGGTAGTAGTATGGCTCACTTAGGTTTCACTCAAGGGTCACCACTCAGGACTGCCTTTTGACTAGCACTGGAAAACAGTTGTTTCATATATTTTATCCGGGTTTCTATTTGTGTAAGGTCAGAGGGTCTAATTATTTAAGTCCAGGACTGATTACTCTTACCATATCCCCATATTCTTTAGTGTTAAGTCATATGGTAAAATACTCTTTTTATGGCCAACTGAATAGTAATATATTTTAAGATAGCATTGTTCACTAGAACTTTCTATGATGATGGAAATGTTCTATTTCTGTGCTGTCCAGTCAGTAGATACTAGCCATACATGGCTATTGAGCATTTTGGAACATGGCTAGTACAGCTGAGGAACTGAATTTCTTACTAATTTAAATTTCTTGGTGGTTAGTGGTTAGACAATATAGTTTTCTGTCAGTATTGTAAAATTTCAGCCTTAGACAGCTTTTGCATATAATGAAAGTGTCTGTGGTTGATCTTTAACGTGTTCCAGTTTAGAGAATTGCTATAGTATTTTTTTCAAATTAAAAAAAATACATATTCTTTGGAGATCATTTGGAAAATACAGAAAGTACAAAAAAGAAAATTTGTCACACATACTCCCAAAGAAAACCAAGGTTAATATTTTTATATATTCCTTTCTAGTCTTCTATAGAAAAAAAAATTATCTTGGTGAAAATTGTTTGGTTTTATTTTAAATATTTGTTTTTTTTTTTTTTTTTAAAAATTTTTTTTTTTTTATTTTTTTTTTTTCTTTTTTTTTTAAAGATTTTATTTACCCATTTGACAGAGAGAGACACAGCGAGAGAGGGAACACAAGCAGGGGGAGCAGGAGAGGGAGAAGCAGGCTTCCCGCCAAGCAGGGAGCCCGATGCGGGGCTCGATCCCAGGACGCTGGGATCACGACCTGAGCCGAAGGCAGACGCTTAACGACTGAGCCACCCAGGCGCCCCTTAAATATTTCTGTTTTGAAAGGAAATGTGCATAGGTGACAAAATTAAAATGGTGAAATGTTTTGCTCTTCTAGAATTAGCTTTATATTATTTGTCATCAAAGAATAGATTGTCTAAATAGGCTTTCCTAGCTTTGTAGGCCAGGTATATGTAGCAGTTTCTGGAATAGCATATTAATCAGGAAACTTTTTTTTTCTTTTGTTTATTTGTCACACATTGGTGTTTTGGTAGAAAAAAACCTTCTGCTGTGGTTGCTTTTTGACAACAGCTGGAGAGAGGAAAATATATTTAATATTTAGCTCATTTTCACATTAGGATAACTGGTTTGAAGACCTCTTTCAGTTTGGTCCTTTAAGTAACTGTTGAGCCTGAAAATGTGCCAGGTGCTTAGA
Organism: Neomonachus schauinslandi; assembly: GCF_002201575.2. Classification (NCBI taxonomy): domain Eukaryota; kingdom Metazoa; phylum Chordata; class Mammalia; order Carnivora; family Phocidae; genus Neomonachus; species Neomonachus schauinslandi. The sequence goes on from NC_058409.1 coordinate 125,855,828, forward strand.
ATCCAAAGGCCTGGCCCTCAAGGAGTTCATGGTTTAGTTGGCAAGAAAAATAGTTGGATTTTTTTCTATTTCTTTAGAGGGGGGAAAAAAACCCCAAATTTTATTGTTTATTTTAATAGTACATTTTATAAAATTAGCAGAGATAATACCGAATCATTTCTGACTGCTGAAATCTTTTGCTTAGGTGAGACCTGGAATCCATTAAAGTTGCATTATCAGTTAAGAAATGTGCGGGAACGGTTAGCTAAAAACCTGGTGGAGAAGGGTGTGTTGACAACAGAGAAACAGAACTTCCTACTTTTTGACATGACGACACATCCCCTCACCAACAACAATATTAAGCAGCGCCTCATCAAGAAGGTACAGGAAGCTGTTCTTGACAAATGGGTGAATGACCCTCACCGCATGGACAAGCGCTTGCTGGCCCTCATTTACCTAGCGCACGCCTCCGATGTCCTGGAGAATGCTTTCGCTCCCCTTCTGGATGAGCAGTATGATTTAGCCACCAAGAGAGTGCGGCAGCTCCTTGACTTAGATCCTGAAGTGGAATGTCTGAAGGCCAACACCAATGAGGTCCTGTGGGCAGTGGTGGCCGCGTTCACCAAGTGACGGCTAAGAATGAAGTTCCTTTCTCTCATGTAAACCAGTAGTTTTTCTTCTATTGACTTCTGGTTTTTGGCGATTTGTACTTTCCACACTATAATTGGCTTTTGTTTTATGAAATGGTGGATGGCTTTTTCTTTTTTGTATGTATGCAGGATTCTGCTGGTACGAGAGGCCTTCCTCTTTCTGTTTTTAAAAAAAGTTTTACTGCCATATTGGCAATCCATTCCTTGTTGCCATTCTCACTGTTAACCTGTTTTGGGTTGCTGGGATGCTTTGACTTTCAAAGTAATCCCAGTCTCCTCACATGCACATCTTTTGGATTACCTCAGCTTGAGTTTTTCCCACATGTGCATGTATATCTAGCATTCTGCCTACGATTCAGACAGAAGTCACAAAAAGGCCTTTAACTCACCAAAGGTAAATATCTGTATCTATTAGGACATTTTATACATAGACCTCAGTTGAGATGTGTACTTAGCAAATTATTTTTAAATTGAAACAACACAGTAAATAATATAAAATGCCCCTTGGATTTTGTTTCCCATGTAAATCTATTGTATTATTACACTTGTTGTAATTTTAACTATTAAATCATAAAGGTCCAGTTTTTTCACAAAGCCAGTTTGGGATGGGCTGCATTCCAGTTATGCTGTGTATATAGTTTGAATTAAATACACATTGCCCCTTCTGGCCACGCCTGCCTCCATCTTAGTATTTTGCAAGATTTAATTAGTTGTACACCTGGTGCCCCTCATTTGCTTCAGTCAATATTATTTGATGACAAAACAGACCTCTCATCACTGAAGGAAAGAGAAAAGATGTGTCTGATTGGTCCCAAAAGTTCTTGAGCTGTGCGATTCATGGTACTCTTTGCCTATGCATCTCCTTTTGGAATTGTTTTTGGTCTTAACTGTTTTTTATCATTTCTATAGGGAAGAGGCTTGTGACCAGTACTAATCTTGAGTACAGTTTTTTCTTTTTCTGTCCACAGGTAAATTAATGTCTGCTCTTAAATGTCTACTCACACTTTCTTAGGGGGAAAAAAAATCAAATCTCAGTTTTAGCAGATGTTGCATGTAAATTGTTAGCAAGTAATGACTACAACTCAGATGATTAAGAATTTTGTAATAGAAAGCTCTGCTATGTTTTAATTTTTATATACAATTATGATGATTAGCACATTGTAAGAATATAAACCTTTGCTTTTTAAAGTTTATTTTTACTATTTCTTTATCACTGTTTATGGTATCAGCATTGGTTTCATAATGTAAATACTATATATTGAACAAATTAAATGTCAAAATTTTTATTACCATAGTTCATGTTAATAGTGGGGCTTTCAGGTGTTTAGAGATTTTTTTGGTTAACATTCAATGCAAAAGTACTAGATGGTGTATAACTTTAGAGTGGAATTTTAAGGGATTCCTTAATATGTATACTATCTTTTTATCTGAAGTAATAAATAAACTATGATCTTGAAAGTGCCTGAATCAGAGCTAGCATGTCATTTGTATTTTTGTATTCTACCATAGTTTTCTTACTTAATTTTTACTTAGTGATATACATGTGGTAATATTTCAAAATAGCGCAGGGGCTAGCAAACTTTTTCTTGTAGGACTGGATAGTAAGTACTTGGGCTTTGTGAGCTGTATGTGATACCAGAACTGCTCAGCTCTGTTGAATGAGAGTTGTCATAGACAATACAAATCAGGGGTGAGGCTGTGTTCCAGACAAAAACAGCTGGCTACTGGTAATAGTTTTCCAGGCTCTTTTTCTTTTTTAATGAACATATAAAGTATTGTTTCAGGGGTACAGGTCTATGATTCATCAGTCTTACACAATTCACAGCACTCACCATAGCACATACCCTCCCCAGTGTCCATCACCCAGTTACCCCATCCCTCCCACCCCCCACCACTCCAGCAACCCTCAGTTTGTTTTCTGAGGTTAAGAGTTTCTTATGGTTTGTCTCCCTCTCTGGTTTCATCTTGTTTCATTTTTTCCTTCCCTTCCCCTATGATCCTCTGTCTTGTTTCTCAAATTCCACATATCAGTGAGAGCATATGATACTTGTCTTTCTCTGATTGACTTATTTCACTTAGCATAATACCCTCTAGTTCCATCCACGTCGTTGTAAATGGCAAGATTTCATTTTTTGATGGCTGCATAATATTCCATTGTATATATATATACCATATTTTCTTTAATCCATTCATCTGTTGATGGACATCTAGGCTTTTTCCATAGTTTGGCTATTGTGGACATTGCTGCTATAAACACGGGGGTGCACGTGCCCCTTCAGATCACTACATTTGTATCTTTGGGGTAAATACCCAGTACTGCTATTGCTGGGTCGTAGGGTAGCTATATTTTCGACTTTTCCAGAGTGGCTGCACCAGCTTGCATCCCCACCAACAGTGTAGGAGGGTTCCCCTTTCTCCGCATCCTCGCCAACGTCTGTCATTTCCTGACTTACTGATTTTAGCCATTCTGACTGGTGTGAGGTGGTATCTCATTGAGGTTTTGATTTGTATTTGCCTGATGCCGAGTGATGTTGAGCACTTTTTCATGTGTCTGTTGGCCATTTGGATGTCTTCTTTGGAAAAATGTCTGTTCATGTCTTCTGCCCATTTCTTGATTGGATTGTTTGTTTTTTTGGGTGTTGAGTTTGATAAGTTCTTTATAGATTTTGGATGCTAGCCCTTTATCTGATATGTCATTTGCGAATAAGCTTATTTTTTTTCGTGATCTCTATATCCAACATGGGGCTTGAACTCAGGACCCTGAGATCGAGTTGCAGCCTCTTCCCGCTGAGCCAGCCAGGTGCCTCCTTGCCAGCCTTTGTTTTTAATACATGGAAAAAGTCAGATTTTCTATCTTTTAAAATAATCTCCTTTACCTCCAAAAATGACACTACTGGTGGAAATTAAGTATGGAAACTGTTAATTTATTATTTCTTTTCATAAAGTGACTACTCAACTGATAACTGATTTTATCCTGGAATTTCTTTTCAGGTGAAGATTTACTGTTTTTCCCTTGAAAAGATTTTAGAAGTGAGGTAAGGGATGTTTTTCTAAAGTATTCTTCACTTCATCACCATCATCTCTATTCTTAAGCAAGGGGGAAAGGGCCTTGCCCGAACTTCTGTCAGTGTTTGTTTCAGAGCCGACTGCCCGACCAGCTCCTGCCTGTGAGTGGCCCTAGCTTTAGTACATGTTTCTATAGCCAGAGGAGAGGAAAAGTAGTATGATCTGGAGGTGGGGGGTGTTACCTAGAACTCTTTCTCCTATAAAATGCTACTGCTTACAGTCCTCTTTAAAGGAGAAATGGTAGGACCTCATGGAAATAATTGTGCTGTGGGGTAGGAGCAGTTTTTCTACAGGTTTTTCCCACTTTCCAATCGCTCCAAGTCTTTTGTGTAAAAAACCTGCTTATTTTTGAATTCTTCATATATTGTTTAATTGTTGAGTGTCCCTTAAAATAGCCTGATCTTTAACAGTGTTCTAACCTGATCTGTAACAATGCTTCAACAGAAAGGAGAAAGGAGACTTCCTGAATGTACACTCTGTGTCTAGAAAAGTAGTCTATACCTTGTTTTGACCCCCCCCAAACCCCAATTACTGTTTTCATTTAGTGAAGAATGAGCTTGGAGAGGATGATTTGCCCAATCTCACATTACCTGGTAAGTGTTTGAACTTTTAACCCCGAGCGATTGGACAGTCGTTGTGGCACTCAACTACAGTTTTTGCTTTCTTATTTTGGCACTAGGAGAGGACTTCTTTTCTCTAACAGAGACAAAAGCAGAATGGCAGGCATGCAAAGAATTCTCGTGGTGGTGCAGAATTCTTCTATTATCTTGGTATAATTTCTATAAATTATCTTTTCGGGATGAAAAAGTTGGCCAATTCTGTATGTTCTTAGAAAAAAGAAACATTGTCAGATGTAGGCCAAGAAAGCACTTGACTTGCTGAAGCAGGATTGCCCAGTGGTCTCAGACACATTCCATCATTGAGTTCTTACTGTTGTTTGTGAACAGATGGATGCACCTCTGAATTTGGTCAACACGCGAAGGAAAGTGAAAGGGGCTGGTATTTGGTTCAGTGGCAATCTAGGACCAATAAGTAATGACATTCAGCCTGATGATAAGGGCCCATGACTGCCAGACATGGCTATTCTTGCCCCAGGAACTTGGAAACCAGTAGTCACAAGTCTGTATGAGGTATTTACTTTATGACGTTTAATCCCAACTTTATGGCCTCCATCTTGTATTAACGTATTAAATATATTTACAGATAATGTTGCTCCATTTCACTTTTATCCAGATCAAGATGACTGACAACCTGAGGTAATTTCCAATTCGTTGCAGCCCACTGAGTCCCAGGACAACATCCCTGGCTTTTAACAGATTTTGCACAAATTTCCTGTCTTCTTTAACAATACCAGTAAGGTAGTGGTATTAATGTCATAACCTGGCAGGCAACCTTTAAAAGAGTCTGGATGGTAACATAGTTAAACTGATATGCATACGTTCTCAGCCCAATGTTAGAATTTACTCCCGGTAGACCAGTGGTGTAGTTATTCCCACGAGCATCGTATGGGAATATGCAATCTTCTTTTCTCACTTATGTTGTGGAGAGCTTTCAGAATAAGCACACATCATTCTTAGCGTTTTTGGCTTCATTGTATAACTTTTCCCATTAATGAACATTTGGATTATTCTTGTGTTTATAATTATTACAAACAGTATTGTATGTTTTTGTATATATGTCTTTATATTTGGTTTCTGTAGGAGGAATTCGTAGAAGTGGATTTGCTCAGAGAGTATGCCTTGAAAATGTAAAAGATAAAACCAGTTTGATTTCTAAGATTCATGTTAACTTACACTTCTACCAGTAATGTGAATGCTGGTGTCTTTATACCTTAGCCAGTTCTGTAGAGGGTATCATCAATTCTGGGCTTTGCCAAGCTAATAGAGAATGATCGAATTATTTTAACTATTGAGGGGTTATCATTTACTATCTTTATTGGTAATTTATTTTTTTTCCGGTGAGTTACTTGTTCATGTTCTTCATTCTTTTTCTAAAGGGCATTGACTTATTTTTTGTATTGATTCATTAGGACTTTCCATACATGATGGATCTTAACCCTGTGTCTGTGATGCACTTGGTTTTTCCCAGTCTTTGGAGTTGGTATATGGTAAGGCCTTTTGTTTGTTTGTTTGTTTTTAACAGTTTGGAAATGTATAATGTAGTGCTCGAGCATGGAAGCAGACTCCCCAACAAGCAGGGAGCCCAATGCGGGGCTCGATCCCAGGACCCTGGGATCACGACCTGAGTCGGAGGCAGATGCTTAACTGACTGAGCCACCCAGGTGCCCCTTCTGATTTCATTTTATCTTATATTTTGTGTCACTTTCTTGATGTATTTTAATTCGTTTTGAGGTGTTCAGTTAATACTTTTCACTGGTTTCCTGAGCACGTCTTTCTGGTGTGCTTTGTTTGTAGGGATTGTATTTGCTGCTCAGGCGCTTTTTTCTTATAATAATGTTGTGTGGGATTTTACCTAGATTATCTTCTGTTGCCTATTTTTATATGAAATTAGTTTTGTTCTTTTACAAGGGATGTGGGTCAGGGCAGCTTTTCTAACTGTATTTATTCTCTTCTGTTTGGGTGGCAACTAAAGAAATAGGGCAGCTTACTTTCTGAGATCTGTCTCTGCTCCCCTGTTGGTTACGTTGCTTATGGTGCCGTGTCCTTGGCAGTCAGATGCCCTGTTGCTTCCTCTGCTTTCCTTGCACAGATCCCAATACCAGATCCATCTTGTTGTTAGTAGTTTGTCCCTGCCTGTTGGTATAGGTTTGTGGGGGTACTTTCATGCCTGGCTTGGTTGTAGATGTTTACCATGGTTTTTCCATCCTGGTTGCTATGCGTGTGTGTGGTGGTAGCAGTGAGCAGAGAATGGGTGGGATGTGAGGAGATTAAAAGACTATCACTGTTCTGCCATCTTGCCCGAATCTGCTGAGATTAGCCCCTGGGTTTTAGTTTGGATGTAGTCTGGTTAAATTATGAGTCTGTTGTTTGATAGCTTCTGAATTCAGCCTCCTATTCACCTTATGATTAAAAAAATACAGTATGATGCAGACTTTAAAAAAGTATTTATTTTTTAAAGATTTTATTTATTTGACAGAGAGAGACCAGCGAGAGAGGGAACACAAGTTGGGGGGGGGGGGAGAGGGAGAAGCAGGCTCCCCGCAGAGCAGGGAGCCCGATGCGGGGCTCGATCCCAGGACCCTGGGATCATGACCTGAGCCGAAGGCAAACGCTTAACGACTGAGCCACCCAGGCGCCCCTAAAAAAGTATTTATTGATGTCTTTCATAATTTTTTTTCTTTTTGGTCCTAATATAATGAAGATATTTTTAAAGATTTTATTTGAGAGAGCGAGCACATGTGCGGAGGGGAGGGGCAGAAAGGGACAAGCTACTCCCTGCTGAGTGCAGAGCCCGATGGTGGGGCTCGATGATTTCTTAATTTCATACCATTCATGTACTGGAATTAACATCATTTAGGCTTGGTATTTTCTTTAGTGCATTGCTGGATTCTGCTGTCTAACATTTCATCAGGATTTTTATTTTATTTATGAATATGCTTTGCCCATTTTCATTATATTCTAAACATTTTTCAAGTTCATCTTCAGTGTCACTGACTTGGGTTTCTGCAGTTTGATTTGACTTGATGCATCTGATATGGCTTTAGTTTGGTAAGGTGGTCTCTTCAGTTTCTGTTCTTAGTTCTACCAGATCCATATTAATCTCCTCTGATTTTAATTCTTCTTTGAGCTTACATTTCTTAGAAGCTACATTCTTTTTAATTACATTGAGAATACGAAACAGTTTGTTTATAATTTTCTTCTGATACCCAAGGTAGCCCTCCACATTGTATTTTTTTAATGTGCCTTTTGCATATTCTCTTTCAGCATTCTCCCTCCACCTTTTCCAGTTCTGTCTTCATGAGGAGGACCTTTGTTGAACCAAGTTGTTTATGGTGGGGGTCGGGGGAGGGTTCTATCTAAGCCTGTTCTTTGCCCAGGATTGGTTAGTAGTGGATATATTAGATCTCTGTGTTTAAGTATGTTCAGTTCATCCTTTAGGATGAGAGAGGAAAGTTGGATAGCAGCCAGTTTTAAGATTTTATTTATTTTAGAGCAAGAGCATGAGAGAAAGTGAGTGCAAGCGGGCGGGGAGGAGCAGAGGGAGGGGGACAAGCTGCCTCATGAGCCTGATGCAGGGCTTGATCTCACGATCCTGAGATCATGGTTTGAGCCAAAATGAAGAGTTGGATGCTTAACTGACTGTGCCACCCAGGCGCCCCCAGCAGCCAATTTTAATCTTGTTTCAGATAGCTATTTGGGGGGGGATTGGGAGGAGGCTGTGTTGAGTGGTACTTGCTGTAGCCTTTATGGGGTGGGTGAGTTGCAGCAGCTGAATTAGTTGAGCCCTTTTGTGGTAAGGTCCTATCTGGCAGGGACTCCCCTCAGATCAGACCATTCCTTGCGTGTTACTCCTCTGCCTGCCTAGGCTGACCCAGGTACCTGGAAAAATTAAAACAATCCCCCCTCTTTTTTTTTTTTTTAAAGATTTTATTTATTTATTTGACCGAGAGAGACAGCCAGAGAGAGAACACGGTAGGGTAAGTGGGAGAGGGAGAAGCAGGCTTCCCACCGAGCAGGGAGCCCGATGCGGGGCTCGATCCCAGGACCCCGGGACCATGACCTGAGCCGAAGGCAGTCGCTTAACGACTGAGCCACCCAGGTGCCCCAAAACAATCCCCCCTCTTCAACCTCACCCTTCCTATCATTCTGAGGAGTGTTAATGGCTCCAATTTTGGGTGCTTCCTGCTTTTTCTGGGGCCCACTTTCTCCTGTAATCCCCTTTCTCCAAGTTAAGACTTTCGGTGGCATTCTTCAGAACTCTAATTTCATACGTCCTTTGCTTTCTGTCCCTTAGAATTGTGTCCTAGTTCATTGTTTTTCAGTTTGGTCTTGGATTTTACTGTACCTGGTATGTAGTCTCCACCATTCATAGAATGGGCTATTTCTATATTGTATTAAAACACCAGTTTCCCTCTTTGTATTTGGGTTTTAGAAGAGTTAATGTGAACAAATAAGCTCACTCTGTCCCAGAAGAAGTTCTACCCAAGTGGGAGTGAGCCGGTTAGAATCTTACTTTTGGGGTATATGTGGAAAAAATCAGGCAGGCAGCAGCTGGTAGGTCCAGAGAAATTCTGTGATACAGAGGCCAAAATTGTGACAAAATGGCATTCATAAGGTTTCTAAGAAAAGGTATGAAGAGTTGGAGGATAAGGCCACCAAGTGGGAGAAGGAGAAGTGCTTCTGCAGAAACAGACCCACATATAGCAAGGGGGTCTTACCAGCGGAGGGCACTGAGTGAACACCCATGAACCCCATTGTTCCTCCAGGCTCAGAGGCCTGGTCATGTGCTGAGTCCCATTCTTAGATTTCTGTGAGATGCCATCTTACCTTCCTTCTTGTGCGATTCTAGGTTGGTGTCTGCATCATAAAATCAGAAGAGCCTAAGTAAACTAGATGCTTTTTATTTTTATGAAGGAGGATCCCAGGTCACCCAAGCATGTGGTAGGGGGAGGTGAGTAGGTAGCGGTTTTGAGAGAAAGGAGGAACTGTAGTCATTATAAACAAGTGGGAGAAAAAAAACAACCGACAAACAGTTGCTGAGTAGCATGGGGAGTTCAGTTGTGGTTGGAAACCAGGAATTTCTAGCAGCATTATTCTGTGTGGCTGTAGGATTTTCTCTAGGAATGGGAGTGTAGGAACCAACTGGCTAGTTGGAAGGAGGGCTCCCTGATTAGCTGGGACGAGGGTGAGGAGTCGGGTGGAGCTTGTGCTGTACCATGGGTCTAGTCTGAACAGAGCAGAACTGAAAGGGTGGGGTTCTGATGGGGAGAAGATGGACAGTTGTCAGGGGATTAGAGGGCCTGCTGAAACAGAAGACTTAAGTAGTAATGGGAGGAAGGGGGGTGGGTAAGATCCAGAAGGTGAGGAAGTTGCAAAGGCATGGGATGTTTAAGATTTCAGGAGGTGGAATGGCTTTCGATTAGGCCAGATCCTTAGTGTGGCCCTGTAAGAGTTGTTGATTTTCTGTTGCTTTTGGACTGCTCACTCATTGATGTAATAATTTAGGTAATAAACATTTCTTATCTTGAGATTTTACAAGGTTACTTTATAGATGGCAGAATTTAAAAAAAAAAAACAAGTAGTAAGCAGTGTTTATTTTTTTAAAATTACTTAAAAAAGTTGTTTGTTTACAGAGATGTGGATTTACATAACTTGGCGACAACATTTTAAAAATGTACAGGCTATTTCATATTATTGCACTTAACTCTTCAATAATATATAAGGCATTTTATTTTACATAAATAAAGGATAATGTAGAATATCATACAACAGGTGTGGTGCCAATTAAGTCAACCATAAAATTAAATGAGATGTGTTTTGGAGGACAGAAATGCAACCCAACCTATTTCAACCTTCACAGAATATCCTTGCAACTACAGTTTACTTGTTATAACACGTATTTAACCCTCATAGCTTATTGTGGATGACTGATGAATTAGAAAACCAAAACAATGAAATTTTTTAGTAGGATAATATAATTACCATTAGTGCTCACTTCAGGAAGTGTGGGAATTAGACTAATTAGAAATACTAGTCATGCCTTGAACATTGAAGACAAATAAGTAGCTTTCTGTCTTAGGGTCAGAGATAGTTTAGCCTTTTGCTTTCTCCCTTAAGTTCCAGCTGTTGGCCAGGGAAACCCTTCTGGCAAGATCTACTAGAAATGATGACTTCAGCCTACTTTAGGCTAGTAGAGTGAAAGGTCTACCCTTGCACTCTTCAGATACGATGATGAGAGACTCTCAGAAGGAGACCGTTCCATTGCTCCAGATTGCTCTAGAAATTCCGGTCTGTTCACATAGGACTGTGAATTTCTTACTAGGAGGCACAGCTGGAAGAGTGGAGGCAAATATTCTCTTACCATTTAGGCAGGAAAGCAGAAACCACACAACTGACCCCAGAAACTTAAAAACAATCTAGCATGCACCTTGCACTGACTGCCTATAGTATCCTACCTGGAAGTGTAGTGAAAAGTAGAAGCTAAATTAATCAGGTCTTTCTAGCTAACTTTTGTACCACATTCTCTTTTGTATAACCTGTTAAAAAAAAAAATGAGAAATCTGGGCTCACACCAGCCAGATACTTCATTCTCATCTGAGAGACCCCTGTGGGCCAACTCTATGGAGGTTTTCTGTAAGGGATGAGTCATTCGGAAAAACGATGTACAAAGGTGACAGCTCAAGCATCTCCATGATTGGGGCGGGGGGTGTACAGTGACCTCAGTTCTTTTCTCTAAGCCATAGACCCAGGCTGTTAGGTTATTGAAAGAAGCGTCCAACATAAAACCTGGGCATCCTCATGCACGCAGGTTTGGCGTCCTCACCCGTATTCCCAGGACTCGAGCAGCTGGTCTGCTTCCCCCTCGGATCTGGGTTGTGCGACACAGTTCTGCTTCTTTACCTTGAAAGAGTGACTCACCCGCACTCCCCATTGTCTTCTTCTTTCATTTTGGTAAATGAAGCTGATGGAGGTTTGGAATTTAAGAAAAGAAGGTGCCAGTACGGAGGAGAAAAGCCAGTTTTGGGACTGGGAGCAGCTACTGGGAAGAAGTCATGCTTTGACAGGAGAGCAGCCGGGACGAGTTTCACGGGCAGTGTGAGGCACAGCAGTCTTCGGCACGGAAATAGTTTTGGCCTAAGGAAGAGTTTGCAAAACAGGAAAACAAAAGCAGCAAACACGTCCGTCACTGCAGAGACGTCCTTACACCCAGGTCAGGAAGAGCGGGCCAGTGCTCAGAAAGGGGCTATTCTTACGCTTGTTGGGCAAGGGGAAGACCAACCAACCCTCCCCAAAGCCCCCTAAAAGGATTATTTTTAAGCTCCGCCCTTTGGGTTGTAAATGTAATGCCTATGTTTATAAATCCAAGGATGCTAAAAAGATTTCTAAAAATTTAGCTTAAATTAGTGTTTGGAGTGCGTAAAATACAGAAATGGAAACCCAGTGACTGTAGTATTTCTGCCCACTCCTGTGTTGACTGGTCTTGAATTCAAGCACTTATCCAAGACCAGTTCCGAACTAGATGCAAGGTGCTTTCGGAGCTGGAACTTGCTGCTCATTCTAAGCAGCAAAGTTCATGGCTATTTAGTATGGTTTATCAGAACGGCATTTCTGTAAAATAGCCTTACGACTTACACTTTCAGATCACGATCAGCACTTCATGATGATCCGTAATCCACTGAGTTGAACTCTGCAGCCATACATTGCACATTACACTCGCTAAAAAATATCACTTTGTTATTTTGCTTTTTCATTTTTGGATAATTCCTGAGCTCAGCTTAACTGTTAGGTCATAACTGATTTTTTCTTTCTTTGAAGTCTCACTTTCTTTTCACCATAACGTACAGACCTACAGTTCCTTCCACTGAATGTGCCTAAAAGCGTTCTCTTATTTACTTACAAAACTATATAAAACTGTAGTCCTTCACTTGTGACATTGGTGTTGCCCCTCAGACCGGGTTAGCTCCCTCACTGCCAGGATTGGGTACGGTGAGCGAGGAGGGGAGGGATGCGAAGGTCTTAAGTAGCTGTTTCGAATGAAGAAGGACACGCCACATCTTGTATCCCCATCAGTGAACCTAAAAGGCAGGGGACAGGCACCGGAGCAAAAGCATCCCTCCTGGCCTCGTGGTCCGGGGAGCAGGCTTCCAGAGGTCATCGCCGCCGCCGTCGCACACAGAGGTCAGCTCTTCTTTTAGGAGTAAAAACCTGGAGATTTTTATAGTCCTTGCCGATACTGTTTAGGAACCCACTGTCTAAAGAAGTTATTCTGATTTGCTAAAGTAAGGAAACTGAGAAAAGGAGATTCTTGTTAAAAAATGCAACCAGCACCACTAGTGAGTGTCATTCCCGGTGCCTGTTGTAGGAAGGATTCCTGTGCTTCCTAATTACCAGCTGCACGGGTCCCTCTGGGACAGACTTCATAATATTCCAGGCATCAAAGTGCATGAGCCCCACCAGGGGTTTCCCATTAATGGCAAGAATTTCATCTCCAGCTTCTATTGTTCCAGCTTGTTCAGCTGCACCACCTGTGAGAATAAATGCAGAATAATGCCTGGGCACTTTCATAGTGTTCAAAATAAATTCCAAGTAAGCTAAAAACTTAAATGAGAAAAATCTGTGAATGATAGGCCCATGTTCTTAGGATAGGGAAATCGTTCTTAAGACACGCAGAGCATATACCCATGAAAAATTTAACTACATAAGCAATGGACTAGGAGAAGGTATTTTCAGCGTATTTAATCAACAATCCAAATGCCTAGTAAATGCAGGAATACAGGTTCCACTTCTATCCAATGTACCGTGATCGCCAATCAGTGACTGTGGAGATTACTTACGCAGCTCTACATATTTCTACACCCAGCTTTCTCTATAACAAGGTTATGAGTATGTTGGTTTTTTCTTTTTTTTAAAGATTTTATTTACTTGACAAAGACACAGTGAGAGAGGGAGCACAAGCAGGGGGAGTGGGAGAGGGAGAAGCAGGCTTCCCACAGAGCGGGGAGCCCGATGCGGGGCTCGATCCCAGGACCCTGGGATCATGACCTGAGCTAAAGGCAGACGCTTAATGACTGAGCCACCCAGGCGCCCCATGAGTATGTTCTATATATTACATACTGATACTCTTAATATTAACTATTATATATAATAGGATATACAGATTTTTATATGTACTGATATTATTAGTATAATTATACTTTTTAAAAGATAAGTTAGAATGAGCGCGCGTTGAGAGCTGGGGGCGAGCGGCAGAGGGGGAGAGAGAATCACAGACTCCCCGCTGAGCATGGAGCGGCTCACTCTCACGACCCTGAGATTAGGAACTGAGCCACCCAGGTGCCCCAGTATAATTATACTTTTTGAATATAATTGTGTAGCTCAGGAACTTGAAGAGATTTTTGAGAACTGTCCAAGATCATAAAATAATTATTCAAGTTCATAAAGAGACCTTGTATCTACCACATACTTCAACGATCTTTACTGCTCTCATCTTACCTTCCTGAAGTCTAGTATTTGCAATTTGAAATAAACACAATCTTGGTCAATGTTAATTACCCCTGGCTGGCAATTCTTGATGGCATTAACTTGGTATGTTTACATGAGTTACAGCTAATACTAGTTACGAACACGGAGTTAGGGATCTAGTATGGAGGTTAGGGACACAGACCCTGGAGCCGGACTGCCTGGGTTCAAGCCTTGTTCTGCCACTTGTGTGTGTGACCTTAGGTGCTTGTGTAATTCCCCTGTGGCACACTCTCTCCTTTGTGAAACAGGGATAATAGGATTGTTGGGGGGGGGGGGAGCAACATGAGTTCATACATGTAAAACACAACAGGGCTGACACACAGTACACCCTGTATGTGAGAGAGAATGAAAACATTTTCCAAAGGGAAGGCACAGTCATACACAGAAAACAGCCGACTGGCTTTTCTAGGGTGTTACCTTTGTATACTCTTTTAACGAACAGGGGCCCATCTCCAGCCATAGAGGATTTTCCTCCATCCAGACTCAAGCCCAGCCCAGCAGAGGTCTTCAGCACTTCGACACACAGCGCATCATGTGAAGGTACGCTTCTCCCTGCAGCAACGACATTCGTAAGGATGGAAATGACACTCATCACCACCTCTCCAGTCCCCCAAATGTATTACCCCAGCGCCCCTGAGTCCTGTCTCCCTTTGAAACCAGCGTTAGGATTGGTCTCCCAAATTTGGAGCTGACCTCGTGGCTATGTTCCTGCTGTACATGCACCATTTGCTCTTCAAAGCATTTTTTTTTTTTAAAGATTTATGTATTTAAGAGAGGGAGCACATGCACGTGAGCAGGGGGGAGGGCCAGAGGGAGAGGGAGAAGCAGACTCCCTGCTGAGCGCAGAGCCTGATGCGGGGCTCCATTCCAGGAACCTGGGATCATGACCCGAGCCGAAATTGAGAGCCAGACACTCAACTGACTGAGCCACACAGGCGCCCCTGAGCACTTTCTGTAAGCATGGAGGCAGCTTTGGGGCCCAAGCAGAAACCCTCAGAGGCCAGACTGCTCTTGGCAAGCCCCGTACGCTGTGGTCGTGTGTCTCAGTGAAGTCACGCTTGGGGAATCAGATTCAATGTCCTGCCGACCCTGAGTGCCAACGGCAGCGGAGGGTCACAGTCTGGCACTGATAACCTGCAACACCCCAGTGCCAGGCCTCACGTGAGACTGTGATCGTGGGTCCCGGAGCTCCGCGCCTTCCCCCTTCTGCTGTGCATGCTCCTGCCCTTGCTGCCATCTCCTCTCTCCACGGGGGTGTGTGTCGGGGGGCACGTTTCCCTGGCAATGGGTCCCCCACTGCAACAAACGCGTGCAAACTGCCCACTTGGGCTTGAGGCTAAGGTAGCTAGCATCCCTGCCTTTGAACAGAAAGGTCCATTAGTGTGGTTTGAAGAAGGTCACTCTACGTCCACGGGGTCTGAAGGCAATGTGCCACAGGAATTTCAATAGGTGATGTGACTTGCTGTTAAACAGGAGGACAGGCCCATTACAGTGGCTCTCAGCTCTGGGCCAGATTCTATTGAAATCACCTAGGAACCTTAGAAAGCTAGTGACTCAGGGCCCTGATTTAATTGAGCTGGTGAATTTGCTGGGCAGTAGGATTTTAAAAAGCTTCCTAGGTGCCTCTCTTGTGCAGCCCACCGCGTCTGTCCTCAAGTGGGATGCTCTCGGGGCACGTGAAGGGATAATTCCGTGGGTTCAGGTGGAGCCCTGGGCAGGGGAATTTTAAGGAATAGGACTATGAAAAAGTTTAAGCCCTGAAAGTGCTTATAATTTACTGACTCTATAGAATCTGGTTCAAGGCCAGATGTTCTGAAGGTGTCCCAGGAATACTTAATGATTGATTATAAATGACAATAGCCTTCCATATCCCAAGTTCATGAGGCTTAAAAACTCTGGAAGCTGCCAGGAGTTTCCTGTGATGTTAAGTTTCTTGGATCCATTGAAAATAGACCAAGCAATTGAGACAGTGCTGGGGCAAAGGTGAGCATGACAAGGTCTGAGGACTTAAGGTGTTTCCCAGTATTGAGACGGGCTTCAGTTTTCTAGACGCGCAAAAGCAAGACAACAGAGGAGAAGGGTGAGAATACTTCTGGCCTGTGGAGGCATCTGGACAGGAAGAGTTTCCCATCTGTTCAGTGGAAATGAGTGCTGTTTTCAGCAAAGAAATCACGGATAGCCCAGGCCACCATGAAGCCAAGTTGAACAGAGGAATTCAACTACCCTTGACTTTACTAGGGAGAGATGTTGAGAAGAAACCAAAAAGACCTCTCCAGAAGGCAGTGCCCTGACCTGAGCTTCCAGAGGCTCTCCGTGCTCTCAGGACTAAAGACATTGCTCCTGAATTCCAAGGGAGAGGACACCACGGAGGTCTGAAGTAGTTCTCTGAAGGCCGCCCTCAGCCTTGTGCTTCAGAAATAGAAGCAGTACTTAGTTCCGAGTAAATACCTCGTATGCCTTCCCAGCGAGCCTTGGGATGACAGTATGGAGGGCGCTTAGGAAATCCACTTCTCAACCTCTTTTTATAAGCTCTTGGTTGATTAAGGCTACAGTCTCTGTTTTTAAACATTTGTGCCCCCTCATTTCCTTATGTTCTTCTAAAACAGGAAAGAATACAAACCCTGGTGTTTCCAAGGACAAATGGCAGTTTGGAATTTCTGCATACTCTCCATGATTCCCCTTATCACAAGAGTTTCGTGTTTTACCTAAGTCCTAAGAAGATATAAATGTGAAAGGACTTCTTTCTTCATACATGTAGAGAAGCTGTCAAGCAGTCGTTCAAAGTCTTCGACAGTATGGCTTTAATGACGGGGGGGGCAGTGGTTTCTAACTTACTAGGAACACTGCTTTTTCAAGAAGTATCCGCAAACATTAGACGTCACTACGTTTGATTTCTTTTTTTTTTTTTTAGAGGGAGAGAGATGGTGTGGGGCTAGGGGGTGGGAGGGGCAGGACAGAACAGAGAATCCTAAGCAGGCTCCAAGCCCAGTGTGGAGCCTGATGGGGGCTCGATCTCACGACCCTGAGATCATGACCTGAGTTGAAATCAAGAGCTGGACGCTTAACCGATGGAGCCACCATGCGCCCCTCTATTTGATTTCTCTGACCCTAATGAGAGTAGTTAGGTTCCTTTTTGTTCAGCCAGAACCTGCCCTGCCGGTTGCTCACACCCGGCCGGTTGCTGGGCTGGTGTCTTACCTACACCGGGCTCCAGCGGGCTGGCCTTCCTGGAGAGCGCGCCCTTCCCACTGGCTTCCTGCCCACTGGAGGCTCTGGGCCGATCGTTCCCTTTCCTGATGACCACGAGCACATCTCTGTGCAGCTGTGCCTGGTGCAGAATCTTGAGGACATCCCCATGGACTAAGCCAGCCAGCGAGGCGCCATTGACGGACAGAAGGACATCCCCTCGGTTCACAGTCCCTTCCTGAGAAGCAGCCCCCTGAGAACACACCCTGTGCACCTGGGGCAAGGAGAAGACAAAAGCTTTGGAAACTTCAGTCAAAGCAAAAGGGCAGATGCAAGTCTGTAGTAGAGAAACTTTCTAATGGCAAGTTTGCAAAATCCTATGAACGCGGTTCATTGAAAGCCTGTGCGGTGTGAGGGAGGGAATTACAAAGGTCGGTGCCGGCATCTGAATACATTTTTTCCTCAACTTCTCTTGAGCGTCTGATCTGTGCCTGGCGCTCCACCGGGCAGTAAGGTCACAAAAACGAACAGGACCTGGTCTGGCCTCATGGGGGCGGCCTGCCTCGTGATCTCAGAGGCCTCTGAGTGATCTAAAATTGGAGGTGGTTCTTGAGAAGGAAGTAATTTCAGAAGCACATGCAGATTGGGTCAGTTGATTCTCGTGTTTTTCTAGTGCTTAAGTATTCAGGTGAACATGAGGAAACTCCAGAAAACCGTGCTTACACGTACTGGCATCGAATAGGGCACTCGGTCTGCACATCGGTCGGCTCTGTGGTAAAAATGTGTATCTTTGCCAATGGCTAGATTATGTCCTACTCCCCCCACTTTGCCACTTTTGCTTTGTTAGGAGGAGACAAACAGCAGCGTGCTGTGAGCTCACGGGTGGGAATTTTGTCCTGAGCACCTCTGAGACTGTGTCAGAAGTGACTTCCCGGGGAGCATCTTGACGTGGTCACTTACCACAACTGGTTTCGGCTCCACGTCTGTCCCTCCTGCCACAGTGAATCCCAGACCTGAGCCTTCTTTTTTATTCAAGACGATGAAGCAAACATCTTCTTTATTCTAGTAAAAAGAAACCGAAAAAAGTCCAGTTGACCTCTGAATAACCCAGGGGGTGGCTCACCGACCTCCGCACGGTCAAATCTGCATAGAACGTCGTCCCTAAAACTTAACCACCAAGAGCCTGCTGTTGACTGGAAGCCTTACTTAGAAACAGTTGGTTAATTTTCTATGTTGTATTATAGACCCTGTTCTTAAAGCTAGGGCAAAAGAATGTGATTAAGAAAATCGTAAGGAAGTGATGCCCGGGTGGCTCAGTCAGTTAAGCGTCTGCCTTCGGCTCAGGTCATGGTCCCAGGGTCCTGGGATCGAGCCCCGCACCGGGCTCCCTGCTCAGCGGGAAGCCTGCTTCTCCCTCTGCTGCTCCCCTGCTTGTGCTCGATCTCTCCTCTCTCGCTCTGATGAATAAATATAATCTTAAAAAAATCATAAGAGAATGCATTTACAGTACTGGAAAAAATCTCGTGCAAAAGTGGACTTGTGTTGTTCAAGAGGCAACTAACTGTATATTCCTGGTGCCAAGAGTCCTCCTGCAGAGCTGCTCAGCATGAACCCCGGTGGTTATTCGGGAGCTTTCACACAGTATTGGAATCGGAGGAGCTTCATCTCAAGCATCCTGCACCCCTCCTGGGTGGTGCTGACACGATGGTGTTTTGAGGGTCCATCCTGTAGCTACAGACCCATGTTTAGGGTGGACATGAGCCAGGATGGGGCAGGGACAGGGGACAATTTAGGAGCTATTCCAGGCACCAGATTATGTCTTCCCAAATCTGATCATAGCACATCATTTGATCTTGAAGGGGGATTCTTTATTGTACAACTGTTTGTCTACAGTTTAGCCAAGCCAGTGTCAACAAGATCAGAGAGAAGTAATGCCAAGAGGCAGGATGAGAGGAACTGAGGCCACCAGTGTTTATGTCCCCGTCCCGCCATGTTCAGTTCATTGGATTTCAGGTGCAGTTGAACTGTCACAGAATACAAAGTGTGTTAAAAAATAAAGTACTTTGTCAACTCGAATCGAGACTAGAATATTCCTAGTAGTGTCCTAGGGTTAAGTAACAAAAGGATGTCCTATGTTTCAAGCATCAAACAAAAGATTTTTTGAAATAAAACATTTTAGCTAATTCTGAATTTTTACTTCTTTTGCTCACACACTATGTATGATGAGCGACATTTTAAAGATCTGCATTGCGAGGTTCCCCATGAAGTGATATATAATCTGTCAGTTCAGGGTGTTTTCAGCTCAGCAACAGAAAAAAAAAGAATCTAACTCCTTCAGGGTTGCTTTGATGAGAGAAAGTGAGAACACTGAAGAGAGAGACCCAGCTCCGTAGTGTGCTGGGGAAGGAACCCAATATTTAAAAGAAAGAGTTTAGTTCCATTAGTGTGTCCTAAAGAGTAACCCCAAACATTTTACACCTCCCTAAAGAAGTTCATTCAACCCAAATCCCCATATGTCAACACTAGAATATCGGGCAGACTTACTGCTCAGGCCAACTGTTTACACGCTCAGACACTGTTCAGTGGAGAGAATGAGGACTAGGCTTTCTCAGTGAAAATGGGAGCATGTGGTCTGGTAAATGACCTTTGTGTAGCTTCTGGGAGGTAATGCAGTACTTCTCAGAGACTTAAGTGCCTTTATGGGAGCAAAGACAATATTTGAAAATGGGATTCTCCTGCATTCCAGGACGTAACACCAAAATTTTAATTTACTCAAATTTTCTAGTTGTGTTTGAGGATACAAGTGTGCTAGAAGCTGTCCGGCCAAATCTCGCCTCTAAGTAGCTTAGCACAGCATCAGGGAAGCTCCATGCAGCCCCGAGAGCTTGCCAAGGTTTGGGTGTGTTGAGGTCAGAGGGGCACGGCTTGTTTTCCGCCTCTGATCTCTCACAGCGCCTCCCATCAGGAAGCCACAGGGAATCGTGTGCAGTTCCATTTTCAGCACCCACAAACCACACTCAAAAAGCAAGCAGGAAACTTCTGAAGATGGTAGAGCGAGGACATCTCCGCTCATGCTGCTCCGTGAAAGCAGCTGAAGCCTGCAGGATTATAAGGGGAAGAGCCGCATTGTGATCCAAGTAGGAAAGCGCTTCCACACCAGACCACAGGGTTGTCTGGTGGTGAGTGTACAACCAGAGCGAGGGCGGGGGAGGCCCCAGAGGATGCCCCCCACCCCTCCTGGTGGCGCTTGGCATCCTGTCCACACAAAAAGTCTCCCCTTTTGTTTGTGGTCCCTGAAAATGCACATCCCGTTTGGGAGTTGGTTGAGACTTTTTGATTTTCTCCTTCTCCGTTTTCTCTAACACTGAAATGTCTGGAGGAAAAGGGACCCGGCAAAGCGTGATCCCACCGTGCCACCTTGACTGGAAGTGCCAGAAGAAGACTTGCATGCAGGAGATGCTTACTTATTGTCACAAGTTGAAGGAAGAAGGGAGATGACAGACTAGTCCCTTTTACTGAGAGTGAAAAATGCTGGACGTCTCAAGGTTCACTGCACAGACCGAAACCAGTGGGCTGCGGACCAGAGGGAGTGTAAGCCAAGGGCAACTGGCCGCCTCTCCATCCTGGTTCACTCCTCAGTAGATGCCAACGTCACAGCCCTTCTGGGTAATATTAGAATTTCTGGAACAGTGTTCTCGGATCCATCAGTGACCCAGGTATATTACCAGTTGAGAAATTGTTCATGTTTGCTTTTTTTCCTCTAAACAGAAATATTCATTTATTAGGGTTCGAATCTCTATGGGTAGTCCTGAGAAATTAATGTTCTTCAGAGACATATTCTAGATATGAACCATGGCTTCTTTTGTTGTTTACTGTCACCTCCGATTTATGGAAGGACTTCATTTGTAAGGACCCCTTAGCCACACTGTCTTGAGCCCCAGGCTTCAGAAGCCCCGAGGCTGGGGGTCCAGGCAGGGCTACACAGGCGCGCTAACCCATTTCCCCAGCAGGTGGCTCCCTTGACAAGTCGTTAATGTACTCCTAGCGGCTGGGCTGTGCTTGTGGTCATTCCCTCCCATCTCCAAGACACCCAGTTCCGTTCTGAGGACCCTCTGTAGACAAACTCCAGATGTGGGGGGTGAGGAGGAGGGCAGCTAGTCACCACTGGGGAATTAAAACAGCAGCTGCACCTGGAATTCAAGACAAGGCCTAGCTTGAGGAGCAAGCTGCAAAGTGAGAGAGAAGTAAGACGCAGCTGAAGAACGCCCTGCACGGACCCGGGGTGGGGCTCTCCGGGGCTCTGGGGGGCCTCTCCGGGCTGGGGGCCCACACCTGGGCACACACGCGGCCGCCGCTCCTTCTCCCCGGCCTGTCCGGTTTCACTCACCTCTGATTGTGCTTTCGCTTCCTGAATGAGAGTTAGGACGGTCGATTTGGACCCCACTGATGATAAAACAGACTGCAGTCTTCGCTGGTCCCCTGCTGAGATGAGAAGCTGATCCAAGCTAAAGAATATAAATATATTTGAACAACATTAAAGAAAAAAGGCGATTTTTCCATTTCATAAGGATGTATTTAAAATGATCTCCTTTCTACCAAATCGCAGGCATTTTCTGAGTGTCATGCCCTCTTTTGGTCATGGTAACTCTCCATTCAAACTACGGAGAATCCTGTGAGCTCTAACAGGAATTTCACTGGCTGCCAACAGCGCTGGGAAGGACTGTGGCTTCTGGGATCCCTCCCGGATGTCAGGGAACCAGTCCTGGAGCTTAAAAGAAAATTTCTGACATCTAAAAAAAAATGTTAGAAATTTTCTGCTAAACTCTGGTCACCTTCAAAGGCCCAGGTTCTCCCCCGAGGTGCAGCCTGCCCTGTCCTCTCTCATCTCTCTGGCGGTGGGTGCTCGTGCTTAAGTGCCAGGTCCCTTAAGACTTCTCTCCTGAGCAACATTCTGGCAAACACTTTCTCTGCAGGCACTGTGGGTTTCTAGCAATGATATTAAAAACAAAGGGGGCCAAATGTAATGTGGTTATCCTGGAGGAGAAAAAGGATGTTGGTGAAATTTGTTCCGTGAAATCTGAGTGAAGTCTGTAGTTTAGTTCATTGTGTTCTTCCAGGGTTAATTTCTTTTGCCAACTCGGGAGGGGCTGGGTGAGGGGTTCTTCACGGGAGCACTCTGCATTATCTCTGCAACTTTTCTATAAATCTAAAGCTAGCTCATAATTAAAAAAAAAAGTTTATTTGAATAAAAGGGGAGAGGAAGATACTTACTTAACCGACCAGCCTTTTCCAGAA
This sequence comes from Neomonachus schauinslandi, assembly GCF_002201575.2. Classification (NCBI taxonomy): domain Eukaryota; kingdom Metazoa; phylum Chordata; class Mammalia; order Carnivora; family Phocidae; genus Neomonachus; species Neomonachus schauinslandi. The sequence goes on from NC_058409.1 coordinate 125,878,146, forward strand.
GGCAGATCCTGGGGGGTTTCACCCACATGATGGGCTGAACTGGGTGCTCCAGGCTCACTGGCTTTAGGGCTGCTTCCTCCTGGACAGGCCCAGTCCCCCCGCTTCATGGGGCATGAAAGGGCAGTGGACCCACTGAGGCCTGCAGCGGGAGAGCCAAGCGACCTCCTGGGGACGATTTCCAGCTCCGTTTTGAAGAGCACGGCGGCGGGCCCTGCTGCGAAATCCTCACTGCAGAGCTTGTCAAGGTCGGGCATGCTCAAGGCTCGCAGCTCCTGGAGCTTGGAGCGGGGTAAGGGCGAGGGCTGGCTGTGGCGCACCGAGGACTTGTTCCTCTTGCTGGGAGAGGTTGGAGCCGCAGCTGGGGTGGGACTTCCAGAAGGACCAAGTGGTTTCTTTGGGGCCGAGTCAGGGCCCTTGCTACCGGCTCCCGCCGGGTTCTGCCGGGAGACCGTCAGCGTCGTGCTGGACGGGGACTTGGTCATTTGGGGGGGGAGCGTGCTGGCTTCACTTTGGCTTTCGCTGCAGGAGCTCAGGCTGCGTCTCAGTGACCTCGCTGTGGGGTCAGCAGGGTGGCTGAGGCTCCCGGAGACAATGCTGCCAGACGACCGTCTCCCAATGGGAGGCTTGGAGCTTACTGACAAAAAGGGGGACGCCCCAGACTTGGCCACCAGCCGGTCAGAATTGGCCAGGTTCTCGAAAGACTTGATCCTCTGCTTCACAGAGAAAAATGAGGTAGATTCATAGTTCTGCTCAGGGTAGTAATGTCTTCTGGTGACTTTGATTTTGTCTGTGACTAGGCAGCTCCTTTCTTGCACCAAAAGGACATCCCCTTCGTCTGTGGTCGGAAGGTTCCTCAATGTCTCCAGAAGGGGCTTTACGCTATACACACCCTGTCCGTTAGCCAGGCCAAGGACACTGCCTCTGGAGGCCTTGGCCTCAAGGAGGCCCCCACTCGTTGCAGGGATCTGGCTGTCCCGATGAGAGCGACCTGGGCTGTGCAGGGCATGGCCCTCCCGGCCAAAGTGGCTTGAAAACTGGGCGGGCATGGAGTAGGTCCTGGTGGCTGGCCTTGGCGTGAAGTACGGATGGTCATCTAGCACTGGGCCCCCTGCTGTGCCATTCCTGGGCATCCCTAGGGAGCCTGACGCCTGGCTCGCCTTCCCCTGGGAGGAATCTGCCTTTTTAGCAGGCAGTTGTGGGGAGGAGGAGGAAGAGGCCAGTTTTGCCATCCTGGAAGATCGCTGGGTTTCCTGCCCCACCTGGGAGGCACGAGATGGGAGCGACGAGGGACGATTTGGGGACGGCTCCAGTGACTGGTGACAGGGTCTGATTTCAGTCTTCTCCTGACAGTTGCTCTGGGCCCAGAACCCTCCTAGTCTGCCACTCTCGGCCGGCTTGTCACCGCAGGCATCCTTTGGCATTCTTTCACAAGAAATTTCAACTATTTTCAGCTGGTTGGTTCTTTCTAGGGGATCGCCAGCAATTACTTCGCTTCCTTTGTTGCCAGTCACCCCTGGTTGGGCGGCCTCCGGCGCTGGATCCGGCTGGCTGGACCCGGGAGGGGGTACCTCCTGCCCGTTTGCGGCCCTGGACGCGCTGCCCCCCGAGGCTGCAGGGGGCGCCCTGCTCTCTGGTCCACCGCGGGGAGAGGCGGCGGCGGCCGCGCGGGCTCTGTCGGGCTCTGCGTGGAAAGCCGCCTGGGATCGATGGCCCGCACCTTGCTCCGGAAGAGTCTTGGGGGAGGCGTGGGGTGAAACGAAGGCTGTGATGCTCGCCTCGGATGTGGGGGGCTTTGGCGGCCGGCTCTCCAGCACGCACTGGGGGGGCATGGGAGGGGCTGGGGCGTTCTTGTCCGGCTCCTCGTGCTCGGCTGTGTGGAACCGGGGGGCCGCGCCCTTAGGAAGCATTCTGTGGGAGGTCTGGGGTGAAATGAGGGGTTTCCTGGGGTCCATCCCACCAGCCTTGGCCATAGGAGCAGCAGGGGCCTCCGAAGTGACTTTGCTTTTGCTTTTGATGCTCAGTCTCTTCAGCTTAGGACCGGATTTGGGTTTCTGACAGTTATTTAAAAGTGTTTCCACTGAACCTTTTTTAGGTGGGTCTTTATTTTCCAGACTCACTTTTGGCTGAGGGGGGCTCTGAAGCCCAGCAACCCCCTTTTTGTGGCTGGAACTTGACCCCTGACTTTTGGAGTCAGGGCTTCTGGCGGGCACCACGGGCTGCTCCCTTTCAGTTTTGCCCTGTGCATGCATACCATGGTTATTTTTATTTATTTCTTTAAACCAGGCCATGATGGGCCTCCTGGAGATCATTTTTGGTTTCTGGAGCACGTCATCCATGTCTTGACTTTTGGAGATGTGCAGATTCGTCAAAACGGATTCTCCATTCTTAGGGACATTCACACTGAAGGCGGACTGGTTTTCAGCTTCATTGACATTTGTCTCTTGTTTTTTATTTGGGGTTTTGTCACCCAGCAGGTCATGTTCTAAACCATTTACCATGTTCAGATTGCTGAGAGTGACCGGGAGGTTGTGAAAATGCCTGGCGCCTTTAGGAGGCTGGCCGTTCTCCACGGCTGAACTGGTGCTGGCGGCTTCCATGGTTTCTTCTTCACAGGGGGGCCTGGGGTTCTGTAATATCCTTCTGTCTGCATGAAGTTCATGCTCCCGAGAGCTTATATCCGAGAGAGAAAATGGCTGGGAAGAGTTTGGAATTGAAGGGCATGAGGTGCTTGGCACAAAGGACGCTCTCTCACATGGATTTCCCACCACTTGACTCAGAGCACTGTGCTTTAATGGCAGAACTTTGGCCAACACAGGGCAGGTTGCAGCCTGGACAGGTGCCTGAGCAGTGGTTGAGGGGGGGTTGGGGGAGCCATCTGTAGAACAAATCTCGATTTGCTCCTCCTCAGACTCCGTAGTGTCTTCCTTGTGAGAAGACCCCTGAGAACAAGGAGGTGACCAATTGTCCCCAGTGGAAGCTCGTGGGGCTTCGGTGAGTGATTCAGGGTCAGAAGACGAGTCCTCCGCATCACCATACATGGATGAGAGAGATGGCTCTGTGCTGTCACCTAGGCCCGACAGGGACATGCTGTCTTCGTGAAAATTGCTGAAATTTCTAGAGTAGTTGCTCAAAAAGTTTTTGTTCACAGTAAAATGTTTGTCAGGATTAATGGAATCCAAAACCGAAGGCTGGGAGGCCCACTGTGGGTGAGGGGGCTGGCCAGCAGCTGCCCAGGCCCTCCTCGGGGTGGGGGTCTGGTTCCCCATGACTGGCTCAGCAGCGTGGGAACTTCCGCTTCCAGTTCCTGCTGGAGGCTGGCCCTGAGAATGTCCCTCTTGACTCAGCCGGTCCCCTTTCTGAGGAGACTGAAGTCCTGGTTCTGAAGCATCCAGCTCCTTGATGAGTCTGTCAATGTCAGTCACGGGGCTGCCCCCACTTTCTCGGGGGCAGCAGTGGCCCGAGACACTGCCACACACCCCGTCAGCCTTGTCAGCAGGGGACGGCAGGGTAGGGCTGGCCTGCGGGGCCCTCTCAGACCCAGAGTCTGTTGTCTTGAGCAGAGCAGAGCCCTGGGAGTTTTCAGGAACGAGGACTCCTGTTTGCAGAGTCTTGCTGTGGTTACCGGGAACTCTCTGTCTCTCCTCCTGGGACGTGAGGTCTCGGGACAGGACGGTACTAGCTGGAGACGCTCCGTCTGCCTCAGGTCCTCCCCTGTGGGGAGCTGCCTTCCTGGGCGAGCTGGCTTCTGGGGCTGCTGGAGTGTTGCCGAAGTCATGCCGAGCCGCTGTCATCTTCCCGGGGGGTGAGCTGTGCTCTGGGGCGAGTCTGACTTGACATCTGTCCTCAGACTCCGGAACCCTGGGTGACACTGGCTCTCCGGGGTCCTCAGGCCGCCTGGCTTGCTGTGTGTCCACTGATGTCTCGCTGGGGTCAGGGTGAGCTGCCCCCTTCTGCCCTGGAGTAGGGACGAGGTCTGGGGGGCCATCCAGTCCTGGGTTGAGAATATAAATGAAAGGTGGGGTGATAGGGGAGAGAGAGGGGAAAATGAGAAAATAGAAAAACCCTAATTAAAAAAAAAAAAAAGGAAAACTTAATCTCAATTTTTTTTTTTTTCCAGAAGGACCTGCCACAACCTAAATGTAGCCTTCTTGTCGTTCTCTTTTTGCCTCTGAAATTACAGAGCACTCACATCTAACAAATACCACCCTGCTCTAGATGCTCTGAAATAACTCAGACTGGCTGGAAGAATAGACCTTTGTTTCTGCCCTTTTCTCTCTTGGTTATTTTTAAGGATGGGGACACCAGAAATCCTTCACCTGAGTCTCTTTACACCGTCCGCTCTGATGGCTTCAAAAGCTACAGGAGCCAGGCTGTGGTTCTGTTTCATCCCTTAGCCTTGCGCTCATTCTGCGGAGGTCTCAGGTCTCCAGTTTAGCTCTCATTGTGGGTTTGGCCTCACGGTGTGGGATTGTGAGCTGTGCAGTAAAGTATAAAACAGGTGCTGACCTTTGGGGACTTACTGCTCATGCAGGAGAGGAGAGAGGAGGCTAATTTGGGAAGACACACAGGAGCTGCAGAAGGGTGCAGGCTTGCGCCGCGTCTGAGCTGTGTCTTGAGCGTGTTCAGAGGACTGGGAGTACTGGAGGGCCACATGACCCGGGAAGTGTGGACAGAAGGGGTGGGGACCTGACGGGGGTCCTGGGGGGAGAGTTGACCACACAGTGATGAGGAGGAAGATGAAAAAAAAAAATGGAATGAAAGCAGGGAAGAAAGAGCATGTGATCGGAGGGGTGCAGGGAAAGGTGTTGATGCCAAGGACAGCAGGAAACAGTCATTCCACGAGGTGGGTCCGGAGAGCCACGGTCCTGGAGGTGCCTCCCTATAAGGCCCTGCACATTCTTGGGCTCATCTGTCTGCCCCTGGCACATGGCATCTGATAATCAGGGGAAACTGGTATAAAAGAGAACATTAGATTTGCTGTTTTCTTAGGAACCAGGGGTTACAGTGAAACAGTCACAATGAAAGCACCTGCTTTGAGAAGACTGTCTCCCCAAATGCTACACTCCTTCCACATCTCCCACGCAAACCATCTTAACTGCATATGCCTTTCCCCTCCTGAAGTTCCTATGTCAACAATTAAGGACTAATTATCAGGACTTAGCACTGTGCTAAGAGTTTTTCATGCGCTTAATTTTCCTCCCAACACCGTGAGGTAGGTCCTGTCACCATCTGCTTTGGAACAGTAGGGAACTGAGGCACAGCGTGGCTTAGCAATGGATCCAGGGTCACAGAGTGTATAGCCAGAGGTCACCTGGGAAGTCGGCCCCGCAGCCCACCCCATTCTCTAAACCCTGACTGCATGACCTCTGTGTAGAGAGCACCTGGCCACATCCAGACCCCTGTGGAGACTGTGCGTAACTTCCCCGGGCCCCCGTGGAAGGCGGGGGACCTGCCAAGATTTGAATCTGTGGGCTCCTGTCCTTCTCTGCTCAACCTTTTGAATTCCCTTCTGCTTCTGCTGGTACCAACTATGGGGAAAAGTCATGACGACACAAAAGGAGGGGATTTGAAGGTTATTCTTTAGCTTCGGATTCACTTGCTGAACAAACCCTAAATTTTTGTTAGCAATTTGACTTTATTGCAAAGTGTGTAACTGAAAAGCGTTTTTTTTTTAAATTTTTTTTTATTAAAGATTTTATTTATTTATTTGAGACAGAATGAGAGAGACAGAGAGCACATGAGAGGGGGGAGGGCCAGAGGGAGAAGCAGGCTCCCTGCCGAGCAGGGAGCCCGATGCGGGACTCGATCGCGGGACTCCAGGATCATGACCTGAGCCGAAGGCAGTCGCTTAACCAACTGAGCCACCCAGGCGCCCTGAAAAGCGTTTTTGAGGGAGATTAAATGACATAGAGGCAGTCCTTGATGTCACCTTTCAAAATGATCCTTCCCTTGTACCCCTCCCCCCCCAACACACACAAATGTCCCATAATGGGAAGGATGTTGACTCAATTATGGCACATGATGGGGAGGAGGGCCCAGCAGCCTTTGCAGACGATGTTGCAGGTGCAGAAGGACATGGAAGACACGGGTGCAGTTTCCTAGCTAGAGTGGGGCACAGAGGGGCTGAGACGGACACGTCAGTGCTTAGGAGGGCCTGCCAGGGGCCAGCACCGGTCATGCAGGCCAAGAGCATCTTGCTGACCTCAGCAGGCTGCGCAAACATTATCTTCTGCGGATGCAGGAGGTACAAAATGTTTCTCAGTGCATTTGATTTCACGAGAGCCGAGTGTTGAAATTCTGAAGGGCAGGAACTTCTCTGTGTCATCTCATGTCTCATTCATTAAGGTACCCGTCACAAAATAGGTAGTGTCAAGCGGCTGAAAATGGACATACTCTGATGTGGAAATAAAGCTATGAGTTTAGGCACAACGATCTAGTGAAGTTGTTAAATGCAGGCAGCTTGTAAATATCATTAATCTGTGTAAGAGGTGTTTTTCCCCACAAAGTTCTCCACATGTAGCATTTTTATTAGGGTAACTTCTGCCCTCCCATCTTAAAGCTTAACAAGCAATGAAATAATCTTACCTGTCCCGGGTTGTTGCCCCTGCTCTGGTGCAGCTTCGAGCAGGTTCTCGGTGCCGTGGCCAGCATCTGGGTGGGGCGGGGCACCGGCAGGCCCCCAGTTGGCAGGGACACGCCCATCGCTGATGGTCTGCTTCCCCAGAGGTTCCTAGCCCAATGACAACCACAAGTCACTGTCGACAGCTTTCAGGTTTTCTGCACCCTAAGACATCACACACGGAAAAGCGCTGCTTTGGGAAATTTCAGAGAGCCCTCGACTAGGAGCCACAAGATCCAGATTCAGGGTGTAAGGCCTGCTAGAAATTGCATGGTCTTGTTACTCTTCCTAAGCCTCGGTTTTCTCAACTTTGAAATGAGGGTGATCAGGGAAATGCAAATCAGAATCACGCAGAGATGTCACGTCACACCTGCAAGGGTGGCTATGATCCAAAACAGAAATAACGGGTGTTGGCGAGGATATAGAGAAATTGGAACTGTGTGCATTACTGGTGGAAATGGGAAATGGTGCGGCCACTATGGAAAACGGTATGGAGTTGCCTCAAAAAAATAAAAACGGAAATACCATACGATCCACATTTCACACTTCTGGATATATCCCAGAAGAATTAAAGCAGGTTCTCTAAGAGATATGTGTACTCCCATGTGGGTAGCAGCGCTGTTCGCAATAGCTAAGATGTGGAAGCAGTTCAAGTGTCCACTGACAGAAGAATGGATAAGCAAAATGTGGGATTGACGTACAATGGAATATTACTCAGCCTTAAAAAGGAAGGAAATTCTGACACATGCTACAACAGGGCATTATGGACAGTGACATTATGGGCAGTGAAATAAGCCAGTCACAGAAAGACAAATACTGTCTGATTCCATTTAGATGAGGTACTGAGAGTTGCCAACATCAGAGAGACAGAAAGCCTACTGGCGGTTTCTGGGGGCTGGTGGGAGGGGGAATGGAGAGTTATTGTATAATGATACAGAGTTTTCTGGAGACGGCCGTGATGGTTGCACATTATGAACATACACCACTGAACTGTACACTTTTGTTAAGTGTATTTTACCACAGTAGAAAAACTGGGAACAAAATGGGGATAAGGTTTGCCTTGTCTAACTCACAGAGTTTAATTTTTTTAACTTTTCTTTTTTTGAGCGAGCGAGCGAGAATCCTAAGCAAGTGCCATGCTCAGCATGGAGCCTGACACGGGGTTTGATCCCATGACCCTGAGATCATGACCCAAGCCGAAACCAAGAGGTGGACACTTAACCTACTGATGCACCCAGGCACCCCTCATAGAGTTTTAAATAAAACATGATGAAATGAGCCATTATAAAAATCACATGCAGCCCACAAAAGGCTGTATCGACGGAAGGTGTTATTGTCTTTATACTGCATAGTGATACCCAAGACTGGAAGATCAGCCCTCAGCTTGGTACTTAGGGCTAGGACTTATCTGGATAAATGAAATTGACATTTAATACTCCAAAATTTCACTTTAGCCAAGTGTCAATTACTTTATCTTCCTTTCTTCTATCTAAAACCTACTGTAAAAAAAGAAACTCGCTAGGAAGTTAAATCAGATTTATTTGAAATTCACTCTCTGAGTTAAGGAGTCATAAAGTGGCCCAAAGGTGGCAGCAGAGGAGAGAGCTGAACTGTATTTTAAAATGTTTAATTTTATGTTATGTGATGTTCATCTCAATTTAAAAAATATTAAAAACAGTAGAAGACAACCCAGTTACCAAAGGTTTTTTCTTTTTAAGATTCCAATATTTGTAAATACTTAACGGCAATGCATTTTATTTTCTTTCTCATATATAAATGAAATGGTTATTTTTGAACTAAATTTTTTATGAGAAGAGTTAAACTTTTGTGCAAAACTTTTAAGTGCTTCTCAAAATTCTTATTGGGAATACTCATTTACAATAACAAAAGCTCTATATAGATATGAATATATTATTATGAATAACACCCCTGGTTTATATAGTTATCCAGCACTGGCTGAGGATACTTTTTGAAAGAAGGGGTTAACCTATTAGCTGAACATTGCATGTTAAAACACATATGCTAAAAAAAGAAGAAGAAGAAGGTAGCGGGAGGGGAAGAATGAAGCGGGGGAAATCGGAGGGGTAGACGAACCATGAGAGACGATGGACTCTGAAAAACAAACTGAGGGTTCTAGAGGGGAGGGGGATGGGAGGATGGGTTAGCCTGGTGATGGGTATTGAGGAGGGCACGTTCTGCATGGAGCACTGGGTGTTACGCACAAACAATGAATCATGGAACACCTCATCTAAAACTAATGATGTGATGTATGGGGATTAACATAAGAATAAAAAAAATTAAAAAAAAAAAAAAAAAAAACACATATGCTAGGGGGCCCTGGGTAGCTCAGTTGGTTAACCTCTGCCTTTAGCTCAGGTCATGGTCCCAGGGTCCTGGGATTGAGCCCCTGTGCTGGGCTCCCTGCTCAGTAGGGAGTCTGCTTCTGCCTCTGCCCCCCTGCCCCCACTTGTGCTCTCCCTCTCTCTCTCTCTCTCTCTCAAATAAATAAACAAAAATCTTAAAAAAAAAAACCCCACATATGCTAGTTGGAAGTAATAACATTTTTTAGGAGAATGAAAAAGATGCATGTATCTTTTTCTATACAGTTAACAAAAATCCCTTCTGCCTAATATGGTTTTTATGACTTCATGTTTTCTGGGTCTGTTTACACGTATGTGTGTATAAACTACTTGAACATGCATCTTTATAAATATGGCCTTAAAATCACCTCAGAGAGAATCTAGTTATGTTGAGATCGTAAACAACATTAGTTTCTCGTACTCTCTCCTTGCTTAAGTGGGGGTATACTGATTCAAAACGAGCAATTTGACAATTCTGGGTCGTTCTAGTGTATGTGTAACCAAGTTAATAACATAAATAATATTGACTTGCATCTAAAGTGGTGTGTTATAAATTTTTTTCTTCCCTTTAAGATTTTATTTTTAAGGGGCGCCGGGGTGGCTCAGTCGTTAAGCGTCTGCCTTCGGCTCAGGTCATGATCCCAGGGTCCTGGGATCGAGCCCCACAACGGGCTCCCTGATCGGCGGGAGGCTTGCTTCTCCCTCTCCCACAACCCCTGCTTGTGTTCCCTCTCTCGCTGTGTCTCTCTCTGTCAAATAAATAAATTAAAAAAAAAAATCTTTAAGATTTTATTTTTAAGTAATCTCTACACCCAGCATGGGGCTCGAACTTACAACCCCGCGATTGAGAGTCACATGCTCCACTGACTGAGCCAGCCAGGCGCCCCAGTGTGTGACCAGTTTCTAGCATGCCCATTATTTCACGTGATTCTCACAACAAGGGTATGAGTAGCTTTGATTACACATAATGACTGTAGAAAGTCTGAAAAAATGAGGGTCGCTCAGAACCTCATGAGCGGAGGGAATCACTGTTAAGCTGTGTTTGATGGTCAGCCCAGCTCTGAGAGATGATTGGGGTCGATAACTTGCCTCAATGGTCACCCAGCTCGTGAGTGGAGCAGACCCAGTGCTCTTCACCAGCCTCCCGCCGCCCTTCGCTCATCCACCATGGCCCCGTGTCCGGGTAAAAGAGCGATTTCATCTTCCGGCAGGATGATCGATGACCCGATCCCTGGGCACAGTCCCCCACCCGCCTGCTGACACACAGACAGGCTCCCGAGCAGCCCCTGGATGGCAGTGAACGACTGCTGAAACAGAAGCCTCCAACCGTGCCCCCCTTCCGGCAGGTTACCCCCCGCTTCCTCACACACTCCATACTCGCTCACACAGTAGTGACTCAGGTCCCAAGTTACGAAGAGGAAATCAGTTACCTTCTCCACAGTTCCCCCTGGATGAACACCAGTCCTGGTCTCTTTGACGGAAGTGGCCTGGACACATGGGTCGTCGACTCCATCGGTCAGGTGTACTGTCGCTGAGTTGCTGGGCCTGGCATCAGCCTCGGGCCTTCTGTGGTGTGGGCTGACCCTGGCCACTGGTTTGTGCCTGGACCCCAGGCTGTCATTCTTCTGCTGGGCGGACCTGGGGGTATCTGTGTTGCCCAGACTCTGGCTGCCCGTGTCGGCTTTGTATTCCAGTTTGGGCGAACTCCTCGATCCTGATAGTTCCTTCCTCCCTGAGCAGCCAGGGCCACCCTTGGGGGCTACTGCAGAGGCCAGCAGGTTGGCTGCATGGGGAGGAGTGTCCCCCACACCCTCTGGGACACTCTCCTCTGAGTCCCGTGAGCTGCCGAGGAGAGGCACTGAGGCCTTGCTGACCAGGGTTTTCTGGGGCTGTGCCCCCCGGCTGTTGATACCCATGACCTTGGAAGAGGTCATCAGGACGTGCCTCGAGTCGTCCTCCGCCAGAGGCCTGCTGGGACCCGGGAGGGTCCCCGGGAGGGAAATGCAGTCCCCTTCCCCGTCAAACTCTCCCTCATCGGTGGCATCGTCTGTGTCGTAGCACCCCACCCTCCTCTGGCGGAGGAGTGGGGTCCGGAGGAGCTGCGGGCTCCCAGGGAGACTGGCTTGTCTGGCAACCGTCACCTGCTTGTGGAGGAGCCCAGAGGCCCGCTGGCTTCCTAGTGTCACGAGGCTGTTGGCCCTGGGTTTTCCTGGCTCCTTGTGAGCTGGTGGGGATGGGGAAAGAAACGGCCAAATGAAATGGGGTTTCCCAGCCGGCCTGGTTTTGCACTCCCCCCCCCCAATTACACAGGAGCATCCCCACAACTGCCAGCCATTGATCCTCTGGCCACTGACCACCGGGCTTTAGTGATATGGCTTCTTGGGATTTGCACCCAGTGGACAGTGGCTTCTCGCTCTCCTTTTCCTACTGGTCTCCCTTTTTGTTTGCTTAAATTTTTTTTTTTTTTTTACTTCAACCTCTGGATTGTTTAGCTTAAACACATATGCTGCCTAGAGACAGAAATGTTTAATTCAACGCCCAGGATGCCTGCCACCACTGCTGGGGTTCACACTACATGCTGTTGCTGGGAAGTCCTCTTTGGGATGATGCCCGGAGAGGAACCAGCCCCACATGCTGGCACCTTCTTATCACATGAGACCCTTCCTTCATTTGCAGAGATGGGGGCGGGGGGCATAGAAGCTCCTAGAACATGGTACAGGGAAGCCTGAGATGATTATCGACGCGAGTTCCAAGCAGGGAGGAGGGAAGGCCCGTGCTGCTCAGCAGACCCTTCACAGCTTGCTGAATGCACGGAAAAGTACATGGGCTTCCACCATGTGACAGAAATGCTGCTGTCGGAGACAAGAGTATGCTTGTCCGCGGTTCCAAATGAGAGCCGGAGTGGTCAGGTCTGCCTGTCCTAAGACAGGGATGTTCTTGGGCAGACATTAGAAGTAAAAAAAGAACAAAGGGGAAAAAAAGCAGACCACAGCAGCCGAAGCCCGAGGAATCAGTATGGTTTGCGTCAGCTCATTCTCTCATACTATAGTGAGAGCGTGATCAAGGAGATTTGAAAACAACTGTCTGATAACATTGGTCTCTTATGAGTTCTGAATCTTTCACTCAGCTGCCTTCTAAAAAGAAGTCAGTTAGGGCCTGGTGAAGGAAGGGACCTGGAATTTCGCTAGGAATCCCCTAAAACAGAAGGCTGTTAGCTTGCCACCCTGATTGCATGCCATAAATTTCAAGATGATGCTCGGTAAACCGCATCTAAATGCTGTCCGGGTTAGTCACCTCCAACAGCCCGGGTACAGAACAGGCACCCAGACCCTTCACCCCAGAACCGACGGGCCAGTCAGCAGTGGGGGGCTGCATTTTCCAAAAATAAGTTCAGAATTTAGGGTACAAAGATGGCTTCTACTCGACCAAAGGCGTGGATTCCAGGTCCCTGTTCACATTATACCGCCCCGCTATGTAAACCAATGGGGCCCGAGTCAGAAAACAGGCGTTGTTGGGGCGCCTGGGTGGCTCAGTGGTTAAGTGTCTGCCTTCGGCTTGGGTCATGATCCCAGGGTCCTGGGATCGAGTCCCACATCGGGCTCCTTGCTCAGCAGGAAGCCTGCTTCTCCCTCTCCCGCTCCCCCTGCTTGTGTTCCCTCTCTCGCTGTCTCTCTGTCAAATAAATAAATAAAATCTTAAAAAAAAAAAAGAAAGAAAACAGGCGTGGTTTACTAGAGGTGCTAGCTGGCAGGCCACCGTCCTCGGAGGTGCTGCGGCCGCTGCCTGGGGAGTCCTCGTCCTCAGAGCCGGCCACCACGAGGTCTGACAGGGAGCCTGGGACACCGTGGGCAAAGTCCTGGGAGGCTTCGGGTTCAGAAATCAGGGCGTCCTGTTGGAGAAGACGGTGCGGGCTGATGGGGGAGGCGCGCCAGAGGCCGGTTATCCGAAACAGTAACTCCTGGCTTTCCAAGAACACTTCGTTCTCATCCACGGTCATTTGAAACAGTGGTGAGAGTAGACACCCACTTCCATTGACTCTAGGATGGCTAAATTAGACAACTGATGAAAATGGCAATGGTTGCTGCCAGACGAGGTTTTTAAGAGATTTTTTTTTTTTTTTGGCCAAATGTTTAGCAATGACCAGAAAAGCCACAGCAGCGATTTATCAACCATCCCAGGAAAACCACTGGGGGAAGAGATAGGAAAATGGAATGACATTCCAAGCCAGTGGTTCAGCCTAGTGATGGAACAGAAAAGAGGGGGTCTGAATCCTGTGCTCAGATCCACTGGGACTGAGGAATCACCAGCTGGGAAACATTCTAGTCTCCTTAAAGTCACAGGTCCCCCGAAAACCAACCGGAGACCCCTTTATTGTGGAGCAGTTTGAAAACTGTTTTTAAACTGAAGCTCAGTTCTTTTATTTTGTTGCTCTATTCTTTTCTTAGATGAGTATTTAATAAAAGAAACACATATTTGTATTTGTTCTCAAATTAGCATTGTTGCCGTAGTCTGTAAAGTGGCTAAAATGACTCCCGGACAAAGATATGGGCTGGGCCCTCAGGTTTGAATTCTGGGCCCCAGGAACTGGTTCATGGGCCAGCTGAATGAGGCAGCAGTGTGCCTTGACTCACCTTTTTTGCAAGAGAGGGACTCTTCAAGGGGGTACCTGTTGGAGAGAAAATTCACCATAATGTCAAAGCAGCAAAGCATACGTCCTTACAAATAGGTTCACATTCTTAACCACAAAAGAAGGAGCCAAACATATTAACCCCTCTTCGCTTGACTGACACTGATGGGCCACGTGTGTAGGTATAGACATGCATGCACTCAACCCGGGTACCCGATCCCTACTCCATCCCACCTCCCAAGGTTCTGCTCATGCTTCAAGCCCGAACGTGGATGTTACCACCTCCATGATAATCCCAGTTGGAGGTAACTTCTTCTGAATCTTAAAAGTATTTTATACTACCCATACACCAATTTTCATACACACAGTACAATGTAATTATAAGTGGATGCCCCTCATCTCCCTTCCTCAACTATTTATAAGGCTGAGACCCTCACTGATCTGACCCCACAGTGCTCAGCATTGCACCTGGATCTAGGAAGTATTCAGTGATATTTGTTGAATGGATTGAAGGATCAATGAACAAAGAAATGCCACTCAAACTCCTGAAGGAACTCGGTGGAGGGTTGAATACCTATTTTGGTTTTTAGTAGAAGGATGAAAAGATTTGGCATTGAAACTTTAAATTATATGCCATGAGCAAAAAGAGCTTGCACATGAGGTTCATAGCTTAATAAAATCTTTTGTAAATGATTGTGGGCATACGCCGGGATTATGAGAGGGCAGTTTGCAGGCAGGTCAGGAGAACGGGCTGGCCGAATAAAGAGCCCGTTATGGCTGGGGCCACTTTAAATATATTAATTATGGATGCAAATAATCAGGGTATTCCATGGCTGCCAAAAAATCCTATGCCTTCCTTTTCCTCCGACAACCAGTAACTCACGTCTCAGTTTCTTTTTCTCCCGACATCAGTCTTGACATCAGTAATATCTTGAGTTGAGACATGTTTGCAGAGTCCCTTTGAATTTCCATTCTACTGGAAACATTACTTTTAAAACTTGATGCAATGTTTCCAATTTGAAATTCATAGGAAATTCTTACTATCTCAATCCTTCTCTGCCTGAACTTTCCCACTTAAGACGGGGGAAATCATGATTTGGGGAGCTTCTACTATTACTCTTCTTCAGTTGAAACTTAAAAAAATATCTACTTATTATTGAAGTAAGGCTGCCATACTGGGTGGAAACCTTTAGTTCACGTAAAGACACCCCAGGCTTTGGAACGGAGAACACTCTGCATCTACCAAACAACTGATATTTTGGTATTACTTTTTACCTAGGCCATTTCAGATGAATTGTACATAAACACATGAAATGCTGTTAACTCATTTTTGTAAATTATCTCATAGTGTAAGAAGCATGCATGATTAGAACTTTAATAAGGCACATTAAATAACAGCAGAAATCAAAAGTAGCAGCTAGGAGCAAGCACAGGATCTCTTTGACAATGACTTCTGCCAAATCTGGTCATGACAAAGACTCTAATATCACAGCATGGGGCAGGGCCCCCTGGGGGAGCTTCCTGGAAAGCTCTACTCATGCTGGACGAAGACGTGCAATTACAGTACCTAAGCCTGGAGAGGAGCTGGCCTCTTTGCTCTCCTGATAAGTGCTGCGTGCGATCACTGCGTCCATTTCCTGCTCGGAAACCTGATTTTCAGCAGAAAGCACAAATGAGATGGTTTTCTTTCTTTATTTTTCCCCAATAAAAGTAGCTAGGACCTGAGTCAGAGGCTGAGTGCAGATAAAGAGGGACACCACAGCGCCAAAGATTATGACAGTCCTCGGAAGCAATAACTCAGGGCATATAAGGACAGCCGAGTTAGCTGATCGCTTCCAACAATATGTTCAAAACAAGACCTTCGGCTGGTTCCCGAAGTCATTAACGCGCCCAGGTGCTATAGTTACCAACCACATGGCTGATACCTGCCTCTCTAGAACACTCACTTCTATTTCTTTTCTTCCTAGATTTTATTTAAACAATTGCAAACCTACATAAAGCTTGTAAGAGCAGCACAAGAGGAGTATACTCTTCACTGTTGTGGTTTTACACATTCTGCCATATTTACACTCATGCTCTTTTTTAAAGATTTTATGTATGTATGTATGTATGTATTTATTTATTTATTTGACAGAGAGAGAGAGGGAGGGAGAGAGAGAAAGCACATGAGCAGGGGGAGAAGCAGAGGGGGAGGGAGAGAGAATCTGAGCACGGAGCCTGATGCAGGGCTCGATCCCATGACCATGAGATCATGACCCAGGCCAAAACCAGGAGTCGGAGGCTTAACTGACTGACAGCCATCCAGGCTCCCCACTCATGCTCTTTCTTAATACACACACACACACACACACACACACACTGCTTCACTTTTTACTAAACCATTTGGAAGTTAGTTGCAGACATCATGAACGTTCACCCAGAAATATTTTAGCATGTATCTCCTCAAAACAAGGACATTCTCTTCAATAACCCTGGTACTATTACCATTCTAGGAAATTTAACATTGACACAAACGACTGTCTAATTTACATTTCATATTCCAATTTAGCCAACTGTCCTAATACTATCCTTCAGAAACACTATTCCAAGTGTGTCTGTAGACAGAAGTAGTTCATAGGAAATTTGATGCCAGCTTGCGATGAGATAGGTTTTTCCTCCAGAATGCTTATCAACACTCAGTTTCTTTCACCAACAGTGTCCTCCTGGGGAAAAAGTGCCCACTGAACTGAGTGGTGTACATCGTGAGGTAACTGATTTGCATTCTGGTGCGAGCTCCTTATCTTGTGGATCTTAGTAGATGGTCACCAGCCAACACCTTTGCATAGTAATGCTTCATAGAAATTTCATTTTTGGCAATCCAGAATTCAATTCAGGGTCTAGTTGTCATGTCTTTTTAGACTTCTTTAATCCAGAACATTACTGAGCCTTTCTTTGTCACAATACTGATACTTTGGAAGAAACCCAGGCCAATCAAACCCCCAATTAGGATTTGTGTGATAGTTTCTTCATGCTAAGATTTAGATTATGCATTTTTTTGGCAGAAAAACTACAAAAACTGTTTCCTTCTCATGCTTCAGAGGGGCACTCAGGGTCAGTGTTTCATGTTTCATGGCTGGTGATAACTTTGACCACTTGGTTAGGATGGAGTTCACCAGATTTCTCCACTGGAATTTTTTTTTTTTGGTCATCGAGTGATCTATGAGGAGACAGCTTG
Organism: Neomonachus schauinslandi; assembly: GCF_002201575.2. Taxonomy (NCBI): domain Eukaryota; kingdom Metazoa; phylum Chordata; class Mammalia; order Carnivora; family Phocidae; genus Neomonachus; species Neomonachus schauinslandi. The sequence goes on from NC_058409.1 coordinate 125,894,966, forward strand.
AGACAACATCAATATCCTGCTCCCCAGTATATTTTTACTCAATGGTTTTAGTATCATTGATGATTTTTATTTGGATCAATTTTTACAATGAACTTTTCAAAATAGTCATTTTATAACTCTTTTCTTTCTATATTTACTGGAATCATGGTAGATTCATGGATTTTTTCCCCCCATCAGTTGTTATCCATAACTGTCATTATTCACGGAAAAGAATTTTTTAAAGCCTGACATACGCTGAATTATGAGATATTTTAAAAGACAATTACATAACTTGCACAGAATTTCTTTTTTAAAGGTAAGAATACTGTAAACTTAGAATGGTAATTTTGTGTAGTAAAATAACATTTAGCATAAATAATATTTGGATAAGCATAGCAATTTGTCCTCATAAGTAAATAAAGCTATGCAGGATTCAGCATTACATTTTAACCTAACAGATAAATCATGATCACATCATGTTTTTGTAATACTTCCTAGCAGGTCTCACAGGAAATAAAACACATACACATACATGCACACAGGCATATACATGTGAATACACACACACACATACTTCATAAAGCAAAGAGTAATTTTGTATAAATGAGTCAGGGAAAAATATCACCTTAGTGGTTGCAAATTTTTCTTGACATTAGACTTTCAATATTTGCAACTGTTTTTCTGAGTGGGAAAAAAATGGTTGGGGTTTGGAACAAGTGAAAGATTTCCTGGATAATTCTATTCGTGCTGAGAGCCCCAGTACCAGTTAAAAATGGACCCTTCTGACCTTCTTCTGGCAAGTCCAAACCTTAGCTTGTCTAGACCTGGAGGGTTTGAATATCCCAGTTGGGCAGCCACTGCTTCAGTCATTATGAGAAACAGAAGAAAAGAAAATCCTTGTGGTATTTCTATTGGAACAACATGAAAACTAAGGAAGCACATACATTCAGTACCAAAATGTACTATTGGCATGAAATGGGGGGTGAGCGGTATAAAAATACATTAAACATAAAGTGGAATCTTGACCAAAAGAAAAATATAGTATGATGTTACAACTAAGAACACCATGTTTACCTAGGAAGAAATGTGAAATCTAGTCAAACAAATACTGAAATCTGGTTTTGCTGGATGTATCTCCAATGCCATCACGACAACCATTTTACTGTGGCTAGACACATGAATCAACCGGTATTCAACAGGCTCGCAGACCACCAGGCCATCAGGATTATTATGCTTTGCACGGAAATGGCATTTTGATGTTTGATTGTATTGGCAAATTGGGCAGATGCTTTTGGGCTGAGTTGAAGCAGACCTCCAAACAAATCGTGACCTGTGCTATGTTGGAATGGATTCTGAAGTCAGACGTGCCTGAAGCCAATGACTGCAAATCACTGAGAACTGATTTTTTTATAATGTTGCTGAGGGACGTGCTGGGTCAGCCCAAGCTTATTGGACTGCTTTGGAAGAGGGAAGGGGGAAGAGGGTATGGCCATTAAGGTGATGGAATCCAAGGGAGGACCCTGGAGGAAGGAGCCAAGACTACTCTAGCTGTATGAGGCAAAATGCTGTTAAAAATGACCCAAAGAGAGCCATGGGGGACAGCAGGAAGACAAAGGAGAAGAGGCTGTAAGAGAAAGTGTTAGGATTACAAAATAGAAAGGAGGAAAAATAGGAAGTGACAAGAAAAAAATGGAAAAAGGTAGAAGCAGACTTGGTTCTATATGAATGATATTCAAGAATTTTTTATTTAAGACATAAATGAGAATGCATGTAGACAAGAGAAAACAATCTGGGGAAAGAAACAGTAGCGGAGTTGACTTTGAATTAGTCCAATGGCAATTGTTGACCAACCAAGCACTGTGGAGAACCAGTACCACAGACCCCACTAAGACACTAAAAATGATGCCATAAAATTAACCCACTAAAGAAATCTCAGACATAGGAGGACCCACGAGGTCTCTCCGCACAGACTTCTTACTCTCAAAATGGCATACAAGTCCATTAAGCACAGTAGCCTGGGCCCATTTAGGACATAACAGTATAAATGATACAGAGGAGGTGGTCATAGGACAGGCACAAAAAGGGCTAATGTTCTTTTTTTTTTTTTTTTAAAGATTTTATTCATTTATTTGAGAGAGAATGAGATAGAGCATGAGAGGGGGGAGGGTCAGAGGGAGAAGCAGACTCCCCGCTGAGCAGGGAGACCGATGCAGGACTCGATCCCGGGACTCCAGGATCATGACCTGAGCCGAAGGCAGTCGCTTAACCAAGTGAGCCACCCAGGCGCCCAAGGGCTAATGTTCTTAAGGAGCATTTTGAGTTGTTGGAAGGAAAAGGTTAAATTTTGTAAAAATACAACCTGATTGCCAATATTAGAGACAAGCTAATTTAAAAAGATTTTTACATCAAGTACTCAAAACAACAAAAATGTAGTGCTCAACGCCAGTAGAATCAAATTTGCTCAAGTGGCTTCTGGTTAACCTAAAAAAATTCAAAACTGCTTAAGTATAGAAAAGATACAACTAAATATCAGCAAAGGCCAAGGATACAGGGGCTATGATTATCAGCAAATTCAACAATGTGATAATGATGCTGAAAGAAATTAGTGGGCTCTTAAGCCTTAATTACAGAAGTATTCTGCTCAGGTCGAGGATGGCCTGGAGGGACCATTTAGTCCACTGCTCTCAGATTTTCTTGATGCAGAAACCCAAAAAAGGTTAAGTATCTCACCAGAGATCAAACAACCAGCTGGGACTTACTCAGAACTGAGCACTCTTTATCTTCTACCACATTTTATATTCACCAATAACAATGTCAAAATTTTCTAATAAAATTTCTAAGAGTAGGAAGACAAAGACGTCCAGATCAATGATTTGTTTCCCATGTGTATCGGTTACCTTGGTCACCGAGTGACCACAAGCTGACGATTCCCATGCCCAGCTGGGTAAACTGTCTCACCAAAGAGCGCACATCATCATAGGAACACGTGTCTCACTGCTTCAGGACAAACAGCCACGCCATCTTCCCATACTCAGAACAATATGAAATACTTCACCTTTGGGTTAGGGTGCCGGCCGATGACAAGGCGCACGGGTCCTGGGGGGCATTTGCTCAGGATGGTATGGACCTTGCTTAAAGCAGCATGGCGGACGTTGACCGAGTTCACTTCCAGGATTTGATCTCCGCGGCTAGGGAGGACAAATGACCAACACTCTGTGGTAACAGTTAGCTTTTTACAAGATCTCCTTCTGGGAGAGGTTTATAATATGAAATCTTTTCTGAATACCTTAAACAAGCAAATGACATCCTTTTGTCTTTGCATATGGGAAAAAAGCAACACATTCATAGAAACAAAGCAATGTACATAGCAATACTTTGAACAGGTATTATTATTCCTATTATTTAGATAAGGCCCCAGGCTCAGAGAGGTCACCCTGATGTCACACACTGTTGAACTCAGGTCCGTCTACCTTTTGATCATCACAAGATAGCCCCTTGACCACCATCATTTTCTTTTTTCCTACCATCTTGAAATGATTATTGTAATATAATTTGAGGAAGAAATACCTGAAGCTCAAAGGTTACCCAAGAGTTCGTAAAACCGTTTCAAATTTGAACAAATGAGAAATTGGGGACAAGATGCCCATTTTGACTTGAAATTATAGGCAGAGAACTCGGTATGAGAGAACAAAGACTCTTTATGTGGGGTTTGAAGAATGTTCATTTGGCAGGCTCCAGACATATGGAACCATTCAAGAAAGAAACATCATCTTGGGATGTCATTAAAGGATTTTTTTTCCTGGGGTTCTAAAAGTATATTTTCTTTAATGTACTTTCGATGATTTGCTAAAAAATTTTTTTTGTATGGAAATTCACTCTGATGATTAACTAAAAACATAATATAATCTACTGACAGGGCCCCAAAATGGCAACCTTAAGGAATATCATTTTGACAATTCCTCAACTGCTCAAGGACTTGGAAGCTTACAGGGGAGAAAGGTGATACTGTTTGCAAAGGGTGCTTTGTGCAATGTGTGTACTTCTTGTGAAGTTTAGGTGGGCACAGGCCCATTGCAGTTACTCTGAATAGAACACCTAGACATCTCTTTATAAACAGAACACCCATGCTACCAATCAACTAGCTAGATTGAGAAATCAGACACACAGTGATTTCAGACAATAAGCATCTAGACAACATCACTCAAAAAGGAATGAAACAATAGGAAAGGCTCAAGAGATTATACTTAATCATAAAGGCCTCCTGGTGAAGGGCAGGCTTTCGGGACTCTGGTATCCAGCGATTATGAGCTGTTAGGAGCAGTTCCTAGCATTACATATGAATTTTACATAAATGATATAAACATGAAAGAAAGTACTTAGGTAATCATAGATATCTGTACAGAATTGTATTTTGTCAAGTTTCTGAAACTGAGCTTCTGAGTCCAAATAGATCAAAATAGGCAAGCCAAGATACAGAGTTCTCTACTTCAACCCAATTTCAATTAGATTAGCTTTTCCCCTTTTAGGAAATGCTATTAATTGTAACCTTGGCTACATTACTGCCAATAATACAGAAGTTTAGGATCTCACACAAGGATGTAATAGGGCAGGATACCTTACATGTACATTCATTCATTCATTCATGAACGCGCGAGAAGCCTATACGATCGGGTTTACAACGAACCTCAGATTGCTCTCCATCTTGGCCACTGAGCCTGGGGCCAGGCTGTGAATGTAGATCCCTGGAGGGCTGTTCTCCAGAGCCAGGCAGCAGGCACCGATGCCTAATCCAACTCTTGGCTCTGTGAGAGGCATCAGTCAAAGAAAATAAAATTAAAAAAAAAAAAAAGTATAAGTGATCTGAAGCTGCATTAATGTATATTCAGACCAATAACCATTTATTTGTGACCAGACTCAGAATGGAAATCCTGCTTTCCTTTGTCAACATCATCATATTCTGTAAATGAAATGAGTTCATGGCAGACTAGGCTAACTATGGGCTGTGAATTATTTAGTGGTCCGCTCTCTGCTTAGTCTAAAGAGCCTCCTCAAGTCTGTTTCTGGAAATAGGCAGAGTCAAAGTAATGTATATGTATATATATATATTTTTTAAAGAATAAGTAATCTCTGCACCCAATGTGGGGCTGCAACTCACAAACCCGAGATCAAGAGTCATGTGCTCCACTGACTGGGCCAGCCAGGGGCCCCAATATTTTTTATTCTGGATACACAGCTTTAAGTTTTCTTTCACTTGCCTTTTTAAGCAACTAATCTCTTGGTTATTTAACTGCTTATCATATTTCTGTAGTAGGTGTAGAGAAAAAGGAAAGAAAGACGAAAAGCAGTAAGATTTGGTGAAGACCCACAACTTTTAGTTGTTGACTGTATTCTTTTTTATTTATTTGACAGAGAGACAGTGAGACAGGGAACATAGCAGGGGGAGTGGGAGAGGGAGAAGCAGGCTTCCTGCTGAGCAGAGAGCCCGATGCGGGGCTCGATCCCAGGACCCTGGGATCATGACCTGAGCCGAAGGCAGATGCTCAACGACTGAGCCACCCAGGTGCCCCATGTTGACTGTATTAACTATAATCTTTGGTTTTTAAAAATTTTTAAAAATATTTTTTATTTATTTGAGAGAAAGAATGAGTGCATGAGTAGGGGGAGGGGCAGTGGGAGAAGGAGAAGCAGTCTCCCCCACTGAGCAGGGAGCCCAATGTGGGACTCGATCCCAGGACCATGGGATCATGACCTGAGCCAAAGGCAGACGCTTAACCGACTGAGCCACCCAGGCGCCCTGTTCTTTAAAATTTTATATTAGCCCTAGAATTAAGCCAGTCTATGATTTTTCTTTCTTTTTTTTTTAACCTGAGTTTCTGACACACAGTGATTCGTCTGGGGAGAGCTTAAAAGACTTTTTGTGCTAGTGCTAACTTCTTTTCACTTTAGTAAAAGGACTAAAATCTCTACTTTTGATCCCACTGTCCATTTAGAGACTACCATACGTGGTTGGCAGCAGATTGTTCCAAAGGAACAATTTATAGAAAAAATATAAAAGGTTAACTTAAGAACAGATTACAAATTGTTACTCAAGACAATGCAATGAAAGTGAGGAAGAGCTGGTATCACCTTTGTTGAGTGTTACTTCCATGACAATCCTGTCCTTGGGCCCAGGGGCCTTCCGACCCAGGGACGAAGAGCTGCCTTCATCAGAGCCTGCCGCTGAGCTGCCCCCACTGGTGTTGAAGTTTGGGGAGCTGGATCTGCTCATGTGTGTGGGTGTTGAGCAGGGCGTGAGGCTTGGGCTCAGTAACTTTGTGCGTACCGTTAAGACAAATAATCCACTCCGGATTTGCTGAAAAAAACAAAAAGATAGAAGGGCAAAAACATTCAGATTGTTCCTAGATCGAAGGGTGGATAAAAAAAAAATCTCAAACCCAAACCAGAAGGAAATAAAGGAAGAAAAAGAAAGAAGACAAAAGAGATAAATATGAATGTTGTTACCTTAAAGGTATGAATGGCTTCTTGGAACGTCAAGCCCTTTATTGGTATTCCATTTACATCAAGGATTTCATCCCCTAGTGACCAGATAGGAGAATTACATTGACATTGTGCTTTAGAAGATAGCATATGGTACCTGATTTACAAGTCTATAAAATGATTTTTATTGTTCCAGTGTGCTTTCATTAACTTAGCTCCCAGGAATTTCACAAAATGGGACAACTAATAACAATGCATATTCTTTCGCAGTATTTCTGTATCTCCATCTTTAATGAAAACAACTAGGGGACATATCAAGACGTTATTTTTTAGCCACTGCCAAGTTTGATAAAAGGAGTCCTACGTTTAGAGATCAAAATGCAATAATGAGTCCCAAGTCTTTCCACATAGTGTTTAAAAACTTAAGGCCACTGCCAATAAAGCAAGAACATATACAACATGTGAGAAACCCACTTCTGTATTTGCAGAAAGACAAGATTTTTGAGCTTGGAGAATCATCATGGGTTGTGGAAAACTGTTTTAATAACAGAGACAAAAACTTTTGAGATACTATTTAAGAATGGCAGCCCTGCCTCCAGAAATAGTCTAGACGCCTGGTCTTATTGATGCTGTTCCAGGTTCTCAGTCATGAAGCTGGTCAATCACTACATGCTTCTATCTAAGAGATTATTGTGGGCTAATACCAAGTAGCTCTCTCATTCATTCTCTCTCTCTCTCTCTCTCTCTCCCAAACTATCCTGGACTCATCCTCATCTTCAAGCCCAAGAAGGTAGAGTCAGTCATTTTTCCAGCTTGGACATCCTGTTGACCTGTAAGAGTCTGTTTTTGGTTTGTACTCTTGTAACATGGTCTGTGTTTTGGAATAACAGTTCATCAAAAACACGACAAAGTGGCCCCCGAGAGAAGAACAGATGAACTTCATACAGCAGTTCAGGACAAAAGGGGGACTTCCCTTACCTATAACAAAGTGCAAATCAGCATCAGAACACAGCTTTTCACCTCTCATGGACAGCTAATCCCAGGAGCACACTGTGTATTCCACTAAAGGAATCCTGTAGATGAGTTTGAAAATGTAGCAGTACCCCATGCATTTGTTACGTGCTTTCTCTCTAATGCAATTACAGAAGTTGTAAAAGAGGTGAAATGACCTGTTTAAAAATAATCACCTAACTAGGTGAGGATTTTGGTTTGCTTCCATATGGGAAATGATTGCTCATGCTCTTAAAAATCTTTATACAAGATTTTTAAAAGATCATTCAACACGTTGAAAATCCATTCCAATGATTTACCTTCATTGTAAATGAACACATATGAAAAAACAGTATTTAGGAGACTCAGGTGCTATTAACCTTTACTAACGACTGCTTTTTCCTCCATTTCCCCCCATCTTACCAGTATTGCAGGATGAATTTCAATCAAATGAGCACAGGGCACATCCATTATAAAAATGCTCTGTTAGAATTTCATATTGTATCATGGAAAACTACATCTCAAACTAATGATGTAATGTATGGTGATTAACATAACAATAAAAAATAAACAACAACAAAGAAGCAAAAAAAAAAAAAAAATCTACCAAAAAAGGAAGATAAGTTTAGAACAGTCATGGGATAAAAAAATCAGTTGTCCAAAGAAGATATATTAAAAAAAAAAAAAAGAATTTCACATTGTTTTGAAACTAGATACAAATATCACCTGGGAGTTAATCCTTCCTCTAAGAGAGAGAAATAAATATTCTGTCCTCAAAATAAGCCTGGTCACGTCTTATCATTAGCCTGTAGGCTCCTAGGGTAGCTCTGCCTAGCAAAAGGAGCCTCCAATGGACTCTTAATCAGTTAAAAAAAATAAGCCAGCAGAACATAACAGTACCTAAAATTTGAGTCAATTGAACTGACCAATCGCAGCATTTCTGAAGGTAACTACAAATAGTGTGATTTAGTCATTTCATGAAGGAAATGTGTTAATAAGGCAGGAAAAAAATCAGGGCTCTCGAATAGGATCTAATGTCCAGCACGGTGACTATAGTTAGCAATACTGTTCTGTCCAGTCGAAAATTTCTAAGAGAGTAGATCTTAAATGTTCTCACCTCCCCCCATCATACACAGTCATTATATGATGTGATGAGAGTGTTAGCCAAATCAATGTGCTGCTCATTTTGCAATATATGTGTATGTCAAACCATCATGTTGTACGCCTTCAACTTACACAATGTTATGGATCAATTACATCTCAATAAAGCTAGGAGGAAAAAAGCACTCATTTAGTATGTTTATGCATGGCAAAATGGCAGGTGCTATGGAGAATATAAAAGGTGTGTGTGTACTCAGCCCTGAGGCAAGAACGGCCTGCAAGCTCTCAGGAATTTTCAAGGCAAGGAACACGATCAAGGACCAAGGGGACAAGACAGACATTTAAAGACCCAAATAAAAAATATCAAATCATTCCACACATCATCTCATTTAATCCCCACAGTGACTCCTCAAGATAGGTATTAATATTCCAAGCTTACAAACTGAGGAAAGTGAAGCTCAGGTTACATCAACCGTCCAAGGTCATGATGTAGCAAGTGTTGGATTCAGCTCAGGTCTACTTGACCCCCAAGACCATGGCCCTTGGCTGCTGTGCCCCTGGTTTCACATCTTGCAATGGGGCAGATTCTGAAGGAATCAGAGCTCACCACCACTGAGAACCACTGAGAGGCTTTCTCCTACCTTCTTTAAGTCTTCCATCCTCTGCAGCTGATCCATTTGGGAAAATGGTCTTGACAAAAATCCCCATCTGTCCTCGAATGCAGTCTCGACCTCCAGCAATGCTAAAGCCAAGGCCCTACACCCCAAGCAGAAGGGGGTCCAGGTTGTCATTGCAGTATTTAACTGAGGGCATCTGCTCTTGTTTCTATTTAACTGAGGCCTCCTTCCCAGCTAGGCTCAGAGTTAAGCTAACCAGCTATAAATTTAAATTTGCGTTCCCTTTTCCACTTCCTTCCTCAGATCTATTTGCATTGCACCAGCTATGCATTACATTAAAGGGAGAAAGTTTTACGTTGAAACATAGGAACTTGCCAGTATTTGACAACCTTTGGTCTCCAAAAATGGCAACTTCACATGGATCGATTAATAGCTCAGGAGAGTCATTTCATACAATTCGGGTGCCATATTTATTTTATTCTTTTGTGTCAGTCTTTCCATTTTGTATAATATCGAAATGGATGTTTTGTCATTTGTATAATACCAACTTTTTTGTATTCTTCTCTTTGTGATAATGGCAATGTTATGAAATTCATTCAAAAGGATAACTAGGAATATATCCCCTGAAGCTACAGGGGGGGCTTTTCTTTCAATAGTAGTCAATGTTGGAGCATTCACTCCACCCCCGCCTGTGCCCTAGCTCCCAGGTGCTGGGGACTCCTTATGTCAGAAGGCCAAAAGGGCGTGACTCACTCAGCAGCCCACAGGAAAGGATGCTAGGGAATCCACTCAAATCTATACAAAGGCCACTTAATCTACTCCTCTTTGTATCTTTTATTTTTTATTTCATGTAAAAACAACAACAAAGTTAACCATTTAGGAAATATATGCTAACATTCACCTGGGGGCCAAAACAGTGAGCAGAAAGGAGCTCACCTTGCCTTTTTCCTTGTACAGCCCGATGATCGAGATGACCGATGGCCGAATGAGTCTCCAAGGAGATTCCACCTGAGTGGCGCTTAGGGAGCGTGTGGACTTCTTTACAATCTGGTATTCCTAAAAGTCAGCGCATGGCCAGGTCAGGGATAGTCTCATTACCCTTCTGGGGCCTCTGGCATCAAAATATGTTCAGATTGTGAAAACCTCACTTGTCTTTTGGGTTAGACAGCCATTTCTCTGCGCTCCATCTCTGGTCAAGCAGCTAAAGGAGTTTATGATGAATCCCACTGGATTCAGCCAGCCCTCTGCTGTAACACACTGCCATGCTTCCCTCTCCACAAAAGAGCTGAGTGGAGGCTGCAAGCACCCAGGGTTGCTCTTTCTTTGACTGTACCCCATACGTCCTACTTCGTGCTTTCTGGAATGGAGTCAGGAACTGGAAGCCGAGAGGCCTCAGAGACGTAGGAGGGCTATCCTGTGGTCAGGTTCTCCCTGGAAGCCGCTCCTACCCCCATCCCAAGTTCACAATCATGGTTAGAAAGTATCTTGCCATTTTAAGCTTAATTCGCTCAACCAAAAATGTAGCAAGCCCTTGTTTCTTATAAAACCCAAACCACAAACCCCGACAACTGTTATTCCACATAAAACACCCCACTGACAAACGGCAGCAGCTTTGGTTCTAACCCCTCACGTTCGGAAAAGAAAATACTTTCCCGTCAGCCACCGTTTCCCCCCGTCCTGGCATGCAGAAGCTCAAATCTCAACCCCTTTCTTGTCCATCACCCACATGCACACGTGTGTAAGCAGGGTACACTATTTATGACATAAACAAGAGTTTCAGCAAACCTATTGCTAAAGCACTTCCACAGTCTATCTTCTTGCTATCCTTCTTAGAATAATCAATCTCTTAAATGAGACAGATATTCCAGCATAAGCAAAAAAAAAAAAAAAAAAAAATCACTTCATGCTTAATGTGAGAAAAGAGACATCAGAAAATAGTTTTTAATACTTAATTAGTATATTCTACAGCCAAGGTAGAAGTGAGATGTCTGCTAATGATATTTTTGTATTCCTGGCAGCTTAAAACCATTATATTTTGCAGTTTTACAAAATATCTACCAGCTATACTGGCCTCCCAGACTCTGATTCATTTAAAAAATGTTGGCTTGGCAAGGTTACTACCCTTTTACTGAAACCATCATGGAGACGGCCAGACAGAGTCCGTGGGTTTTCAACCCTCGAATACGGAGTTCATGTGTAGACTTGTGAGGGAACTCTCTCTGACCGATCTCCAGCTGTACCTCTTGCCATCTCCCCTTTGGGAGCCGGTGGGAACCAGAGGCCTGCATGCTTCCTTGTTCCCTTGATGAGTTTCAGGGGCCCCACTGCACTTTTTAGACCTCTGCTGTCCAATATAGTCACCTGTGGCTGTCTATACGCAAATGAAGATTAAAATAAAAATTACACTCCTCAGTCTCACTATCCACTTTTCGTGTGCTCAAGTAGACACATGTGGCTACCATACTGGACAGTACAGACATAAAATATTTCCATCATTGTGGAAAGCTGTATTGGGTGTCTCTACTCTTGGCAATGCTTTATAGGGAGAGAGAGAACAAGGGAAAAGGGTGAATCCTGGCAAAAAAAGAAGAAAAGGAAAAGGATGATTTGACAAGGGTTTGAAAAAGTCTTTCCTCTAAAATCTTCACCAGCCTGTGCTTTCTAGAAGCCTCATTAGAAATAGGTATTTCTGGGCTATAAATATGGTCGGGTTTCTCTCAGTTAAGAAATCACCTCAGAGCGAGGCCTCCTTGGCTGTGATGGCAGGAAACCCTCTCTCATTTTCTGCACTAACTAAAACAGCCTGACAACGTGGCTCTCTTACGATTTGTGATCCACCCCGACTCCGCCAGTCCAGTTGGATTATTCTGAGCAGGCCACAGGCTCGTCTCCAGTCACGGGTCCGGAGGGGTTTTAACCAGGACCCACGCAGGTTTTCTGCTCTGCTTTTCCTCCACATCCCGACTCAAGCTGTCTTTGGGTAGATTCCACACAGCATAACCTGATCAACAGCTGCCTCTGGAACACGGGCACTTCTTATTTGACTGGCTAGGTAAAACGTTCTTCCCAGTGATTCTGGCAAATCTCTTTGAGATTCATTGGCCTGTCTCTAAAATGGTGATAACACACCCAAAGTAACGACCGGACCCAGATGACCTGCCCCAGGTCCTTTTCATCTCTACGATCTATGAGTCTACATGCGCTTATGGATGTTGCTGCTCCACCCTCCGCCTCCATCTCTGCTTCATTGTAGGCAAGATGCCAGTGGTTTCTCTCGAGCCCTGGGGCTGATGGTGCCAGGACTGAGAGAACACTCCACAAGTTCCCGAGACTGAGCCTGCCTTCAACTTGGTTAGGAGCTCTCTACCCACTTTTCACTGGGTTGAGGTTGATGTAATTGAGGAAGAGCCCTGTGAAGAATTATGGAGCCCTGAGCTCTTCTGGGGCAGGCCCTGGGATATTAACATCGCTGCCTCCTTCACCCCCATCCGCAGCCCCTCTGACCTTGCCTGTTTGAGTCATTACTGTGTAACAGGGAAAATCCCAGACACAGTATGGGCACACACAGGCAATGCCCCCCCTCACACGACCCAACACCCACCCACCCACCCACCCAGTGGTTACGGTGACACCTGACGCACCCACGAAACAGGCAATGGTGGTCGACCACAGACCGTGAGGCGCCATGGTCTCCTGGCAGTGAAAGCAGCTCTCAGTTCCAAAACACACAGTAGGAAGAGGGACCAAGATGTCGAGATCCAACAAAGGATTATTTTTCTCTACTGTTTTCAAATACTAGGCTGACTTCCTCCTAACCTCCATGGATAGACCTCGCTCTCTGTGCTACATCTCTAGTCCCAAATACCCCTGCCCACACAGATGGGCAGTTCTTCACAACATGGATGCTCTTGTTGGTCTCTGAAAGAGTAAAAGAAAGCCTAGAGACGCAGGGGTGGAAACACACTCTTATGTCCCTAACTGGGAAACTGGCACGGCATGAGAAAACGAAAGCTCTGTGGTACCGTACTACCTGTGATGCTCCGGTGGAGTCCAGTAGCTGGGGAAGAGAGTGCTTTCGGCCATCTCGGGAGACTTCCAACATCCTGGCCCGGGGGTCCCCATTTCGCACCATTAGCTCATTATATTCTTCAACAGACTCTAGCCGGTGTATACCCCCTTGTAAAAACATGGAGAAAAACACGGCATGATATGGGATGGAAAGAATCTTACGAGAGCATCACAGGCATAAGCTTGTTGCATTTACAGCCCACACTACATGGTTTTTGGAAGGCCTGGTGTCTAATACTTTCAAAGCACTGAGCTCATAGCTTTCTATCAATAAGCTGGGTGAGCGTTGGGGCCACTGATGCCGGATTATGAAGAAAGTGCCAGTCTTCGAAGGGATTGGACTGGATATGGGAAAATGTATACGTTTCATCCAAGTAAGATGTAGACAGGGTTGATAAGGCAATAAACAAGAGAATGCTATCAGTAGATGGTTTTCTAGTGATGGAGGAACATTACTTGGTGGTTGGTGCAGTTCCATTGTTGGGGCGGGTATTTTTTTTTTTTCATGTAATGAGTTTTTAAATATTTGACAGAGAGAGACACAGTGAGAGAGGGAACACAAGCAGGGGGAGTGGGAGAGGGAGAAGCAGGCTTCCCGCGGAGCAGGGAGCCCGAGGTGGGGCTCGATCCCAGGACCCTGAGATCATGACCTGAGCCGAAGGCAGATGCTTAATGACTGAGCCACCCAGGTGCCCCTAAATAAACTTTATTAAAGAATAAAAACTTACAGAAATATGCACAAGTCGTAAGTGTACAGTTCATGAAATTTCACAAAGTGAATGTTCCAAAAACCAACACTCAGACCAAGAAACAGTATTTCTGGAACCCAAAAGCCACTTTGGCACCCCTAACCAGCCTTCACCCATGGTAACCATTATCCTGACTTCCAACATCATAGATGACTTTTGTCTATTTTTGAACTTTATATAAATGAACACATGCGATATGTACTTTTTTATATCTGGCTCCTCATTCTTAGCATCTGTTTGTGAAAGTCCCCATGTTGCTGCTAAGAGTCTGTTCATCCCGTTTCTGTATACTCTTTCATTGTATAAACACATCACAATTTGGCTATCCATTCTGTTGCTGATGAACACTTGCTTTGTTTCTAGTTTCAGTTCTAGAACAAGGGTCAACAACTTTTTTTGGGGGGGGTGGGGGTAAAAGCCAGATAGTAAATGTTTTAGGCTCTATGGGCCACAGATGGTCTCTGCTGCATATTCTCTAAACGTGTTTTTTTTTTTTTTTTTTAAACCCAATGAAGATGTAGAAAGCATTTCTAGCTTGTAGTCCATACAAATATAGCTGTGGGTGGTAATTTGCTGACCCCTGATCTAGAACATACTGTTATGGAATATTCTCATACAAATCCTAACTGTGCGGGGCAGACCTAGGACAGAGTTGCTGAGCTCCGGGTACATATCCACCTTTCCCAATGCCTTAACACCACTGTGTTGTGAGTCCTGGTTTCCCCACATCCTCCTCATACTTGGTGGTGCCAGTTTTTTAAATTTTAGCTACTCTCATGGATATATAATGACATTTCACTGTGGGTTGTTCTTTTTTTTTTAAGATTTTATTTTCAAGTAATCTCCACACCCAAAGTGGGGCTTGAACTCATAATCCTGAGATCAAGAGTCCCACGCACCACCAACAGAGCCAGCGAGGGGCCCTCATTGTGGTTTTTAATTTACATTTCACTGATGACCAATGTAACAGAACTTTTTCAAATATTCATTGGCTGTTTTACTTCTGTAAATTTGACAGTGTTTTTTTTTTTTTAAATAAAGTTGTAAAGTGTCTGTTCTGCTTTTTTTTTTTTTAAAGATTTTATTTATTTATTTGAGAGAGAGAATGAGATAGAGAGAGAGCATGAGAGGGGGGAGGGTCAGAGAGAGAAGCAGACTCCCTGCTGAGCAGGGAGCCCGACGTGGGACTCGATCCAGGGACTCCAGGATCATGACCTGAGCCGAAGGCAGTCGCTTAACCAACTGAGCCACCCAGGCGCCCTGTTCTGCTTATTTTTTTATTGGGTTTCTTTTTGTTGTTGATTTATAGGAGTTTTAATTTTTTTTGTTAATGTGTTTCAGATATGAGTCCTTCATGGGATCTATGTATTGTAAATATCTTCTCCATGTCTGTGACTTGCCTTTTCACTCTTAATGGAATTTTTATTTTTATTTTATTTTTTTAAAGATTTTATTTATGTATTTGACAGAGAGAGACACAGCGAGAAAGGGAACACAAGCAGGGGGAGTGGGAGAGGGAGAAGCAGGCTTCCCACTGAACAGGGAGCCCGGCGCAGGGCTGGATCCCAGGACCCTGGGATCATGACCTGAGCCGAAGGCAGATGCTTAACAACGGAGCCACCCAGGTGCCCCTCTTAATGGTATTTTTAGATGAGGAAAAATTAATAATTTTAACACAGTATGATATATCAATTTTTCCCTGTATGCTTAGAACTTTTGTGTCTTAGGAAATTTTTATAGTAATTTTTAAAGACACCTTTATCAATACCTAGTTTATATTATATGCTCTTTTAAAATAAGATAATTTAGGGGCGCCTGGATGGCTCAGATGGTTAAGTGTCTGCCTTCAGCTCAGGTCATGATCCCAGGGTCCTGGGATCGAGCCCCACGTCGGGCTCCTGGCTCATCAGGGAGTCTGCTTCTCCCTCTCCCTCTGCCTCTCCCACTGCTCATGCTCTCTCTCTCTCTGTATCTCTGTGTCTCAAATGAATAAATAAAATCTTAAAATAAATAAATAAATAAAATAAGATAAGATAATTTAAGGGACTTTAATTTTAAACAATGGCTCAATTACATTGAATATAGCTATAATTACAATGTTTACATGATACATTATAAATGTATATATACATATGTGTGTGTTTAGAGCTATATACACATATTCTTTGTAATATCAAATTCTCCTAGACTCTGTTTCGTTTGATGACCTAAAATTCAATTTACCTAAACATTTCTCAGAAAGTTTTTCATGGAATAAAACAGGATGATTCTGTACTCTTTTCAAAATAATATATTGAGTCTTTAGTGGTGATGAAAAGTTGGAAGAGTGCTGATATAGTTATATTAACATGAACATCACTAAAAGCTTGGTGTTTCAAAAGCTACATATTAACTTTGTGATACGGGTTTTCAAACACCTGAAACTCCTTTGCAATCAAAGAGAAATTTCCATTTAAAAAGATCACAAACCTAGGGCATTAACACGGATAAATCAAAAATACCAAAATTAAAAGGGAACCCTGCTGGCAAAAAAGGCAGTATGAAGTAAGGAAAATTCAGGTTAGAATATTAGGAAAAATGTTCTATAAAATCACTTTAGTCATTCTGGAGCCAGACTAGGCAAAAATCTTTGTGGAAATGGCTGGAACTTCTTTACAGAACCTCTTTAATAATTCATGACTTACTAATTCATGGCCAGATTAATCCATCTTGGCATGCTTAGTATCTGAAAAAGATTTATTAGAAGAAAGTGCCTTTTGAGCTGACAGGGAGGCACTTGCCTTAACAGAAGAGAAACCACATACAGTAGTGTCTGTAGATAACATACTGATACGTGAATACCAGAGTGACTCACTTTTAGAAAATAGGAAATAAATATCCAAGTTTACAGGACAAATTAGCAGTTGAGCACATTAAAATCTCCTGTAGTCAAACGTCTTTAGACTGAACATATTCACAGCCCTGAAGGAAGACCCAGTTCCGTAAGCCTCCTTCACAGGTCTCAAATTACTTTTCCAGCCTTATCTCCCACTGCCCTGCTATGTGAATTTGTGAATTCGTGGCTCTGGCCTGCTGATTCTCAAAGGAGAGGATCTGTCCTCCTCCCACATCCTTTCCAAAACTGGGGAGCCTATAAATATTGCTTGACATTTTACCTCACTTTGCTGGCACCATTGTCTCCCACCCCGAGGGGCTCCATACCCCTAATCTCCCTGACAAGCTCTGCTGGATTCAATCATGGTTCCTGATGGATTACTGGATCTTTCAGAAAGCTGAGGAGGAAAAAGAGTTGCCAGAAACTTCTCTAACCCATTTCCCCCCATTGCCCCTAAACATTTCTCATGCATTTTCTCCCTCTTCTAGACCACTGTTGCTTCCTCTTGGGTTCTGTCAAATCTTGCCAAGGTCCTGGCCCTCCTTTATCTTGTGTCCTCTGAATTCCTCCCCTGAGCACCACGACCCAGAGAGACTTCCATCTTCGTACCTCTCGTGCGTGCCTTATCATGACCTAAAGTTCTCAAGACTATTCTTGTCCGAACCTATTCAAGCATCTTCCCCTCTTGAGAGGGAAAGAGGAGACGACAATGAGAGTAAGGTTGCAAATGACGGTGATGACGGTGATGTTAATGGCCGCGGCGGTGGGGTGTATCACATAATCCCCCTTCCCATGTCTGTATCTATAAAGCCCCAGACTGGGGAGTAGGATTCTCATCAAGAGTCTCAGGAAGGCAAGGGGTAGGTAAGAAGAACGATCTGGGAGGCAGATCTTTTTGCTGGCACTGAATGAGTGACCTTTGGGATTCCCTTCACTTCTCTGGTCTCATCCATAAAATGAGGAATGTGACTGCAGAGGTTTCAAAGGTCCCTGATGCCTCCCCAGAGCTCTGTGGCCCTCCTGGGTTTATAAGGTGTTGATTAACTCTGCCAAGACAGCTGACCTTAGATCTCCATTCCCCTATGCCCTGTGACTCCTAGGCCCCCCCCCCCCCAGGAATTGAACGTCTTTCTCTCTGTTGTTCCTTGGGGCTTCAGGGGAGCTAGCCAGTCTCTCCACATGAGGACCTTCGGCACAGTGTCTCCCCTCCAACTTATCAGCCTCTGACCATATCACTGTTTCGTCACAGACACAAGTTCAGATAACTATTATGAGTTACAAATACACTAATTCACTTTATTATTCAGGTTTGTTAAAAGAAACAGATGTATTTTATGTACCAGTCACTTTACCTGAGGACAGCTCAGTAGACGACCAGGGTGGGGAGCAGTGTGGGGGTGGTGAGGGGGCGGTGGTCCTGGGTGGCAGGCACAGACTGCCCTTCTGCATGCATTTGTGCAGAAGAGGAGACTGACAGGCTTTGGATGTTAATACGCCATGCTTTGGCTGGCTACTTGCATGTGTTTTGTGTGTTTGTTTTTTAATCTGCTCACCCTTTCAAAGCCAGGATTATCATCTCCTTTTTTCAGGTGAGGGAGTGTAAGTTCAGGGACTTGAAGTAACCGGCCCAAGGTCACAGGAGATGCCTTTCACGGGTGGGCAGCCAGGGCTGGCTTCCCCACCGTGCAGAGGGCCCACAAGAGAGTTTTCAGTATAAACATCATAGTAATGAGATAATAAAGAATCCAGCTCGTGTCTTCATACCAATGCAGCCGTGAAATATAACGTTCAGGGTTGGTTTGTTTGTTTTTTAATAGGGGAAAGAGCCCATCAGGGAGTTAGTGCCTAGGACCCACGGATCATAACGGGTTCCTGCACGTGGCCTCTGCTTTCAGCAAGAACTTTCTAACTTAGGAAACAAGCCCGCTGCTATGAGGTTATGCCCAGGAAATGTGAACTCTCTTTGTTCCCAGAGCTGCAACTCCCATCCCATTTTCCCGCCTGCTTCGTTGAGATGCAGATTTAATATCAAGTAAATAGCTCTTTGCCCCTGGTTCCGGTGGACCAAGGGCTTGGGGGAGAGGGGCATTTGCCAGGAAGATAGGCCACTAGGAATATGCCACAGGGCAGGGGTCACCTAAAGTTCTGCGGAAGTAAATGAACCATATACACAGGAAATTTAGGTTTGAGCAGAGACAAATGGGGAGATGTTGACATTCGCTTCATTAGGACTCAAAAATATTCACCCGGGCAGCCAGGCTGAATGCAGTTTTATGCTTGGGGCATGCACTATCTAAAGGAAAAACAATTTTAAGGCTGTAAGGGAAAAAAAGAGCTCATTCCATTAATGACCTTATCTTTCCACTCCTGAGGCTAGAAGCTCACTTTCAGACAGGCCACATCAGGCAAAGAGTTCCACTCACCTGAAAGACGACTCTTGAGCTTCATTTTACTGCTGCCCTGTTTGGGACTTTCCAGGTTTCCCTTGGATTCCTCGGGGCCACCGGAATCTTGGGGCTCATCTGACGCAGGCATCTGGAAATGCAGAGAACACCGAGCTGATGGGAGAGGCGGGCTTGCAATCACTGATGAGATCTCCTCCCAGAGGTTATCTCAAGGCTTGACGAGCAGCAATATAGGTATCACGTGAGAAAAAAAGCTTCCCGGGATCAAAGCACAGCCCCTCTGATAACCTGGAACCATACAGCCTTATGCTGGCAAGTTCCTCCTCAGCATGCAGCCCCTGCACAGCACAGAAACGGCAGGTTTCAAAGTGGAAATAGTCCCAGAGGCCACTTCATTTCTGGAGGAAACTTGTTGGTCAAGGTCTCCCAGGGGGTCGGTCATAAAGCCACAATGATAGCCCAGGTCTCTTGGCTTGTGGGCTAGTGCTTTTTCCTATGGCGCAAGTTGCAAGAAATACTAAACCAGGGCGCCTGGGTGGCTCAGTTGGTTAAGCGTCTGCCTTCGGCTCAGGTCATGATCCTGGAGTCCCGGGATCGAGTCCCACATCAGGCTCCCTGCTCAGCAGGGAGTCTGCTTCTCCCTCTGACCCTCCTCCCTCTCATTCTCTCTCTCGCAAATAAATAAAATCTTAATAAATAAATAAATAAAATTAAAAAAAAGAAATACTAAACCAGAAATTTAAACTCAATTCTGAAATACAGCAAAACATTAATTTTTTGGCAGCCAAATAACTACACCCCTCGGGTCAACCACACTGTCTGTGTGCTATACTCCTGAGTACTGATTAGCACTGCTCGGCCACGTGCAGGTAGCCCCAGAAAGTCAGCCCACATGTCTGTATGTTGTACGCATGCTACCAGACCCCAAGGGGTGATAAAGAAAGGTCTCAAGGGTCTGTCTACAGGGTCCTCTGAGAGAAGCCAAAAATGCTAAAACAGCAACAACAAAATACTACATTTATTAGAGAAGAAAAGGAGACATATGCTTGAGAGTGTATATAAAAAATTGGGGAAGTAAATTTACATGTATAAAACTTAAGAGATACATCAAACAATGAGTTTTCCCATTTGAAATTTTATTTTCCTTTGAGCTTCTGAAAGGAAAAAGTCATATTAATTAAAACAGGTAGGATTCATGTGAAGAAACATGAATTTAAAAAGATATAGAAGACATCCTTAAACACTTCATCGTCATCGAAAAGTCACATAATTATAATGTAAAAAAAAAAACCCAAATCCTGAATGTTAACTGATAATAAAAATTATACACTGTATATCAAATTCAGGATATGAAAATGCATAATCTCCCAGATAAACCTCACTTCCTTCTAAGACGTAATTGTTTATATGTAAATCTTTTTTAAATATATGTATTTTTGTATTTTAAGTAGGCTCCACACCCAACATGGGGCTCAAACTCATGGCCCTGAGATCAAGAGTGGCATGCTCCACAGACTGAGCCAGCCAGGTGCCCCTATATGTAAATCTTATATGTAATATAGGAGATTTGCAAAATTCCCCCTTCCCCCATAAGTTCAAGTATCTCTCCGGATGAGAAAGAGGAAAAAAAACGTCTGAGAAATGAGGAGATGCAGGCAAGTTGAGGAAGGGGCCATGGGAAAGCAAATGAATCCCGATACATAAAACAAAGATACATTTGGTGAGTCCCTATTACAATGTCGGGGATTGGCAGGTCTCCAGGTTTAAATTATGAAGTAAAGGCAAGAATGGAATCCTGAGGATGATTTTAGAGATTCTCAAGAGGGATGTCTTTCCCAACCCCAAATTGTAACATTTAATTCACACCCAGTGCAAAAGAACCCTCTTGGAGACCTGCCAGAGATCTGAGGCACAGGAGGAGACATGCAAATAGGAATAATCCAGAGAGAAGCCTCAGGGCCTCCCCTTTGCTTAATTTTAAAGCTTTATGGAAAGAACCTGTCTCTGGACTATAAACAGCAATTACTGGAGACTGAGTTAAGTTCCTGGTTCTTTCTCTCATACCACCTGACCCAGGTTATCAGGCTATGGAGAAGAGTATTTCTCAGCTTGTAGGTCATTACCTCCTCGGTGCCCAGTCAGTGGGTGGATTACTCCACAGTGGCCAAGGCCCAGACCATCAGAAAGCATGTCCGAGGAGCTCGTGTCAAGGGAAGAAAACAATCCCGGCCCACTGTTTCTGAACTTAGGAAGTTTCCTTCTTGCATTTTTTCTCTGTTTTTTCAGCGTAGTCCCAGTTTTTCATGCAATCGGAGGAATTTTGGAGATGACATAAGCCCTCATATGAGTAACCCAAAGGAAAGTGACCTGCTCAAGGCTTTTCAACTCATTACAGGCAAGGCTGAGACTCCTCAGTCTCCTGATTTCCAGCTTCATGCGTCATGAGGATTTTCCCTCCCTCCATTCTTAGATGCTTTTTAATTAAGTTAACACTTTGGATGATCAATACCGTACCATACTGTATAGTTCGTATTCCTGACATTTTTCCCATTTAGTGTTCCCAGCAAACATGGGTCCCAAGGTAAAAAATATTCTCTCCATAGACAGATGAGGAAATAAATGGAGACCCTGAAGTAACACCTTTTTGTTTATAACATATATCTGAGAGCTAGGCTAGATCACGTGTGCAGAGAATGAGCGTGCAGGATGAGTGGTGTAGTTTTACAAGAGCGAATACACACTGTGTCAAATCTATGTTCTTGTGATGCGAGCCCAACTGCAGCCAACTCTTCTTTATTTTCAGAATCTGAGAGAGGCGGTTTAGAAGAGAATCACAGCCTTAAGGAATAACCTTCTTTTTTTAATCTTGAATGTGCCAAAGAATGAGATGACATTTGGTTTCTATGATCTATAAAATAGCATTTCTTATACCAAGGAAATCTTACACGAAAGATGGTGTGTGTTACATTACCACCGAGAGCTCGGACCTAAAACCAATCAGAATGGACCTAGAGACATCTTGCAGAGGTGCCAACAGTACACTGTTGAGCTCAAGGCAGAAGCACAATCTGATTTCAGAACCCCCAGAAAGTGCACGGTGTTCTGAATTTAAACAGAACCTTTTCCTCTTACAACAGAAAACAGTCTGCCATGATTTGAGGTGGTTTGGAACTCAAGAAACAGGGAGTAACAACATACAAAGTGCAATTTTGATCACAGTGCACCTCTCTTCAGTCTTCTGACTATTGACTGAAAATGCCGACACTCTAAAGAGACCCTTCGCTGTATTTTTATTTTTTTAGATGCACAGAACAAATCAAACTGTTCTGGAAATGATGTCATTTTAGTTGTTCTAAAACGAAATGTGCAAAACGTTCTCCTGGAAAGCCTTTGGTTCAGCTGGTATAATCTATTATTCATCAGCAATTTCCAATTCATGTGTTATACAACAATGCCATTATATTAATGGAATCTAATATAATTTGCCAATTTCCAAGTTAGAGGCTTTCTGTTTGTACAGTTTTCTACACTTGTAGCCTATGAGATTCTCTCTCACTGAAGAATCTTTAGCTTCTGGTTTTATAGTGAGATGGTAGAGCAGAATGGTTAAGAATCCAGCTGCCTGGATACAAATCCTGGTTTATTAGCAATTTAGGCACATTAGTCATCCTCCTTGAGCGTCAATGTCCTCATCTGAAAGATGGAGTTTGATTTAAGAATTAAGTGATAGTTGTTTTTTTTTTAAGATTATTTATTTGTTAGAGAGCACGAGCAGGGGGAGCGGCAAGCAGAAGGAGAAGCAGGGTCTCCACTGAGGGAAGAGCCCGTTATGGGACTATCCTCAGCACCTGAGCTGAAGGCAGATGCTTAACGGACTGAGCCACCCAGGCGTCCCTAAGTGATAGTTTTCTGATTAAAGATGGCAGATTTCTCTTTTTCCCCTCATTTGAAACCACACTCAAATGACAGAGATTTTAAAATGAAAGACATAATCCCATAGGGCAAAGAGAACAGAAGACAACAGCAACAAAATTCTGGAAACCAGTAAGCAGACGAATATGTGGTAATGGATCCAACTTGAGAAAACTGAATTCTAAGCTGGGATCAGAGAAAGCTAAAATGCAACCCAGTTTGAACAGAACCCCCCCCCCCAAAGGAATTGTGAGGTCTGGGAGGCCAGTTCCGGACCACAATTAAAGTGGGTGTCACACGAGTGGGGAGACACTTTAGTTTTTACTAGATTGGAGGGCGTGACTGGGGACTAAAGAAATCCTGAGAAAACCTGAAGAAACTTAAATCCTGAAAAATCTAAAGAAAACCTGAGAAAAAGAGGCAAAACCACGGGGAACAGAATGCAATGATGCTCCTAGGGACATCTCAGGCCCAGAAGACAATCAGAGGTGATTTAAAAACTGCAGAGCTTGAGTAAGAGGATTTGGGATAGCTCTATAGAGAGGGATCAGAAAGTTTGGACAGATTTAAAGGTGAAGGGTGAAGCAGCCCAGGAGGAGATTTAAAAAAATTCCTGGGTCAATTTTAAAGGGACACAGTTACTTTTGTTGGCCTGACGGAAGTGGCCTGAGAAATGTATGAGATTACAACAGGAAAGGAAGCAAACATGAGACATACCAAGGGGAGCCAGGCAGGATGATAATAGGCCAGAACTTGATGTTGGTCAGGTGGGAGAAAATTTCCTGGCTGGAATTAGCCAACTCAGAGGTGGCGGTGGTCAAGATGCATATGAACAATGGATACTTTAGAAAACAGAAGACTCGTTGATTCCATATCTTTCACAATGATGAGCCCCACAGGACAGAACCTAGAATAGTATCTTAGGGGAAAAAAAATCTACATCAGAAAGCAAAGGAACAGGGGAAGTTAAAAGAAAAAAAAAGCACGCAGACTCAGCAAGCAGGGCTGGGAAAGAAGACAGGAATCCTTTCAAACAGCAGGTTAAACAGAAACTCAAGTGGGTCTTCCCAAAAGGAGATGGATAGGAAACTCTAGAGACATATCCAATTACTGCCCCAACATATGTAGCAGAAAGCCCTGTTACTCAACCCCTGGAACATTCAAAACCTGAGGAAAGACAATCAAGGAGCAGGTGGCAGAAGTATTAGCCCTTATGAGCTCATTAGGGGTGTAAGCTTCAGAATCATCAACAGCAGGTCTGGTTCATGAATCTGCAGAGGGTGTTTTTCCAGCTGAATCAATGGGGAGGAGAAACGCAGCTTTCTCTAGTCTCAGCACTTCTCTGCATTTCTAAGAGGTGGTGGAAATGGAAAATGTGGCCCTGGACTGAGAAGCCTGCACCAGAGAACACAGAAGCTCTATCAGAGGCACAATCCACACCCAATGCAGTGCATCAGGGAGCCCTCCACTTCCATCTCAAAGTGCAAGTGCAAATCAAGCAAATTTTGAATATAAATGAAAAGTACTTTAAGTAGGACCAACTTGATTTCCCCCATCCAGATTGAGAGGAGGATTTCTCTCAGCTGAGTTTAAATTCATGGCCATGGACTCTAAATAACTACCACAGACTGAGTTGTATTTGGAGAAGACAAGAATATTTCCATCAGCTGTCCTTTATTTGATATGACTGGGTCTCTGCTATGGGCTCCTGGGAGACCATCGTCCATGGGTCTCTCCCATTTCTATGTGGCTTGTGAACAGGGGCATAGGCTGTTTTCACTCTGGATTAACTATCTTTTCGAGGATGTTTGTAGAGCAAACCACCTTGAAAGTCAGAGATAGTGTCTCTGGAGGAAGAGGCAGTTTTGTTTATCATCCAGTATAATAAAGATAATGTCTCTCTCTGGGGCAAAGGGCAGTCAGATTTGCTTCGAGCCTATCATAAAAGATGCAGGTTGCCAACAATCAGGGTTCCTTAGCTGTGATACAAATCTACTGCATGTGCATCTACTCGAGCTCCTCTGTATCATTCCCATAGGACTTGGGGCTGCAGGAGGACATTATGCAAACATGATGCTCTAAACCGGGATTGAATCCTAAACTGGGATTGGAGAAAGCCAAAAGCTACTTGCTGTGCCGTCAGTAATAAAGTCGTTTGTCTCTGACCCAGGAATCTCGTGTCTTGTGCCAGCATCCATGAAACCATAGTGTAAAATCTCAGACTTTTTACAGTTCTTGATGTGGTCTTTGGGCAAAATTAAATAAGGTCCTGGGAACAAAAGTTTGCCTGGGACAACAGTTTAGGAATGAGGGATTAGCTCATTTTTCTAAATGTCAAGGGTATAGGTCCATTTACTCTTTGTTCATTTACATTTCACTAAAAGGGAAAGCATACAAGAAACTTGCTGTTGAACAAATTCAACTTTCTTAGAGCTGAAAGAGTCATATTTGTTCCAGTGAGCAATCACCAGGCTGCAGATGCTGAAGAGCACAACCTCTCCCCAGCATCAAGAATCTCATTTGTGAAGATGGACCAAAAGAAAGAATAGGAGAAATTGAAGGAGGCCATTAAGTGCTTTGGTTTTTAACTCAAAAGGTGAGGGAAATTCAAGATTGGATGTTAATTACTTTTGATTTTAATGTCTTTGGATTATGATTTACAAGGAGGTTTGAATATGTTGGGATTGTAACTATTTAAATATCATTATTATGTTGACATTTTCACTCTTTGTAGCACCTCCGAAAAGCTGCACTGGACAATGAGGCTAGAAATAATTTTGTAGGAGAAACAGCCTAGGAGTTTTAGCTTCTGGTAAATTTTATTCTTCTGGAGGCAAGGAGCAAACCATCATTACCTTAGAGACAGGCCCCCTGGGTCCAAGTTAAAAGTCTAGTACTTAGAAATGTTCTATAACTGCTGTCCAAACCATTTACGAGATCTCCTTAAACACACTGTAACTAATATAATGGTGAACCCTGAGCATCATCTGTCTTTCTCAGCAAACTTTTGAAGTCTTACAAACCAACCATGCAAAGTGTGGCTTTTTTCATCTCCAACCATCTCCGTTGCGCAAGCAAATCTGATCCCAAGGAAAACTGCAGGAGGACGGGTTGCACCCAGTTCATGCCATGTTTTTACGGTTCCCAGCACTTGGGAAAAAAAAAAAAAATCTGCAGATGTGACAGAAGACATCCAAGCTCCAAATCCCTAGGAAGCTGTACTGGCTCATCCCCCTGGTCAGTATCTACAGGACAGTGGAGCGTGGTGATTTCCCTTTTATGCTTCAGTCACACTCAGATTATTTTTAGGCTGCCAAAGGAAGCTCATTTTCCAAATCTCTGGGGCAGATGTTTGAGTGACCAAAGGAGAACCAGATGGCCATCAGAGAGGCCAGGGCCGGGAATGAATAACCATTCAGAAAAAGGGAATCAGAACAACAATAAATCAGCCCAAAGCAGCAAGAAGCCTGTGAGTTGACTGCAGAAATTAAAACAGAAATCTGCTGGGGACGCCTGGGTGGCTCAGTCGGTTAAGCATCTGCCTTCAGCTCAGGTCATGATTGCAGGGTCTTGGGATCGAGTCCCGCATCGGGCTCCCTGCTCACCAGGGAGTCTGTTTCTCCCTCTCCCTCTGTCTCTTCCCCCTGCTCGTGCTCTCTCTCTCAAATAAATAAATAAAATCTTTAAAAAAAAAAAAAAGAAAAAAAACCCCCAGAAATCTGCCGTACTAGAGTCACTGCTTTCCAACGAAGGGGACTCAGGACTGATGAGGAAAACAGTAAAGCTGAAAAGTAAAACTTGCCAGACCCCAGAATGTTCTAGTACACACAGAGCGTGTGTGCAGAGCGTCAGAGGCAGCTGGGGAAAAGCCGCAACTGATATAGACCCAGGCATTCAGGCTGGGGCTCTGAAAATGAAACAATATTGTCCTTGTTCTGAGCCTGTTTCTGGTTTCCTCCCATTGATCATCCCCAAACAATTTGAATGGGCTTAACATAATTTGTTGGTGATTATTTGGATGATTTCTATGCATACAAATTAAATAGATTTCTTAGTCCCTTGGAAAGTCAAGGCAAAGAAATCACCTTTAAGGATGTCGGAATGTAATCAGTCATTGGCCCACGTCTGCCTCTCCTGTGGCGGGTTTGTACGTGTCACCATGCCAAGGAGAGGACAATGTCCTCAAGTGACTCAGTTCTTCAAAAATAACAGGAGATACAGATCGCAAGAAGGAAAATCTGTACATGTCCGTCCTTGGTATTGATTTCAAATTGAGGCAAGGCGAGGGCAGACATTATCTACAAAGCAGGAATCTATCATTCTCGCCGTATTCCATGACCCAGTGGGTGAGAAAAATGTGGAGCTTGCAGCTCTCCTTTGGCTGGTGGGCTGGCTACTAAAGGCAGATCTTTGGGTCATTTCTCAGCAGAAGCGGGCTGCCTGCTCTCCTTGGATGTATTTCTGGGAGCAGGACAATGACTTTTTTTTTTTTTTTTTTAGGGGGGGGGAGAGGGGAGAAGGGGGGAGGGAGAGAGAGAATCTAAAGCTGGCTCCACACCCAGCGTGGAGCCTGATGCAGGCCTCGATTCCACAACCCTGAGATCCACAACCCGAGCCAAAATCAAGAGTCAGACGCTCAACCGACTAAGCCACCCAGGCGCCCCTGATAGTCTTTATCCTAAACTCCAGAATGATAAACTCATGTGTGTGTAGGAAAATATCAAGACACACAAAAAGTAGAGGTGGGTGAGCTATCAGAAAAGAAAGGCATGTTAAGAGACCCAAGAAGCAAGCGGGAGGGATGGAGGAAAAAAAATAAGGCATGAATTAAAACACTCCCATACAAATGTTTTCTCTCTACAAATGTTTCTTTAGAGAAAGTTTTACATGATTATCTGGCTTAGAAAAATAGAAGATCATTTTAACTGAACATACCATCCAGGCAGGTTTTAGATGAAGAGTAACTGACTGGGCTGAAGACACTGCCGCTAAGTGTTGATGTTCTGGCAAGTTCCAGGAGGCACCCTGAGGCCTTTTGCTGCCTTTTCCAGATCAACAGGATTTGTACCCTCAACTCTTTATTTTCCAGGACTGGTACTAACTTCATGCTTATTTGCTGATATATATTTCCAAGGGTATGCACTTCTTGAAGAATCTGACTGGAGAGCTGGGGTGTGCTCATGGGAGCCCACATAGGAAGCAATACGAAGAGAGGCTGTCCCCAGGCTCACACATGGTCATCTATAGAGGGGTTGGCAAACTGCTGTGTGGGGGCCAAATCTGGCTCAAGATCTGTTTTTGTAAAGTTTTAGCAGAAGTCAGTCACTCCCATTAGTTTACTTATTGCCGATGACTGCTTCTGCACTACAAAGGCAGAGGTGGATGGTTGCAACGGAGACTGGCCAGCAAAGCCTGAAATGCATATGATCTGGCCTTGTAACTGCTGACCTCTCACCTATAGTAATAGTTCATACCCTAGGCGTCCACCTTCCCACCTCTACCCCTATCCAAAGTCGCTGTGAACAAACTTGAGAAATTTTAGGAAACATAATTTAGTAAGTTGGAGGGAAGGTACTGATAATCAGAGACATCTTAAGGAAGCTGCTACTGGAGACAAGGCTTACTGGTCTACCATGGTATTTCCTCTGAGAACATCTTTGGCATCCATGCTTTGTGATTTTACCTTTAAATTTCATTTTTAAATGATACTGATAAGAAACTCATTTGAAATAACAAGGGTTCTCTTTTTAAGATGCACATAATTTGCTAAGTGTCACAGAATTATTGGCCACCATTGAGACTGGTTTAATCAGATCGCTTTATCAGCAAACAGACTGCCTGGAAGAAATGGAAAAGATTTTGCTTGTTGGATGGCCTTTGTTGTTATTGATGTTGGTAGCGAAACAGGGGGAAATGACATGGAGAAGAAGGATAGAGGACTTCTTGGGAGCCTGGAGTCTCCTAGGGGCCGGGGAAACTGTGGGTACCCACCGTAGGGAAGCTGAGAGCAGTATGAGGGCACCAGGCTTCAGGAAATCTGTGAAGAGAGGGACTAGCAACTGAGGAGCAGAGGACGGGAAGTTGGAGGTTTTGAAGGTAAACAAAATCCTATTCCAACTATTGCTTAGGATTGGCCCTGCCTTCACAAAAAAAGGTGGAGAGGAAATTCTTCTCATCCTTTTCTACCACCAAGGACCTCTTGATTGCAGAAGCCAGCACTCCACCTGCTAGGCTGGCCCTGCTCCCTTCCTCCATTGACCTGTCAGTCACACTGCCTCCTGCCTTTCCATCTTCATGGCCACCTTTCCTGTAGCACAGGCTCTGATCACTTCCCCGTGGGGCTACAGCAAAGGCCTCCACACCTGTCTCTGCCTCCACCACTGCTCTGCTTTTCTTCAGTCTAGTTGTTTCTCTACTTCACTGTCGGAGTAACCTTAAAACAAATACTCTGACTCCATCACTCAACTTGAAAACCATCACTGACTCCAGTATTTGTAAGATAAGTCGAATTCCTTAGTCTCCACTAAAAGCACGGACTGAGTATCTATGCTTCATAGACTATTTGCTGATCCTTGAATGGGCTGTAAAATTTCCTATTTGAGGACCACTGTGCATGTTGTTCTTCTGCTCTAGAGTATCACCCATTTCTGTGGGTGTTCCTATGGAAAATCTATGGAATAGTCAAACACCACCCCATCCATTGAGCCCTCCCAGATTCCTGGAAGGAATCAGATGTCCCTCCTCTGGGTCAATATGGCATATGGCTCCTAAGAATTTATTACATGGAAGAGGGGAATACGAAAAGTATAGTAATAACTATAATTCATTATGGAATAAAATAAATCCTGTTAAGAGAGGAAGACTGTGTCTTTATCTCTTTGTGTCCCCCAGAGTCCCCAGCACAGCTCTCAGCAGCACGTGGATGGCAATATCAGGCTGGCTATAGTCCAGTGTTGGCTCCTTCCGGGACCTGGTTGTGAGCACCTGCAGGGCCACATCACCAGCTTCTGTGGTTGTATCTGGTGTCAGAGCAAAGAGTGTCAGGAAGAATTAGAGATGTCCTCAGCTTTTGGAGCTGAGGAGAGGGTGTGTGTGTGTGACATGCGGGCTATCTGTCTCTACTGGCTTAAAAGATAATTCCACAAATATCTATTAAGTAAATATGTCTGTTGCTAGAGGAAATAAGTTTGAATATCCACACAACAGCTTTACCAAAAAATTTTTGAAAACATCTACTCCATTTATAAATCAGGAAGGGTCTGATTTTAAGTATTATGGTATGAGAAATAGAGAAATGAAATTGGCAGAGAGAGACAGAGGCTGGCACTATTAGAAAAGTCTCTTTGAAAGATGAGGGGGGGCTTCAAAATCTTGATAGACACAAGTAGAAGGAAGGATATTTCAAGTGAAGCTGTAAGAGAAAGAACCAGAAGGGAGTGGCATGGTTTTCTTTTTCTGCAAATGTCATTTACTAAGACCAGCCAGTATTTACATAAAAAGCTCAGCAAGTAATAACAAGCAAACAAACAGCAAACAAAAAGCTAGGCAAGCAAACAACAATAACAATAGGGTTGGGGAGAACTCTATTAACTTTAAACAAACCTATTTCTTTGAGAAATGTCTGCCCTGGATTCCACAGGGGAACTTCTGATCTCTTCTATTTTGCTTTGTTTTTATTTCCAGGCTCTGGACTACTGTTTTGCCTAAGATGTAGTGAAAAAGAGAAAAACACCCCCAAAACTCCAACTCTTCCATTTCTCATGAAGTCTGCAAGTGAGGTGTGGCTTTTTTCTAGCATACATTGTCTATTTGTCTAATTCATCTATGCACTGTCAAAGTGGTTTTGTCATCTTCCTAAAAATCAGCACAATAACTGGAATTGAAACTAAGTGGGGATATCCTGTTTCTCTTAAGAGAGTAAGAATCTGACTGTATCAGCATGATCTCCATTTACAGTCTCAAAAGACACATACATCTCAAGGATTTCTGCTACCTTCAAGGCTGACTGAAGCTCATAAACAAATAAGATAGATTTCCTAAGCTATACGGTGCACAAATGGGTCACATCATCCCGTTTTTTCCTCCTGTGCAATTGCCATCATTTTGTCTAGGGCAGAAAAAAGTTTTCATTTCAGTTTCATTTCTGAACTGCCTACCTTCCTCAAGTCTTAATATATCCATCTTTACATTTCAATGCGTGGATCACAGATTTAAACTCCCAAAGGACATAGAAAACTAAATTATTAGGGGTGATATTTGTAAGAGGGAAATTCGTAATAGGGGGCAGGGCTGAAAGGCATCTTGGAATATGGTAATGGAATGAATACATGAAGACAGGAACCAACTTACCTGAAGTCGTAAAGTCACGTCATGACTTCTATGGTGTTATTTTCACAAAAGAAATTAATGAGAGGGCAAAGAAATAGGATTACATGCTCTAGTAGACCTTAGTTTATTTTCACTGAAATTTGAAGGAATTTTTCAAATTCAGAAGGCGATAATAAAGTCGACTGCCTACTAAGGGGATTTCTTGAACTGTATTTCACAAGGCTCCAGGCTGGAATGTCAGCCTTTGTGGATGGTGTAGCCACCAAGCACTCCCAACATAGAGTCGTATATTACAACCCTATGCTACTGGACTAATGTGTATATACACTGTAAAACCCCAAACAATCTAAAATGAAATAATATCTATACAAGTTCTCCTACTTTCCACGCATGCTCCGCGGGA
This sequence comes from Neomonachus schauinslandi, assembly GCF_002201575.2. Taxonomy (NCBI): domain Eukaryota; kingdom Metazoa; phylum Chordata; class Mammalia; order Carnivora; family Phocidae; genus Neomonachus; species Neomonachus schauinslandi. Next base: position 125,926,870 of record NC_058409.1, read on the forward strand.
CAGTCTGGTATCCCCCCACTGGCTGTGTTCACCCCGCAGTTGAGACCCCTGAGCGGAGAGTGTAGACAGTATTTGCTTTTTTAAATGCAAATCACTTGAGTTGTTTACTTCCTTGAGAAGTGCAAACTGCTCATTTGGAAAATGCAGCACAGAGCCAGGTAACAAGTTGGAACAGGCCCCAGAAAATGTGCCACGGGACTCAACCTAACGCAAACCTCAGCAGTTTTCTGGGCCATTTATCCAGGCCGAATAATTACTCTTATCTTACCTTCCCCCCACCCATTTAAATAATCACTTCATCTCCTTAAGTATGAAACCAAACCAAACAAAAACCACCCCCAAATTTAAATCTCATTTTCCTAGACCAGCAATAACTTCAGGCCTTGTCTTATCTTGTTCTGGCAATTCCGCATCCTGCGCTGAGCTTCACGCAGCCTCTTACACGTGACCCGAGCCCGCTGACGTCTGGCTTACAGAGCATCTAGGTGAGCGGAGACCTGCGTGGGAAAGTCTCGGACTCTGAGGGGAAAGAGAGGGTAGTTCAGCATCCGGGACTGTGGAATGGAAAATGTACAACTCGGAGAACTGTGGGTCAGTATATGCGTCACTGCCTGCTTTGGGTTGGTGCTGGGAACAGTAGTCTGTGTACCAGGAACTGGCTGGTGTCCGCAAAGGCAATGAGAAGAACTATGAGATACATGAAAGTCTCTGCTCAGGAGGATCCCGAGTGGGCTGGGGGAGTCTGTGTTTCCAAGTTTCCCACGAGCACCTCAAACATATGGCCTCACTCCCTCATCCCAAACTATGGAAAGGAGGGAGGCAGTTGGGGGCCTAAAAGGTCCCTTTGTCTCAACAGGTCTGGGGGCTCATCCAGCCCCCAGCCGGGAGGCTCAGGAGCCCTGCCACGAGGCAGCTGGTCCTGGAGACTGCCACATGGCCAACAAAGGGTGTATTTGAACCTGCTGCTTCCGACAGCAGTCAACTTCTCCCCCAGATTTGCTTTTCAACATCTGGGTGAGCATCAGAATCACCTGGGAAGCTTCGGAAAATTAATTCCTGGGCTCTACCCCACTCCAACCAGGACCCCGGAGATCTGAGGACCAGCTGAAACCATGCCCTCCCTGTGCATTGTAGACACAGAGAAGAGTGCGGAGCTACCTGTGCACACGGGTGCATCTGCAACACACAGTCATTCCACCGGCATATTTGAGAAGTGCTGTGAACACCTTTCTGAAGACATTCACCTTTTCTTTCCCGGCCCTTTTGCTTTTGCTTTTCCCTCATAGCTGCCTTGAGCCATAAGCATGACTCGTCTCGGGGGGACAAGCAGAGCTAAGTAGGCTTCTCTCTCACCTAGCTTATAAAGGCAAGGTTGGGGCCAGCTGATCCCCAAGGTTCCCTGTAGCTCAGACACTTCGCAGTTCTATTTATCAGAATCCCCATCTTTGAGACTCTCCTTTCCATGATCTTTTCCCTGGTACGTTTTTGGCTCATCTTTTTTCACTTACAGTCCACGTACTACTTCACCAACTCCCTTGGAAAGTTTAATCTTTTGTTGTTGCTTTTGATTTGTTAAAAAAAAAAAAAAAATCAAGTCCTAAACTCCATCTCTAGCCTGTGCCTACCTTAACCGAACAAAAAGTAAAGAGATCTACTCATTTGTTAATGAGGTGCTACCACGAATGTCCTATTTTAAGGGAAGGTATGCTATGTTTTCCCAATGCTATATGTAGAAAAATGATTTCTCTATCATCGATATTCCTGTGCCAGGTGGAAAATCCAGAAGGAAGAGGCAGATAAAGTTCCTAGTTTGCAGACACCAACACTAAGTGCCATGCCCATTTTAAATTCATGGCGGGCTAGTGAAGGCAGGCAAGTCAGTGGGAGATGATCAAACATGATGAGGGGGGAATGTCCACTGTCCACCTGTCCCAATATCCTTCCACCCCATACATACATGCATACCGAGAGCCAACATTGAACCCTTGGTATACATGGGGAAGCAAACTGACATGGTCCCTGCCCACTTGGGTCCTCTACTAGTGGGGGAGGATGACATTAAGCAAGCCTGCACATGCACCTATGTATCATTATAATCTGCGTTAAGGACCATGAAGGAAAATACAGGGCATGTTACATGCTAGGCATCCAGGCATGAAGGATATGTGTATCTGGGAAGACTTCCTAGGAGAAGTGAGTCCTGAAGTTGGATGAGTAGAAAGAGGAAGACCATGTCTGACGCAGGGGAGTGAGCCATGTCTAAGCAGTTGCTGCAATTGCCGTGTACTCAGAGGCACCCTGAGGTGTGTAGCCCAGCCCACTGCACCTGGGCAAGCAGCCTGTAACACCCTCTCCTCGAGGCTTTAGGGAAAGAACATCTGCCCCCCTTGCAAAAAGTGCAGTGTGCCCTGTGTCAGTCCCTGTGCATTAACAGTTTCATTCTGTGAAGATCTGATTTCCAGTCAGTTATGGGGTCTTGCCATTTTAATACTAGTTGCAAGTTTACATATTTGGTGCTCATTGTTCTTTGCATAAGGCTCTGATTTGATTCACCAGAAAAAAAAAAAAAATCTAGCTTAGGCACAAAACAAGAGACCGTTTCCCACCCAGGGCAGCTCGACTCAACCAGAAACGATACTTCTAGATATCGCAATACAAGTCATCAGTGCCCAGACACTCTGGAAACTAAGGGCCGACACTTTATCAGTTACTCAATCCAAACAAAGCACAAGAGCTCCTGTCCTTTCTTTCCATATGTAGATTAATACCCACCCCCGAAGATGCTAACTCTTCCAGAAGACTGGAATTCAGGTTCTCCCTCCTCATGACTATCCCACCACTAAAGAATCAAACACCAATACCACTTACAGAATCGTTAAGATCCAGTTTGGCGCTTCTTTCTTTTTGAAAGATGAGGTCCTTTATTCCTTCTTAAACCCTAATCACCCAGAAGTTCTCTAAGATTTTCCCCGAACTGGTGATTCCAGAAATGTTAGAACTGATTCCCTTGATGTCAAAGGAAGCCGGATACAGGCCTGCTGATTGATGTGCTAAACAAACTCTTCCGAACTGAGCCTTGACAATTGCAGGTTTGGCAAGACAATCATTACTTCCAGTTTTGTTTTTGTTAAAATAGAAAAAGGCTCCCCAACACTTAAGAGGTATCACCCAGTCCATCATGCCCTGTTATATTAAAACTCTTCTTCCTCTCTTCATTTTAAAAGAGAGGAGCCACTTTCTCAGGAGGCTAGATTTTTTTTTTCCCCCTGAAAAATCTCATTTTTAAAAAGATGAGCTATGATTATTTGCAATTGAGAAAGGAGACATGTTTTTTGGAATAGCCAATAACAACACAGTTCCCACTCCTTTTATTGGAGGGCTCTCAAGTTCTCAAATGTTAGCCTGTGTCCAAATCACCTGGAAAGCCTGTTAAATGATGCTGGCTGCCAGCCTCAGAGTTTTTGACTCAGCAGGTTGAGGGTGGGACCTGAGGCTCTGTGGTTCTAACACATTTCCAGGTGATGCTGCTGCTGCTGGTCCGGGGACCACACTTTGAGAACCATTGCTCCAGAGACAGCTTTATGATTAAGAAATATGCACTGAGGGGCGCCTCAGTGGCTCAGTCGGTTAAACGTCTGACTCTTGATTTTGGCTCAGGTGATGATCTCAGGATTATGAGATCGAGCCCTGTGTTGGGCTCTGCACTGCTTGAGATTCCCTCTCTTCCTCTGCCCCCTCCCCTCACCCCTGCTCACATGCGCACACGCACTCTCTCTGTCCCCCCAAAAAGAGAAATATGTACTAAGTATGGAACACAAGGTACTCCAGTGGATACTGGGAGCCCAAATAGATAAACCTGACTTCAAAAGTTTACAAAGTTTGAGTATTTTCTTTCTTCCCCCAAAGAGATAAGCAGCTACAAGTAAATAGAGAACAGCACAGGCTAAATGCCCAGGGAGCAGTGATCAGCAGATTCGGGAGAGAGCACGATGTTGATAAATGTTTTGAGCAGAGGGCGGCCTTGGAGATAACTCTGAACTTGATCTGGTCCTGAGAGGAAGGTTAGTGCTTAGATAACCACGGATGAGACACACACGTAATGCCTCAAAGCAGAGCATCTCAGTTCCTTTTAACACTGACTCTCCTGTCTGTGGGGACGTTGGCAGGCAGCAGAGGAATTACGACTCGTGTCCTCCGCAGGCTTGCACACTCAGCGGTGCCACGTCATCTTGGTTCCAAGTGCGCAAAACCTGCAACTAAGTTGTGACTCCCTCAACTGGCCACAAGGACCAGAAAGGAATTACTCTTCCTGATTCTCTTATCAGCAGCAAGACCAGATCTTGCAGCGCTTCAATACCCCACAGCGTGATACCCTCAATGGTGGAAGAGGCAGGGGCCAATTCCTCTTAAGAGTGGATGGAGGAGGGCTCAGCAGGGGGCAAGAGGAGTGAAACACAAGCGTCAGAGGCTCGTGGACCCAGGCTTGTACCTCAAGGACATAAGAGGACCAGGTGAGCACCAAGAGACAGATCAGAAGTGGTCAAGGAATGTCAAGAGAGCACAGGAGAATCCTTCCTCTATTCAACCTCCTATTAATCCCAGACATGCTACCATCCTAGGGTGACAGAGATGCTTAAGACATCATGGTCTTTGCCCTTGAAATGTTCATGTCTAATGAAGAAGACAGAATAAAAAGATAAATTATGAAAACAAGATGGTAAGCACTATGGCAGAAGTCTATTCAACGGCAGAGCACAGACCAAATAACTCTGGGGGGCTCAGGGAAAGGTTTACTTATGGGGAGGAGTAACATTTGGGCTGGGCTGACAAGTATCTTCCAAGTCGAAAGAGCAGGTACAAAGGCACAAAGTAGTGGAGAGTTCTGGAACACCTGGGGAATGTGGATCTCACAGTGCTAGGGAGGGCTGTGTGTGTGTGTGTGTGTGTGTGTGTGTGTGTGTGTAGGGCTGCTGGGAGCATGGGCAGATGTCCGCGCAGGGTGTGTGTGTGTGTGTGTGTGTGTGTGTGTAGGGCTGCCGGGAACATGGGCAGACGTCCATGCGGGCTGTGTGTGTGTGTGTGGACATGTGTGTGTGTGTGTGTATGTGTGTGTGTAGGGCTGCTGGGAGCATGTATAGACGTCCGTGCAGGCAGGCTGGAGTTTATGCATTCCATGTTAAGGAGTTGGGATTTTAACTTCAGTGTGATTGAGAGTCAGTGAATAATTTTATACCATTAAGCGACATGGCCAGATACTAATTTACAAATTGTCATTGCAGAGCAGAAGACAAAGTGGAGAAGACAGACTTGAGAAAGAATGGCCAGTCATGTGGACCAGGACCACAGCCAGCATGGGGGAGCGGGCAGTCTCCCGTACTGGCTGTGGGGGGTGCGGTGAGCAGTGGATGGTGGAGACAGAGCCCTGTCACTAAAGCCAGACCCTTCTGAGATGGATGACAATTATGCAAATGACGATGGAATTTCACTGTCCTGCTCCCACTCCCTTTTTCCTGCCTGCACTACTCAAATTTGATGTTCACCATATGGTTTTATTCCAAGGACGGCTGGACCTTTCTGAAAGGAAAATCTCCTTGCTGTCTATTGCAGCCATGAAAAAGAAATCCTAAGGATGCTCATCACAGGTCCTCAGCATTTGTGTTTTTTTTTTTTAATTTTTTTTTTAAGATTTTATTTATTTATTCATGAGAGAGAGAGAGGCAGAGGGAGAAGCAGGCTCCCAAGGAGCAGGGAGCCCGATGTGGGATTCGATCCCAGGACTCTGGGATCATGACCTGAGCCGAAGGCAGACGCTTAACCATCTGAGCCACCCAGGCGTCCTGGGTCCTCAGCATTTGTATTGCATTTGCTCAGCTAAGTGCTTGGAGCACACTGTGACTTACAGGTGCAAAATAGTCAGTGTCTGAGTGGAGTTTGGCAGCAGGTTTAATCATTATCATCTGTGAAATAAAAGGCTTTGTAACTTGATTAAACTGTACCAGGTTTCTTTCATTTAAATGGTTCATTAGTATTTAAAAATGATGAAGCAGAGAGTCCTGGATTATAAACATAGAACTGAAAAAGAGAATTTTTTTTCCCCCTTCAGTAGTTCAGTACCTTTATAAGGCAGAGCAATGCAGACCCTGGGCACATTGTGAAATCCAGAAAATACTTCGTGTCAGCTGCCTACTTGCTGGTCCTGCAGGGCTCTGTCTTGGGCTCCGTTCTCCTGATTGAAACCAGAGCTCAAGAGGATGGTGACACATGATTGGTGTTGAGGCATTACTGGGGAGCCAGGGAGAAACCCAGGTGTTCCCCCCCCTTCGGGAGGGCTTTGCGAGGAAGGCAGAGCAGAAGGCGAAGTGGTGAGGTGGTGTTGAGGCTCAGAGAAGGGGGAACTGTCAAAGCAGGATCAGTTTGGGTTTCGCATGGATAATGGATTTGGGATTTCTCTTTGAAAGCCTGGGGTGACATGACGGAGATCCCCTACTACACTGCACTGAGACGTGCACTTGCAGAGAATTAGTGCTGAGTTTCCCAAATAAATTACATTATCATATAAGGCATTGACATGCCTTTGGCAAAACTACAATAAACACATAAAACAATATGATTAATTGGTAAACTTTTTATTTTTAAGATAATGTTATTGGTGGTGATGGGAACTGGCCACTGCTAGATCTCTAAATTAGTAATAAATAACCTCTCTGGACAAAACCTTTGACTAAGCAATACTGCTTCAAGCTATTTAAGGAAATAAAATAAAAAAATGTGCCCAGAGGTACATGAATGAAGATATTCTGCACAGCATTCTTTATAACTTTGAAAAAATCAGATCTACATGTGATTGATGAAAATGGAATTTCTGGGAAAAAACTGGTGAAATAAACTATGGCACTTTTTTGTTATGGAATACTAGCAATTATAAATCTTGCTTCAGGAGCCCCTTTAATGACATGGGGGAAATGTTCATGATTATATCACTGAAATCATTCCAAGTTTCAAAAGTAAATATAAGATCAATTAAAAATACACGTGTGCTGGGGCGCCCGGGTGGTGCAGTTGGTTAAGTGTCCGACTCTTGGTTTCGGCTCAGGTTGTGATTTCAGGGTTGTGGGATCGAACCCTGTGTTGTGCTCCATACTCCGTGTGGTCCACTTAAGACTCCCTCTCCCCCTCTGCCCCTCCCCATCCCCCCACCCCCGCACACACACGCTCTTTCTCTCACAAATAAATCTTAAAAAAAAAAATGTGTGTTTATCTACTGATTTAATGCAATCCCTATCAAAATACCGACAGCATTTTTCACAGAACTTGAACAAATAATCCTAAAACTTGCATGGAGCCATGAAAGACTCCGAATAGCCAAAGCAATCTTGAAAAAGAAGAACAAAGCTGGAGGCATCACAATCCCAGATTTCAAGATATACTACAAAGCTGTAGTCACCAAGACAGTATGGTGCTGGCACAAAAACAGACACATAGATCAATGGAACAGGATGGAAAATCCAGAACCAAACCCACGACCATATGGTCAATTAATCAATGACAAAGGAGGCCAGGATAGGCAGTGGGGAAAAGACAGTCTCTTCAACAAATGGTGTTGGAAAACTGGACAGCAACATGCAAAAGGATGAAACTGGACCACTTTCTTACACCTTAAACACACACACACGCAGAATTTGTGGTCAAAGATTTAAATGTGAGACCTGAAACCATAAAAATCTGAAAGAGAACATAGACAGTAATTTCTCTGACATCAGTCATAGCAACATTTTTCTAGACATGTCTCCTGAGGCAAGGGAAACAAAAGCAAAAATGAACTATTGGGACTTCATCAAAATAAAAAGCTTCTGCACAGCAAAGGAAACAACCAGCAAAACTGAAAGCCTACTCAGTGGGAGAAGATATTTGCAGATGACACTCAGGCTGGTTTCATTATTTGGCTACTGTAAATAATGCTGTAACAAACATAACGGTGCATATATTTTTTCAAATTAGCGTTTTTGTATTCTTTGGGTAAATACCCAGTAGTGGGATTATGGATTATATGGTAGCTCTATTTTTAACCTTTTGAGGAACAGCTATATTGTTTTCCAGAGTGGCTGCACCAGTTTGCATTCCCTCTAACAGTGCACGAGGGTTCCTTTTTCCCCACATCCTCACCAACACTTGTTGTTTCTTGTGTTGTTGATTTCAGCCATTCTGACAGGTGTGAGGTGATACCTCATTGTGGTTTTGATTTGTATTTCCCTGATGATGAGTGATGTTGAGCATCTTTCATGTATCTGTTGGCCACCTGGATGTCTTCTTTGGAGAAATGTCAGTTCATGTCTTCTGCCCATTTTAAAATTAGATTATTTGTGGTTTTGGTGTTGAGTTGTGTAAGTTCATTAAATATTCTGGACACTAACCCTTTATCGGATAAGTCATCTGCAAAGAGGTGGCAGGGAGGAGACACTAGATACACAGGCCTGTTCAAGGCTTATTCAAGGACCACCCCTGTAGGCTAAGGGAGCTAGAATGTGGATAGTTATCCAAAGGCCCTCTGAGGCTGCCATGCTGTGGTCAGTTGTGGGCCTTGGAGTAACCATAATTTTTATGGTGGATAAATCCAGTTAGATTTGGGTGTCATTTTCATTAGCATTCAATGAATGCTTATTCTGTTGTTTGTTTTAAAATTCATTTTGTTATTTATAACTCAGCACCAGATGTAGTGGCTAAACTCTAGGAATTCATTGGGAACCCAATCCAGTCATCACGTTACCTCATGGAGTGTAGAGTTGGATGGGGGAAACAGATCTTAATGAAATAATCACACATTCAAATGTGACAAGCGGTTCACAGGAGAGCCACAGAGTCATGCTATGAGGTCTAAGAGATTTAATATACGTGGGTGTATTCAGGAAAAGTTTCTCTGAGGCAGTAACACTATGGCATCCCAAAGATGAATAGGAGTTATCTTATTCAGGAAGAGGATTCCAGAGAGAGAGAGAGAGAGAGAGAATAGCATTTGCAAAGGTCCTGTGGCAGAAAAAGATGCAGTCATCTTGAGGGACTACAGGAAGGGTGGTGTGGTGATTGCTTAGGAGTAATGATGAACTCAGTGAAAAGTAAGGTTCGAGAAGTAAGCAGGACTCAGAGAAGCAGTGTAGGCCACGAAAATTAGCTTTGTCTCTGCCTTTACTAAACATAAAAATAAGGGCAGCTACCGAATGGTATCAAAATACAAGAGATGGAAATAATTACACAGTTGTTTTTAAGCTGTTCACCTTAACCTCATTCATTCAGCTCTGGTTTACTTGCTTCACAGGTTAGTATTCCGAGAAAGTTCTCCTTTTCGGAAGGAGAAGCAGCTGGAAAAATGTTTCCAAATCAACAGTGGGCCTATACAATGCCTGCAGGCAAATTACAAAAAGGCATCTCTTCTTTAAGATGCTTTCCTTCCTTGACTGGAAAATTGTCCTAATTTATTGAATTTGTTAGAGCAAAACTCTTTGCTGCCATCTTTTAGAAAATTGTCCTAATAAATATAAAAGCCTATGATTTTTATCATGCAAACGGTGCTTCCTTCAAGGTAGCACACTGTGCAATCCACACCCACACAACCATACTGAGTAGCCCTGAATCTCCAGTGATCGAAAAGAAAGGAGAAAAGCAACTTTTTCTTCCTTAAACTAAAATAGCATATTGCGTAAATGTAACAAAACATGCATTTTTGGTCTTCTGAGGCCTAATTATAAGCACAACGAATTGTCCAATGCTTACCCATGCTGCCTGGGTTTAGTGCTGGTGGGAAAGAGTTAGAGGCTCCAATGGCAGAAAGGGGGCACCCTCCCCATGGCTGTTTGGATGGGGAAGAAGCGCTAACAAGAGTTTACACTAAAAATGCCACATCTGTCAGATCTGGGATCCAAAGAGGAAACAAGGAGCCACACTGCAACCCCAGTTAACCAAAAGCCCTCCTGACTCCGCATGCCAGGCAGCACGTGAGAGCTGACCACGAGGGTGTGAAAATAGCCACGAGCCCGGCGAGAATCCTAGTTTCCTTAAAACCGAAAGACACATCCACACCACTGTGCCTGAATGGGCTTTATGTTATTGTAACATTCCACTCTCGATCAGAATCTCTCCGTCTAAGTTTAAATGCACAACCAATCGTTTTCAAACACTACGTCAAAAAATAGCAATAAAATCCTTGTGTATATATGAATTACTAAGTGTCCTAGAACTTGATATACACACTGAACTTACTACACCGTTGCTCTCTCATCTCATTTCCAGTTTCAATGTTTTTTCTCAAATGAAAATCACTACCCTCACAGATTTGTTTGGAAGATCCTGACCAAAAAATAAAAAAATAAATTAAAAAAATAAAAATTAAAATTAAAAAAACGCCCTGTGGTCCGCTTCCATTTGGTCTCTATCCTACTGTCTTAAGCTATCATCTCTGATCCTGCTATCAACATCTTCAGGGAAACATTGTTCCAGTGGAGCAGCTGGGGAAACGGAGGTGCACTTACTGTTCCCCGGACAGAAGACGAGCTGTGTCCTTCGTCTTCTTCCCCGTCTGGCTCCTGGTCTTCGTTGTCGGTCCAAGAGGACACGTCCTCTACTGAACTGGTCAGATCAGGCAAACTCTTAGATGTTAATCTCAGGAGGTCCTCGGCAGAGTTTTCCTATGGGGACACAATTAAAGAGTCATGAGTTACCCTACAGCACCAAGCAGTTCTGGGTCAAGGTCAAGGAAAACCCAGCAGAGTCAGCTGGGAGTAGTCAAGTGCTCTGAACCCAAAGACCAGATGGGAATGTATGTTCCACATTTCCAGGATGGCGAGGTTACATCACATGTCAGGGCTGTAGACCCAATTTAAACCCAAATCAATTTTTTTTCCTGAAAAATCTGTGTTTCTTAGATATTTCTACAGGCAATCCAAATTCCCTGAACTTTAGATCCTTTGATACTCTCTCCTGCTTGTGTTCAGGGTAGTTTAAGTGCCCTCATAGGCAGGCCAACATCTTAGAGCTGTGGTCTCTGCCAGCGCTCCAAACCACCTCCCTCCATTCTCCCCTCCAACCCACACCTTCCGTTCCGGCCATACTGACCTTCCAACACGCCAGGCTCTCCCCTATCCTGCTCCCTTTTCTACCAGCAGCTCCCTCTGCCCAGTGAGCTCAGCTTCCCAGCTCAGCCTGAGCACCCTCTCCTGCAAGCCCTCCTGGATCATCTCAGGAGGCATCCCGTTCGCCTTTCCCTTCTTCTCGAATGTCCTTTCCTCTTTCTTTCATCACCTCGCATGTACGTCTGACCATACCATCTACCTCTCCTGCTTATCTGAGCGTTCCTCAACCTGATGCCATTTCTACTCTCCGACGTGTCTCCAGGCCCAGGACGGAGCTCTAATATCCATGTGTTCCTCCCCTCATGGCTCATCTCACTAGCCTGTGTTCGTTAGAGAGAGATTAGGCTGTTGATTGAATCATGACGCCAAAGCGGAGACTGATACGGTCTCTTCAAAGAAAGCAGCCCTTGAATAATTTTTAAAGGTCAACAAAATACACGGAATCAGACTCCATTAAGATCAGACTATAAAGAGGGCTCCACCATAGCCCTTCCTTCCTACGCACAGACAAGGCCACAGGGGTCAGTGGGAGGCAGGCGAGGTCACCGAGGCCACGTGACAATCCCACATGCAGAGGTGGCCCACGTAGCCACTGAGAATTCTCCGGGGAGGCACCACAGCCCAGGAGGCCAGGGACCAGGGCTGCGGCTGATCTGATGCCAGAAAAGAGAGAAATGTGTCCTCCCTTCTCCCACACCAGCCATTTCTACAAGGAAGGAAGCCCGTGGAAAGCTTTGATCACCATATTCCTCGGGTCTTGACAGAAAGGAGAACAAGAGAAGACACCCATCTTAAACAAGGGGTGTTACTAGTGATGTTTGTTGCTAGTTTGACGTGTGTCGCACCGTGGAGACACCCTCAGCCCATTCATGTCAGGTCAGTAATTGTGAATGCTATATAGTTAGACCTTACCTCAGGGAAGGAAAAAGCTATGAAGCAAAAAGTGAGTTTAGCTCTCTTCTGGGAGGTCAATTCTGTTAGACCATTAATGGAAAAGAGTTTTTTAAAAAGATGAATGTCCCAACTGGTGAGTAAATGGTACAACAGCCACAGGATAGAAGACTCCATGGTCATCAACAGTGATGCTACAGAAATGCACTTTCTGATGCGGAAAGATTCTTACTGCATGCTACTTAGTGAAAAAGCAGGTCAGAAACAGTATTATCATTTTAATAATGGCCGTAACAATAAACTGGATGTAGTAATATGTGATAACCATAAAGGCAAACATTTCTCCAAGTGCTTCTTGCAACCAGCTGCAGTGTTTGGGCTCTTTATAGGTCATTTAATCTTCTGGACATTCCGTGAAGTACTTACAGATTCTCACTGTCCAGGTGAGGAAACGGAGGTTTAAAAAAATGCAACAACTTGTTCAAGACACACAGCTTTAAAAAAAAAAAAAGACAACACAGCTTTTAAAGGGCTGTGCTGGCTCCGATGTTCAGGGGACTCTGCCTCCAGGGGCACTCTGTCCCCTTGTGTTTGAGTCTGTTAAAAAAACACACCTGGAAGGACAGACCAGGTAATGGATAGAACTATCGGCGGTGTTATGAAAATGTTATCTTCCTTTTCTTCTAGCTTTTCTACATTAGACATAATAAATGCATATTACTTGTTAATAAAAACTGAGAGTGCTCGAGAGAGAGAGAAAAATCTGTATTGATATGCATATGCTTCCTGGAATATCAAAACACGCTGGGATATTCTGATTTCATTCATTTGACAAAAACTTTCTAAGCTTGTGTGTATAAGCAAACAACATATTTGTATGGAGCGCATGAGACAGCCTGTCCCGAAGAAAGTAACGGTTATATTTTCAAAACAATGCCCTAAAGTTTGGTGACAAAGTGACTATTTTCTACAGCAATAATTTACATTTTTATTATTTTTTTTATTCAGCAAATCAAAAGCTCTTTTTTTTCCCCCTCCTTCTCTTCGAATGTAAAGACAAAACAAAGACTCTGGATTGCTTGCTCTTGTTGGATAACGAAGAGGCACAGATGCCAAGAGGTGTGGAAAGACGGACTTTTTCTCTCCAAGGTGGATGAGTATCTTGGAGGGTGGAGATTAAGTTTAGGAACAAACAGTGGGCAGCTGCTATAGCAACGTATTGCCTAGTTGTAAACGGAGTCTATGGGAGGAAATGAGAGGTATCACTCCTCCGCGGGCTGGGTCATCTTTAGGCCCTTCAGTACAGATGGCCAAGAGCAATAGATTGAGAGCTGGAACACCCATTCCAGGGCTCCAGATGCCCTACAAAGACCCAGTGAGTGGCCTAAAGTCAAAGCCTCTGGCAGGAACACATTACCTTTCTTTAATGCCATTGGCTCCGTGTCCTTTATATCTTATTTGACTAAGGAGCAGCTTGGTGTACAGGAAGAAGCATGAAACTGAAGTCTTATGGACCCACAATGAAATCTGTTTCTGCCCCCCACTGCTTGTGTGACCTCTGGGTAAATTATCTAACCACTTAGATTTTAACGTCATCTTTTGAATTAAAAGAACTAATACCTCTCTCACGGGATCTCAAGAATTAAATGAGATCATAGGGAAAAAGCACCTGGCACCCACTGTGTACCTGATACATGTTAGCGTCCTTTCTTTGAGTCAGTGAGTGAGACCACAGATCAGGCATCATCCAGGAAACCAGCTTTCAAAACCCCCTTGTATGCTCCTTAATTATGCTTACCCATAAGTGGACTTTTTATTATTTAAATTTAAGTAGTATAATATTACAGTGCAATATTGGTTTCTGGAGTGGAATGCAGTGATTCATCACTAACACAAAACACCCAGTGCTCATCACAACAAGTGCCCTCCTTAATGTCCATCACCCATCTAACCCATCCCCCACCCACCTCCCTCAGTCAACCCTCAGTTTGTTCTCTACTGTTGAGTATTTTATGGCTTGTTTCCTCTCTCCTTTTTTTCTTTTCCTCTTTCCCATATGTTCATCTATTTTCTTTCTTAAATTCCACATATGAATGAGATCATATGGTATTTGTCTTCCTCTGACTGACTTTTTTCACCTAGCATAATACATTCTAGCTCTATCCATGTTGTTGCAAATGGCAAGATTTCATTCTTTTTGATGGCTGAGTAATACTCCCGTGTGTGTGTGTGGGTGTGTGTGTGTGTGTGTGTATACACACACCACATTTTCTTTATCTATTCATCAGTTGATGGACATTTGGGCTCTCTCCTTGGTTTAGCTATTGTTGAAAATGCTGCTATAAACATTGGGGTGCATGTAACCCTTCGAATCTGTATTTTTGTATCCTTTGGGTAAATACCTAGTAGGGCAATTGCTGGATTGTAGGTTAGTTCTATTTTTAACATTTTGAGGAGCCTCCATATTTTTCTCCAGTGTGGCTACACCAGTTTGCGTTCCCACCAAGAGTATAAGAAAAGTTCTCCTTTCTCTGCATCCTTGCCAACATCTGTTGTTTCCTGTGTTGTTAATTTTAGCCATCCTGACAGGTGTGAGGTGGTATCTCATTGTGGTTTTGACTTGTATTTCCCCGATGATGAGTGATGTTGAGCATCTTTTCATGTGTCTGTTAGCTATCTGGATGTCTTCTTTGGAAAAGTGTCTATTCATGTCTTCTGCCCATTTCTTAACTGGGTTGTTTCTTTTTTTTGGGTGTTGAATTTGAGAAGTTCTTTGTAGATTTTGGACACTAAACCTTTATCAGATATGTCATTTGCAAATATCTTCTCCAATTCTGTAGGCTACCTTTTAGTTTTGTTGTTTCCTTTGCTGTACAGAAGAGTTTTATCTCGATGAAATTCCAATAGTTCATTTTGCTTTTGTTTTCCTTGCCTGTGGTGTCGTGTCTAGAAAGAAGTTGCTATGGCTGAGGTAAAAGAGGTTGCTGCCTGTGTTCTCCTCTAGGATTTTGATGGTTTCCTGTCTTACATTAAGGTTTTTCAACCATTTTTGAATTTATTTTTATGTATGGTGTAAGCAAGTGATGAATGGACAGACCTTTCTTGTTTTTATTTTATGATTTCTTTGTGTCCATGTATTTGTGGATAACAGATTGACCTAGAAAATGTTTTCTCTTCCCCATTTCCTGAACTAGCAGAAGAAAGAAGTCAGCATAGAAATAAAGGTTTGGTGGCCCCATGGTATGCTTATGCAGGAACCCCCACATTCTTGAGCCACAGACTGTGGGGAGGTGGGCTGTGCAAACAAAGCACTCATGTGTGTGAGTGTTTAAGACCTGATGGTGCTTTTCAAACCCCATCACCTTTGGCTGAAAGGGAACTTGCTTGTCCTTCCCTTGCAGCATTTCCCTCTTGTGGAATTCAACAGACTGAGAGGGAACATCCCTGCTCTGCTCTCCTTCCTGTCCCTAGTGAGGAGACACCAGGGCGCCCTGTGGTATCTCTGGGAGGGGAGGAGGGAGCCTGTGATTGGAGACTGTCTCAACCCCTGCCTCCAGGGCCTCAATGCCAACCCTTCTTCCCAAGTCTGTGCCAAGGCTCTGCGTTCTTGTTGGAAGCCTGAGAGTCTGGGTTAAGGGACTGGGGTGAGAGGTGTAAAAGAAGGAAAACAGATTTTCCAGATAGTTCAAAATATTCTAATTATTAAATACTACAAATATAGGCAATACACCTTGTCATCTAAGAGGGAAAATACAGAAAAACCTGTGGATGTTAGGTTCAAAAAAACAATAGGAATAATGAGGACAGAATTAGTCCTACTGGCAAGAGTGTATTGCTGCGAAGGGTTGAGGGCTGGGGTGGCTTCCCATCACTGCTTCCATGAGTGAAATGAAGCCCAGTGGCTCCCCTGCACTAGCTGCCAAGTCCTGTGGGCGTTTTCCTGTCTTATCAACAGCAGATGGGAGCAGGGAGCAGAAGCAAGAGGGCTCGGGTCCTCTTTCTGGTCACACTGCTGTGGAGGCCTTGCAGCCTTTATCCAGGGCGCTAAGGCTGGTGACACCAGGGGACAAAGTGGATGCTGGGGGCCCAGGACATCGGCATTGTTTTAACACACTCCAGGGATGGGGGCACAAGAAGCACCAGCCTGAGCCCTTGTGACAAAGAGGGGACAGCCAGAGGGAGGGGACGGACATGCTGTGCATCAAAGCCAGGGTCCTGGTGCTGCAGACAGCATCTAGGCCTCTGTGAGATGCAAGCCAGCCACAGGAGCTCGGCCTCACTGTCTCATCCAGAAAACTGAGGAGAAAGGGGGAAAGGGTGGCTGCACAAACAGGATTCATAGGGCTTCCTGCAGTGCCAACACTCTGTGAGGCCACGAGTCAGAACCAGGGCCTGTCGCCTGCCCGTGGCTAACCCTGAACCTTTCTTCCTTCGGGACCTGGGAGAGGGGCAGCTCCACACCTCTCCTTCCTCCCTGCCTTCCAGTGGACAGCCATGTCTCCTCTTCGGTTTCTCCCTGGGAGAGGTGCTACTCTCTCTACCTTGTCCTTCTGTCCACCCGACCATTCCTCCCCCTTCCTTAGTCCTATTACTGCTTTTCCATCAACTAAATATTTCAGATAAAGGCCACCCTCGTGGGCTTGCCCTGTAGAATCACGGCCATTTAAATGGCCCCAGTAAACATGCAAGTGTGTGTGTTTGTATGTGGCACAGGGAGGGCTCAAATCCAAATTTACCACCATCATTAAAAATATTAAAAACAAAAAACAAAAACTACCTACCTTGCTGGCTACCACCAGCTGAACCATTCCAGTGGCGGAGCGGAGAATGGCCACAGCTTCCTCATGGGAGAGCCCCACCAGTAAGTGACCATTGATTACCAGCAGCTCATCTCCTAAGGACAGCCTGCCATCCCTGAGGAAATGGAGACGGGAAAAAAATCCCTTGTCAAGATATTCTGGGCTTGAGAAGGGACATTTTCCTGGAGCTGGGGAAGGTCACAGGAGGGACGGTTAAAATCAGGCTAAGGAAAAAGTAGAGATGGCCAGCGACAGTTTGGGTTGGGATTTTTCCTTTGGTCTGGCTGGGTCCTGATGCCCACTTAGGGAAGCTCCATGATTTCACATGGTCACCTGGTAGCAAGCAAGTTCTTAATTCACCACCATATCCTGCATCAACCTTAATGAAATGCTTCCCATCCAGGGGGAGACAATGATAGAGGAACTGAGACCCCAAGGTTTTTGGAAAGTCGAGTCATTCTGTTTTTAATCCTAATGCCATCCGGTCCTCACAACTGAGTTGTCAGCTGCGTCACTGAGCTAAGCACCCCAAACAAAGGTATCACAAGCTCAGCAGAAAGCCTTCTCTAACCTGCTGTCCTCTCTCTTTCCAGGTGACAAGGCCCTGGCCATATTTCCTCTGTAGCACCTGGGACACTTCACTGCATGTGCATGTGGCCCCCCACCCCGCACTCCCAACACACATGCAGAGTTACAGGACCTTGAGGATAAAGTCTCTCAGCACCATTTCCATCCTACAGCCACGCTTCATCAGGAGGATGGAATACAAAAATCAAACAGTCTGACCAGTTTACTGCTATTGCAGGTATCAGACCTGGTCTACAAATGTATTCTGTTTCTTTATTTCCTCTAAAGTAAATTACAGCTGACTTAGAGCTTCCTTCCCACTGGGCTGGGGCTGCGTGCCCTAGGGTGGGTCAAGGGCTGGGGTGGCACACTGTGCCAGAGCATTGTGCAGGTGCCTTCAATCATGACGGATCAACAGTCCTGTGGGTTCCACTTGAACCTCCAGTGGTCTGGTCTTCCATTATCCCAAAGGAGCCAGAGGTTTTTCATCGCTATTGCTAAATATGGGATAGGAAATCTGGTGAGGGGGATGGTCCCTAAGCCTAGGGTTCCACCATCCCCTCTGAAGACTTTCCATCAATACCCAAGGACAGACTGTGCCTGTCCCCAATATTCCTAGATTTACCCAACTTTCTCTCCAACATGTCGACTCTTCCCACCTTGCCTTCTTTCAGCAAATCAACCAGCTTCTCTCCATCCTTCCCTCTCTCACTGGTTTTTCTCTCAGTCGTCTAGGGCATGCATCATCATCTTCTCCATGAATTTAGGCTTTCACAGAAGACAGGAGGTACCAGAGACTTGTGACAGCCTCTGATTTCTGTCCTTCAAAAATCCCTAAATCAGAGAAATGCTAAGAACCCTTCTAGTTGCTTGGACTGGAAAGAGAAGGGGAATAGGAAGCCCACAGAGAACCTCAAGGAGGTGTGTGGGTGGGCCATCGAGAAAGAGAGGGATTCAGGAGTAAAAAAGAACACTAAGTTCTGACCAATGTCCTTGAATTTATTCAAGACCATCCCTACCCCCATCCCTTTTCTTATTTCCCTCTTCAATTCCATTTGTCTCAGCTCCTGTTATTAACTAGAATGCCCCACATGTGAATTATATACTCCAGAAGCAGAGAGAGACATGCACACAACTCCAGGCTAAGGGGGAAGAGAAAATGGCGAAACCTACTAGAAACAGCTCACATAGAAAACAGACAAGAACAGTTCTATATAAGTTTATCTCTGGGCACAGGAATTTCCTAATTGCCAACTTTACAAAGACATGCTAGAACCTAAGACCTAGGATTAATGGGGAAATGGCTATCTGATGGGAGTTCCTCAAAGCATACCTCATGTGGGAAATTTAGTGATGCTCTTCTGGATAAAAACTAAGGTCTTAATCCTTCCATAATGACTGCTGCCCAGATAACTGACAAGTGCAGTTATTCCTATCTCTAGTTGTTAGCATCTTACTCTGAGTCATGAGACTAGAACTGGGACATGACACATGATAGTTTCTACCCTTGTCCTCTCCTTAGTCTTCCAATCTTTACCTCCGACTCCTTCAACTCCACTTCATGAGATAGAGTTTTCAAAGCCCTCTCGGTCTAGGGCAGGCCACACCACTCTGGTTTGCCTATCCCCCTTATAACCGGGTACCTGGACTGAACACCAAATTCCCAACTAGATTTACCTCCCTCATCCGTGAAACTCTACCTTTATACACCTACTGTACATGTGTGGGCACATAACACGTGCACACACCCCAGCATGCCTTGTCAATAGTAGACGCCCTATATACACGGAAGCAATCAGCTAGCAAAGCAAAAGCATGCTGTCTATTTTGGTATAGTTACATCCTTGTAACTCCAAATGGATTTCTTTGTACATGCTCTGCCTAAGCACTGTCCTTCTTCCTACTTAAGACAATAGTTCAGATTAAAAAACAAGTTTTGAAGTATGAATTGTTCAGGCCACAAGGAGAAAAATTCCCATTTCCTTTTTTCCCCTTGGCATTTACATGACACATGTATGTGTGTGTTGAAACCTGACAGAACTGACACAGCACATGAACTGTGGTCGCATTTAAAATCAATTGCTTTCCCAAGTCATTTGCCACAATCTTATGGGGGTTAAGATGTCAGGAATGTGGCATTCTGTTGCATAGCATAGTCTCAATAGGTAACCACATGTTACCAGTATCCTAAAAGTTAGGATAAGTAACAATCACTTGAAACTCAAAACAGACTAGAAAGAAATCTGATCTCTTCTGATTCGGAGGAGCCTGTACCATCTCCAGCAATTAGCCACTTCCTGTGCCCAGAGGTGTGTTTAATTGAAACTGCTCATGTCTGATTTTCTCCCATGCTCCAGCATCATCTTTATGAACTGCAATTACCAGGGCTTTGACCAAATGGAAGAGTCCTACACCCGGAGGAAGGGAAGGGAGAGGATAAGGAGGCAGAGAAGAAGGGAGAGTTATCTAGTCACCTGTGAGCGGCACCTCCTTCCTTCACTTGAGTGACAACGATAGCGTGAGGTGAGCGCTTTGATCCTCGGCCTCCACTAACCTGAATTCCCAGCCCATCCGATTCTTTAAGCAGCTCCATCTTCCATATCCGGCCAACTTCCTCCTTGGAAGAAAAAGTGAGCACACTATGAAGTATATGGACAGACACATGGCATTGACCCAGGAGAGTGGAGCTGTAGGTCAAGCCAAATAGTCATCAGTTGTCAACAGGTATTGTAGATGACCACAGAAAGAAAAAGCTCTGTGTGCTGGATCAGACTCTCTAGCTGCCTGTCTAATAGAACGTTCTATGATGATGGAAATGTTCTATATTTGTATAATCCAACATGGAGCCACTAGCCACAGGTGGCTATTGAGTGCTTGAAAAGTGGGTAGTGGCAACTGAGATGATAAATGTTTTATTTCATTTAGTTTTAATTAAATTAAATAGCTACCTGTGGCGAGTGGCTATAATAATTGGACAGCAAGGGTGATTATCCAATTTCCTGACCAGGATTCTGTTAAGGAAAACTTCTTCTGCCTGAAACCTGGATACCACTGTGTGTATAAACACTGGCTGTGTCTGGGTTCCATTTATTTACACACAGCTACTAATTAATAAAGGAAGACGAAAGGAAGGCAAAGATAGGTCTTGGTGCCAGGAGACTTCAACTAATTTGAGCCCAGTTCTGACACTTAGTACTTATGAAAGTCCTTATGCCTAAAACCCTCAGTTACCTTGCCTCTAAAGTGGGGATAATTATTAATACTTTCAGATTTGTCATTAGGATTAAATGAGATATTTACGGAAGCAGCAGTGCTTCTGGCACCTAGTAGAGACATAATAAATGTTGACTGGTAACCTTATATTACTTATATATGCACATGTATATGGTAGAACCATCATATTGTAATATACCCAGTGGTACTGTAACAGTGCTGCATGGGGACAAATGGCAGCTACAGTTGTGGTGAGCATAGCATAATGTGTAGTTGTACAATCACTATGTTGTACACCTGAAACAGATGTAACATTGTGTGTCAACTATACATCATTAAAAAAAACCCTATCATGTTGAATTGAATCTCAAACTTCCTAAGAACATAAAAATGAGATCTCTGGTGGGAGAAACCAAAACAGGAAATTAATTGATGAATTTGTTATTGGCTTCTATAGACATTGGTCTGTACACTCTTTAAATACATTAAAACATGCTTCAACCCTTATAAAAATCTATTCTTTAAAAAAACTAATCATGTCTCTAAGTCCTCTGGACTAATGGTAGCTTTTCTTCTTTGGTTAATTCTCCGTTTGACTCCCTATTTTATGCCTGATGCAAAATGTTTGAGTTCCTTCAGATACTTGGGTGTTCAGAGAAATGAAAGCAAAACCTTCCAAGGTGATTTACTTTGGGGGTCTTACGTTAGGCTCACTCCTGTAAGTTCTTTTTATCTCTAGGTCTATGGGTATGCATTCCTTAACATATAAAACAAAAGCCATGTCCTTTCCTCATCTCTCATGAAGGTCTAATGGAACCATTAAGGTCCAATATGGACAAAGCCATCCTCCTCCTAGAAATAGGCAACCTTCCCATTTAAGCTGCTTGCAAAAGAAAAAGAATGTGAAGTATTCAGAAAATCTCAAATACATACTGTCAGAAACTAAAACGAAACTTTATGCAATAGTAAAAAAACCAGATGTTAAACAGTCACTGATGTGCAGCAGTAAGAATGTCTGGGGAAATTATTAACAGACAGAGACCTGTTGGATCCTATACTTTCTCGAGTCAGCGCTGCTCAGCGGGGCTCCATTGCTCTGGCAACATGCAGTGGTGCCAACGGTCTCCTTCATCTGCTGACCACAGACCAACGATGCCTGTCTGGCCAAATGTAACTTCAGAAGTCACTGGCTTACCGCAGTAGTTCATGAACTTGTCAACAATCCCTATATCATCCAATCATTTCACTTTGGACTCCATGGTTTTTGGTTTGTTGCCTCTGACCTCTGGAACACCTTTATCTCTTCTCCATTCAGAAATAACCTCCTGGCCTTCAAAGTCTCTCACAGCTCCACTATTTCCTAAAAGCCATCCTTGAGAGTCACTGCTACTGACAAGATGGCAACTTTCGACACATGAGGCCCTATGGCCTAGTGGATAGCCCCAAAGGGAACAAATTCAGGGATGTGCTGATTAGCTGTTGTCCCGGCTTGCTCCTATGGGCCTACCCTATGGCTGCCTCCCTGGGCCTAACAGAGTAGCTGAGAAACTTGAGCATAATGGTGGCTTGACTTGTTTTTTCCATGGAAGATATGCCGTGGCTACTAGGGTCTTGACGGTATGGGACAGTGCTCCTCCGTCTCCCAGTACAGAAGAGCTGTGAAATCCTTTCCCCAAAGCAACAGGGACCATTATTAGAGTCCAGAACTAAGAAAATCCATTGGCTTTAGCCCAAATTAGTAGAAACCTATTCATCCCATTACTAGCTGAATCATCATTTCCCCCCATCCTACCATCTTTTTGTTAAACAGAACATGTTACGTACGGTTCATAGAGGGTATGACAATACTAGATATACAGTCCTTTCTCATTTTTAAATGCTTTTAGAAATAGAACTCGTGGCAAGAAACATGCAAAACTATGATCACGGGGAAAGAATAATGACCTAATGTATATACTCTTGACAAAAGAGCTAAAGACAATTTTCATTAAGAGCACTCACATGCCCCCTTTATACCCTTGCCTAATACACACACAAATAGTTAAATGCAAAATAAAACACATATCTAATAAAAACAGCTTCAGAGGGCAGGGATGACCAATCTGTAATACAGCCCCCAACTATGCTAGTCAAGAAGCAGATCTTCTTTTTCTTTTTTTTAAAGATTTTATTTATTTATTTGACAGAGAGAGACACAGCGAGAGAGGGAACACAAGCAGGGGGAGTGGGAGAGGGAGAAGCAGGCTTCCCGCGGAGCAGGGAGCCCGACACGGGGCTCGATCCCAGGACCCCGGGACCATGACCTGAGCCAAAGGCAGACGCTTAACGACTGAGCCACCCAGGTGCCCCGCAGATCTTCTTTTTCACTTTTATCCAATAACATGAGTTTTTTCCTCCATAATTGAAAGTAGGAACTATAAGGGGGGAGTTCAAAGAAGTCCATGCAAGTTTCCCAGCTCTGGAATTTCTTGATCATCTAATGAGGAGTTCAGAGGTACACAAAGGAAGGCACAAACAGGAAGAAAGAGGCAGATGTTATCAGTCTCAATTGTCCAACTGTCAGTATTAAATCTAGCTGCCCACAGCTAAAAGCAGTGTTCAGGTACAAATAAAATCAGCGTCTGAAGTTTATGAGGCTAAAGCTGGCACTGGCAGAAAATCAACAGGCCAACTTAAATATAATAATATTAAGTATATTTCCAACTGCCTCCTTACAATTCCACTTCGGTATCTAATACACACTTCAGTATGGTCAAAACAGGACTCTGCCTCCCTCTCACTCCTGGCTTTCTCACCTCCATGGGAAGAGCACCATCATCTACTCAAGCTAAAGAGGATATGCAAACTAAAAGCTCACAAGTTATCTTTGATTCCTCCTTCTATTTCCTATATCCAAACCATAAGCAAGATCTGTAGATTCTACTTGCAAAACACACCCACATCCACCTACTTCTGCTCCTCCCTGCCACCACCACTGTCAAGACCACCAGCATCTCTAGCTTGAGTTATCACAATAGCCTCCAATCTGGTCTCCCTTTTTATTTTTTGCTCCCTACAATCTCCTATTCTCCATTACACATCTAGGGGGGACTTTTTTTTTTTTTTTAAAGATTTATTTATTTATTTTAGAGGGAGAGAGAAGGTAAGCAGGGGCAGAGGGAGAGAGAGAGAAACCTCCAGCAGACTTCCCACTGAGCATGGAGCCTGACATGGGGCTTGATCCCAGGACCCTGATGATCATGATCTGAGCTGAAATCAGGAGTTCACCACTTAAGACTGAGTCACCCAGGGTGAACTTTTAAAAAACATATATCATGATGCACTCAGCTTAAACCTTCCAATAGCTCCCTACTAGACTCAGACTGAGGTCTAAATCTTTGAGGTGGCTTACACAAACCTCTACATCTAGTCCCGCCCATGCTCCCAAATCACCTCCCTGTGCTTTCCCCATCACTCACTGTGCTTCGGTCTCTCTGCCCCTGGAACACTCCATCACTCCTGTCTAGGACAGCTGCATGTGCTGGC
This sequence comes from Neomonachus schauinslandi, assembly GCF_002201575.2. Lineage (NCBI taxonomy): Eukaryota > Metazoa > Chordata > Mammalia > Carnivora > Phocidae > Neomonachus > Neomonachus schauinslandi. The sequence goes on from NC_058409.1 coordinate 125,950,985, forward strand.
TCCTCCCTGGAAATATTCTGCCCCCAGATTTTGTAGGGCTGGCCTTTCCTGACACTCAGGCTTCAGCTCAAACATTGCCTCTTTAATGAGGTCTTCATTGATACCAATTTCAGCTAACTCCCCACCACGATGCTGCCCAGGCATCTTTCATGTTACTGCTTTATTTCATTTATAGTACCAGTTGTCACCATCTAACATTTAGATTCAGTTATTTGCTTGTTTATTGCTTGTGGCCCCTTATCTGTGATAAGTGCCATGGGACAGAACCATGTCTCTCATCTATTAGCAGGTTCTCCAGCAACTAGAACAGTGCCTAGCCCATAACAATACTGCATAAATGCCATGGAATTAACAAATATAGGATGTTAATCTTATGGTTTTTCAGAAGTTACTGAGAGTGACATTAAGAGGCTCGCCCAGATGGGAAACCTGCATGTTTGCCAATGTTTAGCATGTGAACACCCAATCCAGTTGTAGAGACAATTGAGTTCTGAAACAGATCCTGTCTAGACAGATGGCTCAAGCCTTTGCTTCCTTTTACATTGGCTTAAAGGGCAATGAGACTCTGTCAGCCTGTGGAGAAAAAGCCAAACCATGCAAAATTGGATGCTATGGACTTTTGTATTAATGTTGTTGAAGTGCTACCCTTTCCTATAAAATGCCAATTACTGTGTGATGCTCACACATGCATCTCTTCACGGACGCAAAAAAAAAAAAAAAAAGGATTTATTTACAAAACAGAGGTGGTACATTAAAGGGAGCTATCTCGGCAGCATTTAAATGACCTCATCTTCTGCTGGAACCAAAAATAATATTTCACAATAGCATCTTTTCTCCAAATGTGAGAAGAAACATCATCCAACTAGAATTTTACTGCAGTAAATCGTCTGGCTCTAGTTGCAAACTTAGATCCTGAGACTGTTTGCCTATCCCTTCTTACTTAGAATGATCAGTAAGAAATAAAAAGATATGGGATCAATGTCACAGTTGAAGTTCCTGAGTCATCAGACCAAAATGTTCAGTTTACGGGTGAGGAGATGGAAGCTCAGAGGAAGAACATGGCAGCCTGACGGCCACAGAACGGGGGATGGAAGAACGAGGGCTAGAACCTGGTGTCCCATCTCTCAGGCCTGAAGCTCTTGGGTGCCTTCATTAATAAACACCTCCAGAGCACCTGCAGGTGCAAGGCAGTGAGCCAGGACACAAAGACAAGTAAGGTCCTTGCCGTTCAAGTCTACTGGGGACACAACAAGCCACATGGTAATTGGAATATGTGGGATTCATGCATTGATGAAGATGAGAAGGGGGCACTGCAGGAGCCCAAAGAGGAGACGCCTAAAGATGGGGCATGTGGCAGAAGGGTCACAGAAGCCTCCTAGAGGAGTGTGTCATGGTGTTTCGTCCCCCAGAAACGGAAGAAGCTAAGCTACATGGGGGAGGAGAGGAGAAACAGGATAGCAAGAGCAGCATGTGCAAAGGCTCAGAGGAGATATTGATCATAGTCCTTTGCAAAAAACTGTGGCTAATTCAGCCCAAACAGGGGAGGAAGAAAGCAGTGAGAGATGAAGGCAGAAAGTTAAGCAGGGATCATACAGTGAAAGGGTTCCTGTGCTTCACCAAGCTAAGGAGCTTGGGTATTACCCTGAAGGTAAAGCGGACCCACCCAAAGGGCTTAAGCTTCAGTGTGTGTGAGGATGCACACACATGCCTGAGGTGCTCTCTTTAGAAAGGTCTCTCTGGTTGCTGTGGAGACACTGGATGACGGGATGACAGTGGACAGTGGGATGGGTAGCAGAATACTAGGACCACCATGGGGGAAATGAAAGCCGTTTGACCCAGATAGAAAGGGAGAGAGACCCCGAAGGGAGCCGGGGTTGACAGGACTTGGTGATCAACTGGACAGTGTGGAAGGAAGAGGGCAGCATTTCAGTTGACTCCAGGATGCCAACTGTCCCAATTTGCTGGGATGAAGGCATTTCCTAGGATGTGGGATTGTCAGCACAAAACCAGGGAAAGTTCTAGACAAAGCAGGTGAGTGACTGCTAGTTGAATCTCAGGTTTCTGGCTTGGGCAACTTTACGGGTGGTGGAACCTGGAATACTGGAGCCAGCTTGGTGATGTGGGAAAGTCAAGCATCAAGTTTTAGGCATGATGTGAAATACCCAAGATGGAGATACACTGTAGGCAGTTGGTAGAAAGGATGGGGTGGGGGGGGGCTCAGGAGAGAGGTGAAGGAGCAGACATGGACTGAAGAGGGACATTACCACATAGAAGGATAGAAGTTCACCCAGTGACCATGGGGGGGGACTTACTAGAATAGGACCATCCTCATGCTGTTTCTGCTTGATGCAAACATCAGGGACAACCTAGGAGATGTCCTGGGTGTGACTCTCCTTCTCAGTTTCCTTTTCCTGCATATTCAGACCTGGGGCAGCCTTCCTGAGGTCTCTGCAGACCACCTGCACTGAACGACTCAGACTTCCTGAGGTCTCTGCTGAGGGAAGAGGTCTGATACTGTACAGGCGAATTACACGTGTTAGGGTGAGACCACAAATGGACCCATAGACACATACACCAGCTATAAATCAATTCACCTGGCTGGCAAATGGTAGGATTCTTTTTTTCACTATTATGTGACTAAGTTGTATTTATTTTTTACCACGCTGCATTACAAAAATACACATCTGTAATAAACAGGCTTGCAAGAACTTTCCCCTTGGATGAGTAATGGTCTTCACTAGACAGGGAGTAAGGAACTCTGACCTCAGTTCTAAAATTGCCTATCTGTGTCCTAGGAGATTATGTTTTAGACAATGCGACCAACTTTTGTAGTTTCAAAGATTAATCTGGTTGCATATGTATTATTATGTGTTGATATTTTATAGAAACATATGGCTTTTTAAAAAGAAGATATTTATTAGAGGAAATATGTTTCCTATAGTTCTGTTAAAGGGAAAGAGGATATGAAAACAAAGACTGAAGATTTATTTTCATGTAACAAATAACAGTCTATGAAAAAGAAGCATCCGACAAATAAAAATGGTCTGAATGACTATAAGCCTTTTCTGTAATTTATTAAGTCTTTGTAGATATATTAAATCATTAATAAAGCAGAAATGGAACAATGTTTACATGTTTAATCTCCCATTATTCAAATGCAATGGAATTTTTTTCCCCGAGGGCTTAAGAGGTAAATACCTAATTTTTGTTTTTCTGGAAATTCCATTTTAGCATGACCTTGGGCTCATCCTGGAGTAAAAATAAAAATCTGCTTAGCCCAAGAACCTACAGGACTTTCTGTGATGGTCTACTGGTCCCAATGTTGGGGGGCCACCTGGATTCAGGGGAAGCTGTGACAACCTCCTTCTCGCCAACTCTATCAATCCTGGGTAAGTGCATCAAACAATGATGCTTCTGGGGCAGAAAAGGGTGTTAAAATATATTCGTGCCTGAGAGGGTCTGTGGCCTATGCTGACTTTCTAAGATGGAAAGTATAACCCAGGGTCAATACTCGCTCTCCAGATTATGGCCAGTTGTGAAGAATGCAAATTCCAGATGGCAGGTCTCTCCTTTTTATAGGCATGTGGCTTTAAAAAAATGTCCCAAAGGCAAAAGATCTAGTTTTTTTTTTTTTTTTAAATCACCGTTTCATTTATATCTTCTTGGACATTTGACCTTGAGTGCAAAAACCAGGCAAAAAAACTCTGATATGTGTAGTCTTCAGATAGTCTAATCCAGAAATTCAATTTTACATTATTGACTTCAGTTAAGATGAGCAGAGAATAGTAGCCTCTTAAATGGTCTTTTTTTTTTTCTTTAAAGTCATTTCCAAATTATTTCCACTGTGTCCTAGGTCAAATGAAAGCCTGTTTGTTTGGACTGTATATGAGATTCAATCTCTTTTGGTAACTTAAACCTTCAAAATGATTAAGAGAACCAACACTTCCTAATTTATTCACTCTAGGCTTTCTGTGCATTCATAATTTAATCATTAGGAGAACAAGTCATATCCAAGTAGAGTATTACCAATAAGAAACACATTATAATCTTTTTATTGCCCTTAATTCTTTTTTGAGGGGGACCATAAAGTTTGTAGAAAATCATTGATAGAGACATTACTTTTTTCTTCTTCATTTACACCTTCCATCTACAAATCATGCCTCTCTGGGTAAGGCTTTATGAAGATCACTGAGATCCTCAGATGAAGGAACATAGTCCCCTGAGAGAGGGGTTATTTTAATTCCTCTCCTCCCGTTATATAGATTAGCTATGATTGCAGAAATATGCATGAAATAGACTTACTAGAAATTCTATTCACTGCCAGGGTACCATTTCAGCAGCCTGCAAAGCTGAACTTGATACTTCTTCTGTGCCCATTTTCTATCTTTCCAACTTTCTCTTTTATTCTGAAAGGGTGTCTCCTGGAGGGACTCAGGAAACCAATCAGAAACCACGTAGTAAGTTACTGCTTCATTAGGAACCCACAAGAGTATCTGCCAAGAGGATTCTTGGAAGGAACATGCTTACCCGAAAGAAATATCACTTCAAGAGAGAATGTTGGTTATAACGAAGGAGATGATTTGAGGCTAGAAGTGTACCCATTACCATTCAGAGTATACCACATCTGCTTTGCCTTTAGGGAAGACCAACCCTGACCATCACAGCTGGATATCACAGTATCAGAGATTTCTGTGAAATTTCCAACCTTTACTGGAATTCAGCAATTTAATAATATAAACCCATAAAAATGTCACTGGTTTTGAAGTGTTAAAAAGAAAAGCAGATGCTTCTCTGCGTGGTGAATATCCTTCCTGTGTAATACTGAGGCTTGAATGTTCATGCTATCAGCTGCCACCAGGAATTCTTGGCCTTGCTGTGGCAATTCCACTGGGGATGGTAGTGATAAATAATGATGCAGTTCAAGTACTTTATCTGGGCCTCATATGACTCAAATTATACCACAGAAGGCTTGAATTTTCCACTTAGGATCACTCAACTAGCTCTTTATTTAAGTAGGATAAAATGACTTGGATTTTTTTTTTGTTATTGTTATGTCCTCTGACCATTTATCATAATAAATGTGTTGGCTTCCAAATACAAGGCCATCTTAGATATATTTTCTAAGCCGTAAAAGCAACTTCAACAGTATTTCTTTTAAAATTCAGGTTCTATAATCAAACCAAAGCTTACCCGTGCCAGGCAGTCACTTGATTGGAAGTCTGTCTTCCCAGATTTTGAGAAGCGGCGTTTGTCATTGCTTGTGGGTAGAGAAGCATCTGTCTTTGGAATGCTATGCTCTGTCCCTCTGTCTGCTTCTGAACTGTCTAGATGGGATCCAGCCAGTTCCTTGAGAGATTCTGAGCCATTTTCTAGCTCAAAAGCATGACCATTTCCAAGTTCAGGGTCTGGGCCATTGTCCAGCTCAGAGATGGGGTCATTGTCAAACTCACAGCCAGGGCTGCTCTTGGGTTCTTCAGTGGCCTTCTGGGTAGAAGGCCTGGAAATGACCCCAAACTTTCTTGCTCGTTTCCCCTTTTTCACAGTTTGGTCACCCAGCTCCAAGGAAGGTGTCTCTCCTGGTTCAGAGCTGTTGCTACTGTTGCCATTATAAGGAGAATGGACTTTGTGCTTGAAGCGGCGCAGCATGATCAGGTAGATAAAGCCGCCATTCCAGCACTGCTCAGCCAGGTAACTGCAACAAACACAGAGGTGCCGGTTAAAACCCTCAAAACATCCTTCTTGACCAGTGCATCGGGCTGACACATTCAGCAGCCCACACAGGACCCGTGTGATTAACACCCTGCCCAAGCAATTGAGGTACTAAGCTTCCTAAAGAGACTCAATACTCCATTCTTTTAATCTACATAATTGCTGATGATAAAAATAACCCCCAAACAAACCAAAACCCCCAGGAACTAGAAATTACTAATGAAAATACCCTAGGGTAAGTAGTTAGAAATGGGTTTTTCTATTCACAGAGCCAATCCTAATATATGATTAAAAAAACAATAATTCTGCCTTTCCTCAACAATTTCTTTTTTTTTTTTAAAGATTTTATTTATTTATTTGAGACAGGGAGAATGAGAGGGAGGAGGGTTAGAGGGAGAAGCAGACTCCCCGCCGAGCAGGGAGCCCGATGCGGGACTCGATCCCGGGACTCCAGGATCATGACCTGAGCCGAAGGCAGTCGCTTAACCAACTGAGCCACCCAGGCGCCCCTCCTCAACAATTTCTTACATCAGAATTATGCTAGCCTCCCATTCACATAGTTTTAAAATTAAGAAAAAAATTTTTAAGTGAACTATGCCCAGTGTGGGGCTTGAACTCATGACCCTGATATCAAGAGTTGCATGCTCTATGGACTGAGCCAGCAGGCACTCCTCCATTCATATAGTTTTGCCATAATTACTCTGCAAGTCCCCAGGGTAAAGAATAGCTCAAATCGATTGAGGGGAAAGTAAGGTTTTGCTCTTAGGATCAAAATATCTACTGCACAACAAGAACCTCTGCCTCACAGCATTAAAGTGATAAAAGAGCACAGCGGGGAGGGGTGTTGGCTGGTATCAAAATGCAACTGGTAGGGGCACCTGGGTGGCTCAGTTGGTTAAGCGACTGCCTTCGGCTCAGATCACGATCCTGGAGTCCCGGGATCGGGTCCCGCATCGGGCTCCCTGCTCAGAAGGGAGTCTGCTTCTCCCTCTGACCCTCCCCCCCTCTCATGCTCTCTCTATCTCATTGTCTCTCTCAAATAAATAAAAATAAAATCTTAAAAAAAAATGCAACTGGTAAATAAGCGCTGGGAGGTGTACGCTGCATTAAATGAGCATCAGGTTCACTTCCTGATAATGGTTCTAGTTTGGGTTGTTCCTGGAACACAAGGAGTCTCATTTTCAGTCTGGGTATTGCATTAAGAGGAACCCCAACATAATGAAAAACATGCAGACATAGGGTGACGGAGACAAAGAAGGCTTTTGGAAACTGTCAACCAGGAAAAGTGAGAGGAAAGAGGGATCTTAGCTCAACGAAGACAAGCCAGGCTTGGTTGGGTTTCATGTACTTGAGGAGTGCCAAACACTCAGAAGCAGGAAATGATAGAAATGAGATGATGCATGTGAAGACTGACACACAATAACTGCTCCAGATCTTAAGGAATAACCATAAATAGAACATCAAAGGAGATAAATAATTAGTGGTATTCAGGACCATGAAAGCTTTAGCAAAGAAAACACACTTGCTCAAAGTCAGGAAACCAGGCTGGGCTAGACCCTCCACTCATGTCACCCAAGATAAAGAAACACACACCCCAGATGAACCCAGGGAAATGCCTTCACCATGGAATGTTGCCACATTCTACACATCACCCGGTCACAAGCAAAGAATGTCAACAACCAAATCCTTAATGAGCTGGACCTGCTTCTGGTCTTCATGTGCCCCCAGAGAGGGGGCCTGGGGCTTTGTTGCCTATGTCCTCAATAAGTGAAAAGCAGAGAACTTTTTCAAGTATGCCAAGCTCTCTGCTCTCCCTCCAGGCCTGAAGCTCAGACCTGAGAGCTGGGGCAGTTAGTATGCAGGAAGGAGCCAGGCTATAAGGAGAGGTGACCAGCTGTGTTTGAAATGTACTAAATTCTGGGCCAAAGCCATGTATCACTCATACCTAATGGTCAGGTTAATGCAACAGTGTCAGTCTCACTGAAGAAGAGAATAATTCTGAATTTTTACCATGGAGTAGAGTGAACAAGAGAGACGGGTCCTCAAACAACCACCAAAGTCAGCAAAAACTTTTCTTTGATCCCGGGCTATAAACCATGGTAATGAACTTACACATGAAAGCCAGGTAGATAAAGGTTACCACACAGACCTTGGGTTGTTCTGTGTAATACAGTGAAATGAACAGGTAAAGAGCAGTCCACTAGAGACTAGTAAATGAAAATTAAACTTGGTTCTCAGCACAATTTTTCTACAATGTTTAGATTTCATTTTCTTGAGTTGTGTATTTTTTTTTCTACCCTGGAAAAATCTCTGTAAAGGTATAAAATCTTAAGAGTAGTTATTAGCCAGGTTGTAAGGGTTTCTTTGAGCAAATCACTGCTCTTAATGTAAGACATATGCCAGATATTCTGAAGAACAGCATAGGGTAGTAAAAACAGGACCAGGGAGAGCATCAGACACCCAAGTTCTCATTTTGGCTTTGGCCTAACCGTGTATAACTATGGTGATTATACTAAATTTTCATCAACCTACAAACAGAGAGATAAAGTGAAGTATATCCCTATAAAGGAATATTATTTAGCAATAAAAAGAATGAAGTATATGCTCTAACTTACGTGAAGCTTGAAAACATGAGGCCAGGTGAAAGATGCCAGACCACAAAAGGCCATATGTCACTCCATTTATAGGACATTTCCAGAATAGGCAAATCCATAGAGACAGGAAGTGGATCAGTGGTTGCCAGGAGCCGGGGGGAAGGGAGAACTGGGACTGCTAACGGGTACAGGATTTTTTAGGGGTGATGGAAATGTTCTGGAATTAGTGGTGATGGTCGTTCAGCATAGTGAATATACTCACTGAATTGTATACTTAAAAAGAGTGAATTTTATGTGATGTGAATTCTGTCTCATTTAAAAAACAATAGCAAATATAATAATTCTGGCCAAGTTTTGAGTTACTTCTTTGAGTAGGTGCTCCGTAAGAACACTCTTTACAGGAGAAGAAACTGAAGCTCAGAAATATTAGTTATGTGCCCAGGTTCACATAACTGCCAAGTGGTCGACCCAGGCTCTCCTGCTTCCCAAACCCCATGTGCACTGTACACTTGTGATGTTTCAATCACCCTAGTGTCCTCATCTGGAACATGAGGGTGTTAAAATGGGTCATCTCCAAGTTGCTTCTACATTTTAATAACTGTGAATGCTAGTTTCTTGGGAAGACTTCTGGGATTAAAGGAGCAGGCCATCCAGAAGGTACTAACCCAGTGCCAAGGACAAAACAGCACCCTGGAACAACAGAAACATTCCTTTTTTATGTCCAAGTTGTCCTAGGTCTCCTGGACATTTACCATCAGTCAGAAGAAGATCCTACCTGGAGAGGCAATTCCTTTATAATTGCTTTGGGGATTCTATCTTTTGCATTAAAAACTCCAAACAATTTGATGGGTTCTGTGCCGAGACCTTCTTTTCAGTGTCGAAAAGGCAGGCCCATTGACTCAGAGCATAGGATCTTGGATATTTCTACTCTCATGGAAGCTCCAAGAGCCTTGTGACTGAGATTATTTTACTCAGAAATTTCTACAGGGTCCTTGCTCAACAAAATTACAAAGCAAGAGGAGTTTATCTTCAATTTGGCACCATCTCCCCATCGTCGCCTGACTTCCTAGCAATAAATAAGGCTCTGACACCTTCAGGGAACTGTATGACAGGTTATTTTATTCCTTCCTGGATACTGAACCTTCTAAGGTCATCCCGAAGACAAAGTGTAATGAATGAACTATGGATACCACAACAGCTTGGTGAGAAGACTTTTAGGCAGGGGGGTAGTTTTCTTGTAATTCTTCCAATCACCTTATATGTAATGCCTCCACATTCCCTATCCATCCATACTGAAATGACTTACCTAACTTTTCCAGCACTTTCCTAGCTAATTCATACTTCCAAATCTCTGTTTCTATTCAAAAGAATTCCTACCCACCATTAGACTCTTTAGACTTCCAAGTCAGTCTTTGAGAAAGAAGAAATGGAACACAATCCTGGTCCAGAAAAACAGGTCTCCTCTTCAACAACAACAGGTAAAATTAACCTTTCAGAAGCTTCTCTACCATATAATTACTTTTTGGTTTCTCCCCAAAATTTGAAACTGTCCTCTGGCATATGAAGTTATTAATTCAATTCAATTAAAATGTATTTGATTTTGACCATCCCAGGATAGTCCATATCCATATGGAGCATATCCAGAAATGAAGTTCCAAATTCTAGCCTAGAACCCTCCCTCTGAAATGTGTTGAGGTTCCTCATTTCACTTGGTCTTCGCAAGCACCTTTTGTGACTAAATCCCTTCCCACCTCCCTTTCCCCTCAAAATGTGCTTTAACCAAAAATAAATAAATAAATAAATAAATAAAGTTTTGAGCACCTCCTCTGTTTCTTGATCTTCTATCCTAATTCTGGAGTCTGCGCTCTCCAGAGGTGGGAGGCCTAGGAAGGGTCGGCAGGTGAGGTTGGGTGCTAGGAAAAGCTAGAGGGATAAAGCTTCCTGGAGTTTAAAGAATAAGGACAGGCAGGGAGGAGATGAGAGAGAGGCAAAGACAGATAGGTGTTAGAAGGCCGACACACATTATTTGCCCATGCCCCAATTCTATCAAAAGAAGGCGTGAGGCAGCTGTGCAATTTTGAAATTCTAGACTGTTTTGCCAACGATCTCAGAAGAAGCAATCTCCAGGTGCCTTTGAAAATCCTCTTGGGCATCTGGCCATCAATTATTGATGCCTGGTACATAGTGTGAACCCACAGAGGGGTGTTGCCAGGCAGAACCACTGGTGTATATGTATGTGTAATTCAGAGTAAGTTGGATTACCACCCCTGGGCATTGGCCTGTAGCACAATGCCATGAAAGCATTGTATAACTCAGACAACATAAAAGAATTCTAGAACTCAGATTTTTCTGCAAAGCAGACATTCTTACTTCATCTGAGTAAGTCCGGTCCCCAGCATAGACAATAGGAGAACAAACACTGATGGCAAGACGTTTCTAGATGAGTTCCTACGACCGGGTATGAGTTTTACAAAATGGGACTAACTGCTAATAGCCACTCTGTCTAACACACAGGACGAACGGAGATCACTTGTTCTTGCCCATGACTGCCTCTTGCCTAAGAAGCAAGGGGAAGGCTAAGAAGCTGTTTGTGTTCCTTTGAAAACCTGCTAAGCCTAATTAACCCAGAGGGCTGTCTGAGGTTGTAAATATGTAGGTTCCCAGAGGAGAATGGGTTGAGAGGAAGTGTTAAATATATACAGATTAATTTCCCAGTGAAGTCTTGGCTGGGAAACGGAGGGAGGCAAGTTCAGACAGCTCTGTAGGAGCAGGTGGGAGGATGACAAACATTTCCTGGAGAACCAGATTCCCCAAGGGCAGTCTCTCTCAGGCGCTGCCTCCCAGCTACTTGGTATTTCAGGCTTACTTCTCCCCAGTTCCACAACCCTCCCTGGAATGAGCCAAACTTTCTTTCGGGACTCTGTAGGCAGAATTTTTGGGCTGTATATTGTGCTGAGAAGTGACTGCTATCCATGTGTGCTCATATAGCCATTTCTGAAAACAAATCCATCTACTTCTTTGCTAGGACAGCCCCGATTAGGTGGAAGAAGATGGGGCTCAGGTACCAGTAAGGCTCTGAAAACAGACCGGAGTCTAGGCTTAGAGTATAAGTGAATAGAACACCGTATTCCAACTGCTGCGTGAGGGAGGTGACTGATGCGGCCCAGTTTTGCTGATTCTCACCTCCCTCTCCAGCATCAACAGCTGGGGGTCAGCAACTCTTTCCTCTTCTCCCTCATCTGGAGTTAAGAACAGAGAATATGAATACAGGAATCTGTTCTCTTGTTACAAAATCTGTATTTAATTATTTTTTATCAGACAACTTGGATTGGGAAACACAAGTTGATAGTGAAGAATAGGGTAAATATTTATTCAAGAATTTTTTCTGAACTATGCTACAATATTAGCCATTCAAACCCAACCCAAATTATCAGCTACCAAAACTTGCCACCACCACATAGCTTAGCCATAAAATTTAAATCATACCCATCTCTACACCAAGACAGAGATCCCTGTTGCCCTGAAGGGAATTGGGGCATATTAAATATGCTGATACTCTGGCTACTGCTATTTCTATGAATAATAAACTGTCTTTTATCTTTGGTCAAAGAATCTCATGCTTTCTGTCCACATTCATGAAACTGTGGCAGGCCAACTTGGTTAGCTTACTAGTAGAGTAAAATCATAAGTCTTGACATATAGCAGGAGAATACACAGGGTTTATAATTGGAACTGCTCCCCAACTTTGAACTTATAGCAGGAGCTTAATGATATATTTTTTCTTGACACCAGCGACTAAGAAATAAAAATAACTATGCATCTTAAACAAACCAATACTGAATCTTTAAGGCATATCAGATAGAGGTGAAATACACTAAGAGGAGTAAGAAAGAGGGTAGGTGTTCTACACTCTGATCTACAAACACTGATTAAATTCAGTGCATCACCTCAAAGGCAGAAGCCACATTTGTGTTCAGCAGTGTTAAGTGTACTCCCTTCCTCCCTTTCCCTACTGGAATTCCATTTCCTGCAACCCCTGGCTGTAATATCCACTTCTGTGCGGAAGCAGAGCTGGTTCTCTTTCTGTTTCCTGCTAAGAGCTTCTGGATGTAAAGGGATGGGGGTGGCGCAGGCACAGCAGAAAAACACTGGATAAAAAGCAGCTAAATCATATGATTAATGGAAAAAATTGTTTTGATTTCCTAGCAATAAGGTATCATTGATTTTCATATTTATCTAGAAATTCACTTCTCAAACTAACAAGCATGATTTAAGTAGCCTCTATGCTAGGATGCACTACACATTTTCAACTCCAGTATAGATTAACAGCAAGGAAGCAGAGCTTTGGTCCTTTCCAACATATAGCAACAGGTTTACAAGAAGTTCCAGTTTTCTTCAAAGGTTTTCATGCATCTTATTTCTGCACAAATCAATAAAAGGTTTTTTTTTTTTTTTAAAGATTTTATTTATTTATTTGACAGAGAGAGCGAGAGAACACAAGCAGGGGGAGCAGTAGAAGGAGAGGGAGAAGCAGGCCTCTCGCAGAGCAGGGAGCCCAATGCCAGGCTCGATCCCAGGACCCTGGGATCATGCACTGAGCCGAAGGCAGACGCTTAACCATCTGAGCCACCCAGGCGCCCCGCAATAAAAGGTTTTTTAAAGCCACCATCTACCTTGTTGAAAACAGAAACTCAGAAGCTAAATTAAGTAGAAAATGCCTGATCAGTGATGAGAACAGGCCTAATAAAACATACTACAGAGATACTGGCCCTTAAAAGAGAACTTGCAGGCTTCTCTTTGCAACTGATTGCATTTCTTTTATTAAATTACTGTGAGTGAATCAGGGTTTCTTATAACTATATGAGATCAACTTGCAGCCTATATAGAATCAAATCAGAACTCCAGCCTTGTAGCTTGGCTAAGTCATCCTGATGATGGTCACATTTTCCCTGGGGGGCAGAAGGAATGCCGGGAAAGTCAGACTTTGCTGTGCATGAATGAGTCAGTCTCACCTCACGAGCGGAGTGATGACTCAGAAAATGTACATGGGAACTCATCACTTTTTTCTTTTATGACATAAAGCTGTTGTTTTTGTTTATAAAATCACTACTTGCTCATTACAAAATCATTCGTTCATTCAACAAATAGTTATTGAGTACCTATTATATGCCAAGCACTGTGAGGCATTTGGGGGTACAGCAGTGAACAAAACGATGCCTGTCTTTGTGGAGCTTACTATCTAGTAGGGGGAGATAGGCAATAAACAATAGACCTGTTAAAGCATCCAACTATATCATATGTGAGAAGGTGAGACGTGTTATGGAAAACAGAAAACACTGAACAGGATAAAGAGGATCAAGCATGCCAGGAGTTGGAAGAGCCAGGTTGAAATTTTATATTCTGCACCTGAGGTGGCCCCACTGGGAAGAACACACTGAGCAAAGACTTGTGGAAGATGAAAGAGTTGGCCGGGCCACCGCCTGGGAGGAGATTGTTCCAGATAGAGGCAAGAGCCAGTGCAAGAGTGGTAAACTGGAAGCTGGCCTGCTGTGTTTGAGGAATAGGAGGGTTTGAGACAAGGGGCGAGCAAGGAGGAGAGCAATAGGAGGTAAGGTAACAGGGACTGGTTTAGGGAAGGCTGTAAAAGCTGCTGTAAAGACTTTTGTGGGAAATATTTTTGAGCCACAGAGTAATGTGATATGTACTATGTTTCAAAATGATCCCCTTTGTTTCTGTGTTGAGAATAGACTGGGGTGGAGACAAGGGTAGAAGGAGGGAGACCAGATAGAAGATCATCTTCAGAAATTCCAGCTGGAGATAAGCTCAACTTTAGAGTAGCCGTGGGGATGGTAAGAAATGGTCAGAATCATGATCAGTTTTGAAGGCAGAGTAAATAGCCTGTGCCTTTGGCTCTGACAGAGGGTGTGAGAGACAGCGAGAGGTGGTGTATGGCGTCTAAGTATTTGGCTTTAGCAACTGGAAGCGTGGAGCCACCATCACCTGAGCTGGAAGAGCAGTCTTTTGGGCTTGGGTGTCTCTGACCTAGTCTGCATGCATAGATCCACTCTGGAGTTAAGTTCTGGACATGCTGAACTTGAGAAGAGGATGTGGGCAGCTAGATATCTAAATCTGGACTTTGGAGCAGAGGACTAGTCTGGAGAGAGAAATTTGGGAGATGCAAGACTATTAATAGTATTTTAAGACCCCAGAAGATAAATTCCTTTGGGTAGATTTTCTGGGTCCAAGGTTCTTGCTGGTCAAGAGCATATTCAAGGGTTTCCTATGTAATTCTAAAATTCTAATCTTTCCTCTTGAAAGGGGGTAACAATTTAGAATCCTAGCAGTAGTGTCTTAGAGAACTGTTTGTTCCTGAATATTGTCACTTTTTAATCTTTGCCAGCCTGATAGTCAAAACCTACCTCATGTCATAATTTGCAAATCAGTGATGACTAGTGAGGTCAAAATTCTTATTAGTCATTTGCCTTCTTTGAAAACTGCTTACTTATGCCCTCTCTGTTTGTGAAGATCTTCATATTTGTATCCCCCTAGCATGGTGGCTGTCACTTAATAAGCACCATAATAAAAATGACCGGTCAATGAGAATTTCTATTAAAAAATCCTTTTTAAAAAAATGACTTTATGGAGGCACACTTTGCACAGCAAATAATTCATCCATTTCAAATGTACAATTCAGTATTTTTAGGAAATTTACCAAGTTGTGCAACCATCACCATAAATCAGTTTTAGAACATTTTCATAACCCCATTAAGATCCCTCATGCCCATTATGGTTAATGCCCATTCCCAGCCCACCACTTTCTGTTTCTACAGGGCTGCCTCTTCTAGCCATTTCATATAAATGGAATCATATAATATGTGGTCTTTTGTTTCTTGCATCTTAAAAACAATTTCTTTTTACTAGGTTCTTAGTCACCAGTCTTTATGTCCCTCTGCATTCTCTCTGCCATTTACCCCTTACAAAAATCTTGATTCATGCAGACATGCCCTTTTGATGATATCTCTCTCCCTTTCCTTCAGATCATACCTGATTATCCTGAGGAGATAGCCCTCATGGGACCTGCTAGCACCTCATCTATCCTGTCTCATATAGCCACCACGCCTTCCAGTTGAGGCTATGGAAACCCCTGGTAGCCTCTCCTACCTTCAAAAATTCTCATGCGACTGCACTTAAGTGGAGCACGTACTCCTTCTCATTCGGTCTCCTAGATTTTCCCCCACTGTTCCACTGTTATCATAAACCAACTCTGCTTCAAAAGGAAATCTTTCTGGGGCGCCTGGGTGGCTCAGGCAGTTGAGCATCCAACTCTTGATTTCGGCTCAGGTCACAATCTCAGGGGTATGGGACTGAGCCTGACTTCAGGCTCTGCTTGGTGGGGAGTCTGCTTGAGATTCTCTCTCTCTCTCCCTCTGCCCTTCCCCCTGCCGCTCTCTCTAAAATAATACATAAATCTTAAAAAAAAAAAAAAAGGGAAATCTTTCCTCATTAACAGTAACTAGGCAAAAGCTCCAGATACCATGCTAATGTAGTAGTATATAATATGTATCATATGTTAATATATTCATGTTACTTCACATTCACATCAGCAGCATTTCATTTTTAATTTTCTCCATGTTATTTTTGTCCAGGCCAGATTACCAGCACCAGATTATTATAAGACCCAGAGTTTTTTCTGTACTTCCTTTGCCTGGATTGGTGTTAGTGAACCTTCTATAGCTCCCCTATCCCTTGCTCCCTGGCCAGCAAAAGACACCTCATATCACAGAGGTCTTTGCTAGGATGTGCCCCCGAGAGCTGAAGATGGGCCGGCTCTGAGACACACAAAATGCAGGGATGCCCTCTGCCTGTCTTGAGTTTTGCCTGATGTCCAACTTCCCAGCCTTGCTAGGTGCATTTCCTATGGCAATTCCTACACTTCCCTCCGTGTGGTGCTGCCCTTGGCCTTGCCTTGAAAGAGCTTTGATCAATGCTCAAGGATTACTGAAGCCAGACCATGTCCTAGAGATTATGTTCAATTTGTTTTCCTGCTTCAGGGCCACCAAGCCCTGAGAAATGTGTCAAAGATGACGCAGGGACTCAGTTCCATATTGCCCTTGCCTCCATTTCCAAGTTCCTCCATGGTGAAAACCATTGAGAGTTATGAGACTTAGTAACACACATTCTCCCTTTCTTTCCCTCTTCCCTAAAACCAACCAAATCTGAGAGTTCACAATAGCCAGTCATCCACGAACTCTCACACTGCACCATTCAAACGGCAGCCACCCTCTTCCCCTTCCCCAGAGGTGATACTAAGAGAAGGGGTCTATGCATCTCAGAATGCACATGAAGCTACTCATACACTCATTCAAACACTGATGAAATGTCTGGACCCTCCAGTTCCCTCCCCTTTCAAGTGGCTCCAGCTCCATCTTGAAACAATTTCCTCAGTTTGCCTCAATCCTTCCAGGGTCTGTTCCATTGGCTTGGCCAGAGCCTGCCCTCACCTCACGCCAAGGCTGGTTTCACTTATGTCAAAACAGCTTCCATCAAGATAGTGGGCTTCTTTTCCAAATTTCTTTCACTGTTTTGAAGTCAGCAGAGAAGACATACTTAAGAAATTGCAAAATGAGTACCTCAATCGGTGTGTTCCAGCTAATGTCATGCACTGTTCTTCTCTTGAATCTCTTCTATACAGTGTACTGGGAATTTTTTAAAGATTGATTTTCTTTTCTTCTTTTTCTTTCTTTTCCAAGGCTCTCTGGCAGGCAGAGCTGGGCTGGACAGGTCTCATAATCTGCAAAGGTTCCTGTACACTGGCTTTGTAAGTTTTGCAACATTCTTCTCTAAGCAAAGGACACTCCTAAGAAGCTGGATTTGTTGGATATTTTCCCTCTTGTTCATCCATCTGCATGATCCTCTAGGATTCTTCTTGGTTTGGAAGACTTCGATAACAAGAAAGCCAGATCAACAGAACTCTGGCCTAGAAAACAGATAAGCCAAGTCCTTACAGATATGGACAGAACAATTTAAAAATCTTGGCTTCCAATCAGTGCAGTCTTCATATTGACCAATTTGAACTGTGGCATCATTGAGTATCTTTGTGGCCCTTTGTTCTTAGTTTATGTTCAGACAAGGAACATACAGAGGCATTTGTATTTGTCTACTATTTTTAAGATAACTGCAAGTTAAGCATTAAGGAAACCTTAAATTATCGGATGTATAAGCATCAATGTTGATATGAAAATGTAAAACTTGCTTTTAATGGTCTCTTTATATTAAGAGCTCCAAAAACTAACAAGAGTTATAATAGACAAGGGGGTGAATACCAATATTAAGTTGTAACTACATGCTGTGTACTGAGTTAACTGCACACGCACTTTACCTCATTTCAGTCTAAAGCAATCCTATTAAGGCTGACATTATGTACGAGTCATGTTTTAGAGAGGAGCAAACTGAGGCTTAGAGAGAATAACTTGCCCAGGGTCACAGAGGTGGCAGGGGTGGAGCTGGGATTCAAATTCCCATCTGACTGCAAACAAACCCAGCCAGTGACCTTGGGATTCACTGTGGCAAAGCCCCATCCTAATGTTGGGCATTATGACAAGGTTTGGATGAAGGAAAAGGGCTACAACTTCTAACAGCCAAGAGGAACCTCTCCCCACTTCATTTTCGTGGTATGTTTACACCCAAAATATGTGCCACACCCATAAGAAAAGGGCCCTAGGGAAAACAAGAGGTATTTTTAGGCAGGCCCAGAAGGCAGGTTAGTATTTGGGAGGGGTGGGTGGTTTCTTGGGATGTGGGTGGAAGTGGCCAGCTCTCATTCCATTTCTCAGGTATGAGCTGAGACAGTCCCCAAGATTTCTGGAAAAGTGGAGGCAATACTTGCTTAGATTAGCTAGAATCAGAGGATTAAGGAACCAACTTGGCCCCCAGCCCAGCCAAGGCCAAACAAAATGGCTAACACCAGCTATGCCCTCCAGTGCTGGCCTCTCCTTCAGGTGGTCCCTGGAGCTCAGTCACTGCCCTCGCTCCCCACAGTGCCCTCACTCCAGACCAGTGCTTCTCAAGCAGCACTATGCACTGGACACCTTTTATTCATGAGGAACTGCCCCTCCTGATTGCAGGCAGTCTGTGCGTACCTTCTGGCCTGTTGTTCTGAACTCTTGTTCCTGTGGATTCTTGTACGAGATAATGTGCAGTCAAGCAGTGATGGGCCCACACAGATTAGAATAAGGAAAAGGCAAGCAAATCTCTGGGCTGAAGTACCACTCAGATGTCCCTTCAAGTTAAGGACTTGCTGTCCAGCTGGTGAGGAGTGTGTTAGCTCAAGACCTCCAGCTGCGATCTTCATCAGAGTCCGCCTCGGCTTTCAAGTCAAGGTCATACGGGGGCAATTCCTGGCCAATGGTGAGCAAGATGGTATGGGGCCAAGGACAGGATACCTCAAGATGGGCCACTTGGGTGTGAAGATTATTTTGAGTTAAAAAACAATTAAAACTCTGCAGATTCAGGAAAAGCTCTTTACCTCCCCCACAATTGCCTAAAAAGAATTTAGATAGACGACCTGCTCCCGGAAGAGAGCTATCAGCATAGATAACTAAATTATACTATGAACTAGATATGGTGGACAGGGAGGAACCTAGCAAGGCCTGTTTGATCAAAGCCTCTATGTCCCATTGCTTCTGAGTGGCCCAGAAAACATTTGTTTACCAAACATTCACTGTTTTTCATCTTCCTGTGAACTGCATTCCCTACTTTTGAAATCCCAGACCGCTACCTCCTTCTGCTTAGTTCAGAATGACATCTATACCTCATGGTGTCTGTCTTTGGAATTTCCATGTCGGTGTGGATTCCTTGTATGCTATTAAATTTGATGTTCTCCTGTTAATCTGCCTGATGTCAATTTGATTCTTGTCTGGCTAGAAGGACGGTGAGACAGGATAGTCTTGCTTCCTGACAATGGGGAGATGAGGCCTGGCCATTTCTACACTCCAGGCACATTTTGCCTAGAGCTCCCTGTTGGGCTGATGGGCTTTGTCACATGGGCAGCGTGGTGTATGGCTCCCTTGCCCAGTGCTGCTTTCTCCTGTTTCCTTTCACAGGTGTTATCCCTACAAACATTTTGCACTCTTAGCTCTAACTCAGCATCTGCTTCCTGGAGAACTCAACCTGAGTGAAGGCAATATAATGAGATTAACAAAGTATTTCCCCAAAAGGAGATGATGGGAAATAACAGTAGCCAAAAAAGGTCTGTTATGGATGGGTAGGACTCAGCTAACTGGGTATAGAAGCAGCCAGCAGAACATTCTTGAGAAGACAAGTTGGATGGATGGAATTCACAAAGATTTCCTTCAAACCTGTTGGCCGGTAGCTGGAAAAACCAAAGGGCAAAAGGCTCCTTCTGCAAAGAAGCTCCTTTGGATTAGGATTCTCTTTACTCATTACCCAAACATCTTCACCAAAATTCAGCCCAGTATCAAGTATTTGGAGCAAGATTATGTTTGGTTCATGTGCCAGCACTGCTACCCGGGTCCGTGGGCAGGACACTTAACCTCTGAGACTAACCCCTCGGTCTCACAGACCTATGGCGTCATGGGGAGGATTGGAGAGGATAAGGGAATAAGTAGGCTGGTTTCCCGCTTGGCACATAAGAAATGCCAGTGTCAGCTCCTTTCCCTTTCAGAAATTTGCTAGGTAATCACAGGTTGACCAGTTAGACTTGTCTGCTGCCCTTGTCCAGTCTGAAATCCCGGACAGGGCAACTCACAAAGGAGACTGGTCAAAGCCGATTCTGTGGTTTGAGTGGAGCAGAGAGAACCACAGTCAAGTCAGGGAAAAGGAGTCTCTGGAAAAATCAAATTCACAGGGACAGGCAGAGAGTCAGAAATGATTCCAAGAATAAAGATCTGAAAAGGCAGGGCAAATGTGCCTTAGACACAGAGCTCCCACAGAGAGGCATTTTGAGGGTCTCATGGACCTATGTCATTCCGTGGAGGATGGGTGTTCGTGTGCTGTGGGGGATCAGGCTAGCACGAGCAACCAGCAGCGACTGTGGCCAACTGTAGGCCATATTCTCTGCCAGAGAAAGATGAGACACATGTCTTTCAAAACACAGACCAAGGGTGGCCTCTTATTTTGCTTCCATGTCCATCTGGCTAGGGTCAGCCCTCAACTCCCAGAGCAACTGCAAGCTTTCTGGCCTGACCTGAACTCTGAGGATGGTCCCAGAGGTCCTGGAACTGCTCCAGCACTCTGGGTGGAGCCTGGGAGGTTGCCCATCCCAACCAAGCTGTGAGACCAGCTGACCCCTAATATTTTATAAAATATGTGGGCTGCTTACACTGACTCAAGCAACTGCCACAATGAAATCAGATGCACGTGTGTGCAAAAGAGACGCTACCACTCTCAGCATTCACTTCTCTCTGATGTACCTTTCTGCCATTTGTCACAAATATCTGGACAACAACCCTCCTTTTTGGTTCAGCTATCTCCTTTGAAAGGGCTTCTTTCACTTTTCTGAGGCAGGGATTTCAAAAGCCCAATTGGTTTTTGTTTTTGTTTTTTTAAGATTTTATTTATTTGACAGAGAGAGACACAGTGAGAGAGGGAACACAAGCAGGGGGAGTGGGAGAGGGAGAGGGAGAAGCAGGCCTCCCGCAGAGCAGGGAGCCCAATGCGGGGCTCGATCCCAGGACCCTGGGATCATGACCTGAGCTGAAGGCAGATGCTTAACGACTGATTAATTATTTATAAATAATAATTGTTTTTAATTGTTTTAATATTAAGTGTTTCAACATATTACAATGCCTAATTGTTTTTAATATTAAGTGTTTCAACATATTACAATGCCATTAGACAGTGAACATTATGGTATTTTTTAAAAGTTTAGAGAGGGTCTCTGTAGACACATGAGTTCAACTCGAGGGGAAAACACTCCTGGCATGAAGAGCCAGCTCCTCTGCTTTTGTATGAGGTGCAAACAGGTGTGGGTATTTGAGTCACAAGCATGTCTTAGAATATAAGGAACTCACTTTGTTACCAAGTGTTCTCTACAGGAAATAGCTGGCAGACGGCACACACTAAACTTGGAACCCTCCAACTTAGAGCAAACGGAAAACATCCAAAAACAAAATCAGAGCCATGGGCTGCCTGGAAAAACAAACACCCCAAAAAATTATTTCTTGAATTGCACACCAGGAAGAGTGTGATCTGGAAGAATCTGGAAGCAAGAGAAACAAAAGCATTGACCAGAGGACCTTCTCGAATCTCTCGGGGGGGAAAAAAACATGAGTGTTTTCCACTGTGGCCTTGTTCCATTTAGACTCAAACATTTCTGAAAGATAAAGGGGTATCTTAACTTGTTCTGACTTCCCAAAGTGAGGAGAAAACCACACCCACTTTTCACACAGATTGGAGCTTTATGAGGATGGCTGGGTCTCAGGTCAGGGGTAAGGGCACCCAATTCACCAGATACTTAAAGAGCTCCATGTGGGCTCTGGGAAAGACCCAGGACACCATATTGTCAGAGAACACGGCAACTCTCAATAACTAGAGGATTTTTTTTTTTTTTGCTGTTATTAACACCTTACATCCTGAACTCTCTTTAGAGATTTCCTCCTAAAGACACTTACTGCAGTCTTTTAAAATTTGCTTTTATGGTCTACTGAGAGCATCATCATGAGATTTGTTTACCCTCCCTGTCCAATTTCCTCAAAGGATTTACATATTGGCATCACCTCTTCTCACAAGGTACTTTGGCTTTGGGCAAAAGGACATGATCTCCTAGATGACTTAAGGGAACGAAAAGCTAAGTTTGACAAAGCAGATCTGTGGAAAATTTCAATATTGCTGTTTCTTCAAGAGCTGAAAAGGAGGGATTTTTAAATTATCAGGTACAAAGCTTATAAGGCCCAATTTCACTTGAACTAACTTCAAAACAATCAAGTAAATACATCCTAAAGTCCAAAGGGGCCTCTCACAGACTCTTCCAAATGGGCTTAAGTTCCAGATCAGAGTCTACAGACCTGGTCAAAAGAAAAGGTCTGGTTTTTAAAATTGAGATGTCTCAATTCTCTCTCTCCCTGGGGCAGAGGTGAGGCATAGAAGGGAAAAAAAGAAAAAAAAAAAGCAGCTGAGAGGAAGAACAAATAAGTAAAGTGAGTTTTCAGATTTTATTCTTAAATCCCAATAAGGCCGATGAATGAAGCTGTATTTAAAATGCCCTGCCTTGGAGGTCAAGACAATGTGAAGACTCCTCAGACAACACCGAATCCAACCATAAATCACTCCCCAGCTTCCATGGGTGAATGTGGAGGCAGAAGAGAAAAAACACACACCTACTCCCCCATCCCCCAGCCCCCACCCCCCACAAGGGGAGCCCCTGTGAGGCATTCACTAGCAGACCCAGAAGGGAGTCAGTCTTGTGCCAAGGAACAGATTTTCTCTGAAAATTAAGGAGATGATAGAAAGAGAATAAGGTTCAAAATTCTGAGTGCAGGCATGCTGGCTCAGTGCTGACAAAACAGTGAAAAAGGCAGTTGATTTCTGCCCTCACAGATTTTCACAGTCAACCTATAATTAATGTTACAAATTAATGTGTCAATTTTCTAAAGAAATCTATAATTATTATAGTATATTATGAATTATTGACATGTTATATTATTGACATAATTGACAATAACATGCTATATTATTAACATAATGTGATATTATTATTATTATTTTTAAAGATTTTATTTATTTATTTATTTGAGAGAGAGAGTGAGAGAGAGAGAGAGCACAAGAGGGGGGAGCGGGAGAGGGAGAAGCAGACTCCCTGCCAAGCAGGGAGCCCGATGCGGGACTCGATCCAGGGACTCCAGGATCATGACCCGAGCCAAAGGCAGTCGCTTAACCAACTGAGCCACCCAGGCGCCCCATAATGTGATATTATTAACATATTGTTATCTTATTGTAATATTATTAACATTTTTATTTATACACTAATAAATTATACTATATATTAGTATATATAGCATATATAATATTAATATGTTTTATTATTTATATTACAATAAATTATATTACAGAAATAAAATTTTATATAATGAAACAGTAATATAAAAATTAATGCATGTTAAAATTTATTAGCTACTAGGTAAATATTTAATAAGATAATATTGGTATATAAAATGATAGAGATATGAATTTATATTCTATAAATTTTAAAATATTAATTATGTGAAGATTGTTCCAATAGAAGCACAGGTTACTTCAGAATCTTCTAAAAAAGGGACTGGCCTACTTTGGAGGTGGATGCGGACAGGCAAGTTTTCCCTCAGGAAGTACCGGGGGGTCTGAGGTCCAGCAGAAGTTAGCTAGGCTGGGAGGAGGCTGAAGCATGGGGTCTGGATTGAGGAGAGAAGAGAGAGGGTCCAGGCAGATATTAAGACCATGTTTAAGGCCCTGTGTTGGAATGTGACTATGAATTCTAGTTCCCCCTCAAACTGGAGATGTACTAGTGGAAAGCCTCTGGGTTGAATAGTTCCCTACCCCCACCCCCCCAAATTCACATCTACCTAGAACCTCAGAACGTGACATTACTCAGAAATAGGGTCTTTGCACATGTAATTACTTAGGGATCCAGAGGAGATCACAGTGGGTCAGGGTGGACTCTGAATCCAATGAAGGTGTCCTTCTAAGAGACAGAAGAGAACATACAGAGACCCAGAGATGGCAGTGGTGTGTAGCTGGGAGTGGAGGTTGGAGTGATGCATCCACAAGCCAAGAAATGCCAGGAATTTCCTGCAAAGACGGAAGCTGGGAGAGATCCACGAGGTCCTTCCTCCCTTGGAGACCCCAGAAGGAACCACCTCTGTTGACAGCTTGGTTTTGGACTGCTAACCTCCAGAACCATGAGAAAAGACATTTGCACTGTTGTAAGCCATCGCATTAGAGGTACTTTTTTATGTCAGTTCTAGGAAGTGAATACGGCCTCCTTCTGCCCCCTTCAGCTTTTCCAAGACTTTTTGACTCTTGAACTTCTTTCACAAAAGGATGAAATCTTGTAAAACCTCTAAGACCTGCTTAAAATAATTCCATCATGTTTTTCATGGTTATATAACCAAGTAATTTTAAATAAACATATTAGATACGCTATTAAAGGGCTTTAAAACTCCTTTTAATACAATCTAAAAATATCAAGATGTATTTCCCTGTTTCCCAAGTAATGCATGCTGTTTCATTTACTTCAGATTAATCTGTAAGGATAAAGACAATTTACTGACTCAAATTTAGACAATATACATCATTTCAAAATATTTAATATATATATATATTTAAAGATTTTACTTATTTATTTGACAGAGAGAGACACAGCGAGAGAGGGAACACAAGCAGGGGGAGTGGGAGAGGGGGAAGCAGGATTCTTGTGGAGCAGGGAGCCCTATGCGGGGCTCGATCCCAGGACCCTTGGGACCATGACCTGAGCTGAAGGCAGACACTTAATGACTGAGCCACCCAGGTGCCCCCTTAAAATATATATTTTAAAATACAGAGAAAAACTACCTATGTGATACTTGTGATATCAATAATAGGAAAGACAATACCCTGCTGTTTTAATTCTTGGATCTTTACAATTTTTGCATTTGAATTGTATAAAATGTCCTAGTTCATTTTAAAAATTATTATGTTTGGTATTTAGATGACAAGATGGGAGAGATTTCCAGCTGCAACTTGTAATCATTTCTTCTTACATAATACATTATGGGGTGAATAGTGTTTACTCCAATAAATAGCAGCAACATTGGCTAGAGCAAGAGAGAGAAGTTATGTATGCATTTTGATCAGATGTGAATGGAACCTGAAGATCTGGTAAAGATCATCTTCGGGAGAATCATCACTGTTATATTCCTTGTTAATCTGAATCATCAGTGCCCCTATGCTCCTTGTCTTTAAAGACTTTTAAAAGGGATAGCAACAAAGATGTTACCAAGCAGGGGAAATGATTTAGGACCATACAATGGGCAAAACCACTAGGGTGGCTAGAGCTGATCATCTGGGAGGTGAAGTCATCTGGGTATCTGAGTCACAAGAACACCAACTATTTTCCCATTCAGAATCTGCTCTGAGATTCTTAATCCATGTTGGAGGGAAAATGTTTAAGCAATTATTTTATGTTCTGATTTTCAGCAAGACAACTGAAGCTGACTCCATGATCACCTTTAACAACGGGACCTCAGGAACACCACCGCCAGTTCTCGGTAACTTCCCAGTCACAGGTTTGTAATGTGCGACCTCCTGCCCGAGGGTGGGGTCTTGTGGCAGTGAGCTTCAGAGAGCTCAAACCACTGAGTGGTGATTTCGCCCTGGGTCAGAGCCAACAGGCATTAACTGCTGTCATGTCAGCTTCTCTCCTCACTAAACATGCTTCAGAAGGTATTTAAAAAGCAAACAAACCCAATAAAGATGTCAATGTGTATTATCCATGTTTCCCACAGGTTTCTAAAGGACCTTAAACTTTGGAAGGGGCTCAGTTTCTTCTGTGTCCTTTCCCCTATGACATTGGACAGGTTATCAGAACACATGTTTTACCTTGACCGCAGCTCCTTCCTTTTCTTGTAGCACTAGAAATGGACTGCCATCTTGTCAGCCAAGCATGTCCAGGTATGTCACCTAACAGCATTAAAGACTTGAGTTGTTCACATTGCTCAGACCTCACCTAAAAGTTCTTGTGAAGAGAGGAGTCCCCAGTCATATCTGCTTCCAAACATGCCCACACTTCTAATGGGTGCCTTCATCCTATAGGGCTATTTTCCCTTCCTTGTACAATAAAGTTTGGATTTGCTACTCGCAGCCTTCTATGGAGGGGAGAGTGGAAGGAAAGGTCAAGAGAATTGTGTCAGGCGAAGTGCATCAATGGAGGGATAAAAGACCAATCAGAACTGCTGGGATTACACATCAGACACTCACTACAATTATTAATACTACCTTACTTTGGTATAACTCTACATCTTACCAAAATCAGTAGTAGTCATACTATCAGCATCACTATCTGACCACTGCAAACTTGTGAGGTGGGTAAGGAAGATGTAGCTGTCACCAGTCTGTAAGTGGTAAAATTTAGGAATAAGGATGGTGGAGCTTCATGAAGCCCATCTGGACTCCTGGTCCAGAGCACCTTCCTCCTTCTGTACAGAGGGAAAGAGATGGTAAAGCTGCTGCTTTAGGAACTGGCTGGACTATGGTTAGGAAGATCTTCCAGAATTCTCCTGTGCCACAAGGAGAATGTGATGCTCCGTGGAGAATGGGCTGGGTTAGACCTAGCAGTCTGTTGGATAGAATGCAGGTTTTAGAGCCTGGCAGACCTGGGTTTGAATCCAGATTCTGTCACTTGCCGGTTGTAGGACCTTGAGATGAATTATGTATGTTTTTTTTTTTTCTTTTTTCCTCAGTATCCTCGTCTGAAATGGGCTGCTTTGAGAATTAAATGCTATTTAGAGATAAAGCATGACACTTACAAATGCAATACCTGAAAAATGTTCACAATGACTACATCCAAGCTTGCTGGGCTACATATGCAGACAAGTCAACTAACTACACATAAAAATCCCCATTGGTGAAGGGCAAGAATGAAAACCCACATGATGAAGTTGAACATGGTGGGGAAGCGGATACCAGCCCCAGGGCTCTGCCCCACATACTCAGAGAAAGTCGGCTCTCCTGCAGCCCCCACCAGCAAGCCAACTTTCTAATCTGGCATTCTAGAGTGTCACATGTGAATCGCCCCAAACTCAGAGTATGGGCTCAGCTAGAAAGACGCTTGTTTCAAAAGAGCAAGAGGACAGGGAAAATTTCCAGAGATGTGTGTCTACCACTACTGGGCTCCTTGATTCATCTCTTTCCAACCCCTCAAGAGGCAGGTCCCCTCTGAAATTCCACAGAACACAGGTCTTAGACATCTTCCAATGCCCAGCTTCGGGCTGATTACATTCAACTTGGCATTTGATGATACGCTTCCTCAGATTGATCCCCAGTTGTTTCACCATGCTTGTCATGTTGATCAACAAGATTGTGTACACCTTAAATCAGGTTCATGGCTCTTTTGCAACCTTTTGTCCCTGCCTCCCCCATGTTTGCCCCAGAATGCAGCATATTCCCAAGCACACTGCAAGCCAAGAGCCACAATGCATTTAATAATAGAATTGAATCCTTTACCCTTGGCGTTGAGAAGTAATGAGAAGTGGTAGAAAACAGCATTCAGAGTATCAACAACAAGGCAATGATTTTCAAAACATAAGAGAATTTTACAAAAATATATTTATATATGGAGCTACATTTTCAAAACATCAATCATTGCAAGTGAGGATGGGGTTTAGAAATAGTAATAGCTACCAAAATTGATATGCATGTGCCATGGTCCACACACTGTGGTAAGCACATTGAGAAACTTATGCAATTTGTGAATATATTCTTGCAAAAACTCATATGGCAGAGAAGTAGAGTGAGCTGTAAAAGTCACTCATTCATATCACCCTCCAAACCATTCCTATAACTTTCAACTTTTATCTTATCCGCAAGTTTAGAGTACCTTCTCCTTTATGACTTCAGGCATTTGTGGTCTTACTTAGGAGGCTTCCCCTTTTCTTCTAATATTTTCACAGATTTCATTTTTATGGTTAGCTTTCTAACGCATCTGGAATTTATTCATCTATTTTAAAGCAGGACTTAATTTCATAGTCTCCTGTAAAGAGTTTTAGCTAATTATTGCAATAAAATCCATGAAGCAGACTGTCATTTATCCTTCAGTTTTGAAGTGTCTCCTTTTCCATACACCAAATTTCCTGACATACATGGACCTATTTGGGATTCCTTACTTTGTTCCACTGATCCATTTGGCAATTCCTGTGCCACACTGCTTGAATTACTATGGGTTTAAAGTATGGTTTGTTCTCTGGTGAGAAAGCCCACATCCTTCCTCACTGTTCTTATTTTTCCAAAAATTTCTTAGCTATTCACTCACTTTTCTCCCTTCCAGATGAATTCAGGTTCATCTGTTCAAGTTCCAAAATAATTCTTTTCAGATTTTGATGGGAACTGTATTTAGGTATAGATAGGAAAGGAAGGCAGCAGCATCTAGTATTCTTAAAGGACAGTCTGCAGAGCTACAGGTATAAGAACCATGATTATAGATACATAATCTGAACAACTGTTCTTTAGTTAAGGATGCAATAAGTTAAGATTGCCCCCATTAAAAAGCAAACAACAAATTCACCCTAGCCAGCCCTAGCTTAGACTCTTTAAAGTAAATCTCCATGCTGTGATCAGCATCCCACAAGTTTTTAATTGAGGTTATGAAATCCAAGAAGGTTTCTTTAAAAGTTATTTTTACCAAATTATAAATCAAAGGTATACAGAGGTTACGAATTCAGACGTTCCTATCACGTAATTATTTCAAATCACTCTCTCCCTTCTCCATTCTAACCTGAATTTCAGAGTGTAGTTTTTATGATATACTATATCTCCTGGCAGAGATATCTCAAAATTATTACCATAGACGTTTAGTGGAACAAGCCCAATTTTAAACTGAAAACAGCACTTTAAAAGAGATTTTTAAATTCTGGCATCCCTGTTTATATAATAATTACAATTCAATAAAAGTCATAATATTAAAATAGTGACAGATTTCCTTTAGAGGAGGTGAAACAGATTTTTCCTTAAAAAGAAAAAAAAAAAAAAACAAAACCCAAAAAATTAAAAGGGTTTAAACTGGTTTCAAAGTGTAATAAGAGATAGAAATAAGACCTCTATTTAAAATAGACAAAAATCTGGTACTGATGCTTTTGGGCAAAGAAAAAGAAAACATATATAGTCTGTCTAGTCTACTTTTCTTATTTTTTTCCACACTTCAGGAGATATTATAAAGATAACCATCTAGCATGACTGAAGTGCAGAGATCACACGCGAGAGCAACAGTTTCTCTGTTCAATAGACTGCATTTGGCGAAGAGAGAAGGGTCACCAAACCTCTCTTTCACGAGACATTACACAGACCTTGCTCTGATGTAATGACACATTCAAGGAGGGAACAGATAAACCCACTGTGACACATCTGCACGATGATGGAAGACTACTCACGGATGGAAGACTACTCATGGTGGAAAGGAAGGGCTACTGATACTTGTAACAATGTGGATGAATCTCAAATGCATGATGCTAAGTGAAAGCCTTAAATGGCTACCTGCTGCAGGATTCCATTTATGTAACATCCTGGAAAGGTGACATAATAGGGACAGTGAACATATCAGTGGTTGCCAGAGGCTGTGTGTGAGCGAGGGTTTGACCACAGGGGGGTCACTTTCTAGGGTGATGGAATGGTTCCCTCTTTTTATTTTTTATTTATTATGTTCAATTAGCCAACATTGAATGGTTCCCTCTTGACTGAGGTGGTAGTTTACATGACTCGTGTTTGTCAGAATTTGTAGACTGGTACAACTGGAAAGGTCTTCCTTTAATTTCTTATGTTAGCATAATGTCTCAATTTTGTACTTTAAGTATATTGCCTTTAATCCTTTCTTCTGGAATTGGGTCAAATTCATTATACCAAACAGTGTAAGCAAATTCTATCTCAATAAATGACTTAATAATAATAAAGAAGAGGGGCGCCTGGGTGGCTCAGTCAGTTAAGCGTCTCACTTCGGCTCAGGTCATGATCTCACTGTTGTGAGATCAAGCCCCATGTTGGGCTCCATGCTCAGCACAGATTCTGCTTGAAATTCTCTCTCCCCCTCTGCCCCTCCCCCCCCACTGTTCACATGCACTCTCTCTCTCTCTTAAAAAATAAAAAATAAAATAATAATAATAATAAAGAAGAATACTCTTGCAAACCAAACTCTGTCTTCTGATACCATCTTCTGTACATCAATAGCGTGTAGGCTATTTACTTTGTAGGAAGGATCCACTTAATATAAATAAAGTGTACAATACTGGGTCTTCTTGCTGGTTTGTGCGCTTCATTTTTCCAGTATCTAGAACTCACCTTCTTAGTCTTTCCACAGAGCAATGTGGAATTTCTCTCAAGTGAATCAGGTTAACTGTATTAAATGCTGGAGCCAGGATGGTGGTTCTAGGCTCCTGGGTCAGAATCTGATCCTGTGGGATATTTTAAACAAGTCCCACATAGCTTCAATCCAAAATCTACGGGTTTTCATGGACAGTCAACTTAATCTCATAACAGAACCAACTAAAGACATTTCAATATTTGCATTAAGAGAAGTATACTGTCCACATCAAAGGAGACAATAATCCTTTTCTGATAAGATTGCACATAGAGAGGTTGGTTCAGTACAGGCATGAGAAAATGGCAATCCTGTCTTATGATGAGCAACTGAAGAGACTAAGGATGCTTACCCTGAAGAAGATAATGTCGGGGTGGGGGGCTGTAGGAGGGATATAATGGTTTTACACACAAGTATATGAATGGTTATATGAGGAAAGGGGTAGACCACTTCAAGGTGTCACAGCTTATAGGATTAGTACCCATAAGTAAAGGATGAAAGATATTTGGCTTTAAAAGACAACAATGTTTTAAACACCTAGGACAATCCCGTGAAGGAGTGGCTGCCTTAGGAGGCAGGGAAGCTATAGGCAGGGTTTTGGATTTGATGGTAAGCCGGGTGAAAGGGCTTCCATGAAGAGAGGTGACCAGCAAAAAGCCAATCACACAGAGCATGGTGGTTTACCAGCTATGCCAATGCCTGAGAGAGACCGGGGCATCTGGGAAAGGCAGTGAAGGAGGAGAGGAAAGGCAGGGAAAGGAAAAGAGGTGGACACATGGAAAGGAGATGGTAAAGCAGGAGACAAACCCTCTAGCTCATTTTGCCTGCATGGTTGGGGGCTGTCTGTCATTTGATCAGCCTTTGAATTTGGAGAAGCTCCCATTACATGAGGGGTGGTGGGGACATCCTGTCTCCACTCCCAGGAACCAGCCCACAGGCACATGACTTAGATCTGGCTCACTGGAGGCTCTTGTCTGGAACTCTAGAGCATGAGGAGGTGATGCTAGGACACAGGGACAGATAAAGGCTAGTCACAGGAGTCTACTAATCATAGTGGTGGCAGTGGTGGTATCCTAAGCTGACTGTTCCTGTGCCATGACCTTGGGTGTGTTCTTGGCCACTTGGTTCTTGCCCATTCTCTTGAGCCCAGACCTCAACACTTCTGTTGGCGTCTGTAAGCTACCCAACATTCTGTCTCTAAATTTCTTTTCTGTGTAAATGAGCCACAGTTGGTTTCTATTACTTGCAACCTCAAAACTCCGTTAGGATCACACAAATTGGGGAAGGGGGTACTTTTTTTTAAAGATTTTATTTATTTGTCAGAGAGACAGAGAGAGCACAAGCAGGGGGGAGTGGCAGGCAGAGGGAGAAGCAAGCTCCCCACTGAGCAAGGAGCCCAATGTGGGACTCCATCCCAGGACCCTGAGATCATGACCTGAGCTGAAGGCAGATGCTTAACCGACTGAGCCACCCAGGCGTCCTGGGAAAGGGGGTACTTAAGAGTTATTTTACATTACCCTTATGTCATATATGAGAATGAAATTCTTTAAAAATCACATGGCTGGCTCCTATTATTGATTGCATTTGGAGAGCTTAAAAAAAAAAATCAGGATCTCTACCTTTACCACTACCCCTAATTTCTTCCAAGGTTCTGAAATACTACATCAGGGCTACGGGGTTGGTTGAGTAGAAGCCAGCACATTTCTTTTCCCTAAAGTTTTCCAGGTAATTCTAATGCCTATTCTCAGGAGTCTGGCATTTGGGTTTCTAAGCAAATGAAAGTAAGCTGAACCATTAAACAATTTGTCTGGTTTACTAAAGTCTTTTCAATCTCCTCTGTTTCAGGCCAAATCTGACCAACCTATAAGCGTCAACAGGGTGAGTCTCAACTCCCACTCCTTTTGTTAGCACATAACTTCTCCCACAAACACCTGCTTCACCCCCCAGCCTCTGCTCTGGACTGTCACTCTCTGGGAGGGCACTTCCCATTCTCTCTGCCTACACAGATCCTACTTATGCATCAAGGACCATCTGAGAATGGCTTCTTTCATGCACTCTTTTCCATCCATTCCAACCTGGGATTTTTGTATAAATGTATAAATGAAGTTGTGTAATTTCAGAGTTGGAAGCGTCCTCTAGTAAGTACATGCCATCTATGTCATGTCATTAGCCCACATATTCCTTTCTTAGAATTAATTTCTTACATTTTATTTCAATTTTCATTGCCTTTATACCTTATCTCTCCAAGTCCTTAAGCTTTCTTCCAGCAACTCTATGGAGACATCGCTGGTGCTTAATATCACTAAGGTTACATTACCACACACGGAGTTCCCTCATTCCCAAGCAGTGTTATTTCTTGGGCACAAAAGTAAAGTTTAATCCATTCTAGAGATCTCTCTCTGTTGGAAGAGTTGCAGACATTTTTACAGATACTAAAATCTATCCGGTTCTTAATCTAGTCTGGAACACAAGGTCAAAAACCCTGCCATTCTCAAAATGACAAATCTTGAGGCATTTCTACTACCCAGCGCAGCAGGAGAGGCATGAAAGACAGTCCCTGCCTTTAAGCAGACGGAAAAACATCCTGTGACTTACATGTACCAACTTGCTTCCCCAAACAATTCCTGGCTCTTGAGTACAGCTGGAAAGTGGCCTTTGAAGGGCAGAGGGTGTGAAATGATTCACTAATGGGCCATTAGAGCGGCTTTAATCAGGATATTCAGAAGTGATAGATTTCTATGGGAATCCTGATTCTCCCCCACCCCGCCCCGCCCCAGCCAAAGTAAGCCTTTCACTGGGTTATAATAGAATAAAGTATTTATTCTACCCGCAGTGATTCTCTCTGGAGCCACTCAGCAGAAATGTAGCATCTTTGGTCAACGGGGGTGGGGGGTGGGGGGGGGGGAGGAGATAATATAATATTTATGATGATGAGACCACCTTAAGATTATATAATGCTTTGTACTTTTTTCCCCCAAAGCTCTTCACATACATTGTTTTGTTTGATTTGCACAACAAGTTTATAA
The DNA here is from genome assembly GCF_002201575.2 of Neomonachus schauinslandi. Classification (NCBI taxonomy): domain Eukaryota; kingdom Metazoa; phylum Chordata; class Mammalia; order Carnivora; family Phocidae; genus Neomonachus; species Neomonachus schauinslandi. The sequence goes on from NC_058409.1 coordinate 125,984,347, forward strand.
AGGAGGTAGTGCAGACAGAATCATCCTCATTTTCAGATGGGGAATTTAAGGCATTGGAGGTTGAAGAGATCTAATGAAGAGATGGTGCCCCCTGGGTATTCTGGGGGCCTCAATCTGTCAGCTGTGGAAGCAGCAGAGTGGCCGATGTCACTGACATTTTAGTACTAGAGCTGGGGGACAATATTTGGGTGAAATGTGGTCTGGGACCTCGCACGTATGGGCATTAGATTATTGTTGCTCTGTTGAGACACCCCAGAAATAAGGCCCCTGGGGCTTAGAATAAGTGGCTCTAGTCAAGGAGCAGGGAGTCTGTATTGGGCGTGGTCTACATACATTAACCCAGATGGCATCCCTCCCCCTGATTCCGGGCAGCCAGTTCATCCACGAAGCCTCAGCTTTCTCACCCATAAAACGAGGGCTCTGGGTCTGGGACGACAGGTCTATGGCAGTGGTTTCAAGCTTGGCTGATTGTAAGAATAATCTGGGTGCCTTTTGTCCAAAGAAGAAGAAAAGAGATTGCTTTGTAAGACAACACACACCTGGAATATTCCTTAAGACTTATTCCATATGAAGTCCTCAGGTTCAATGACCTCTCTCCTGGGGAGGTAGGGCTAAGACAGCAGGAACAAATGGCAAAGATGGCAGCACCATATTTGGTGACTGCGAGGCTCCTTTCTTCACTAGGAGTTAATAGACTGGGTTTTGGATGCCAACCTCCTGGAAGTTTGATTAGCACGAGTCAGTCTCCAGGCAGCTGATAACCTCTGGTATATGGACAAAATTGGATTTCCAGGCCTCTGTGGCCACTCTGGGAGGCCACCAGCAGGCTACATGATATACGTGGTTGACCAAGGTCAGCAGCACCTTTAGGAAAGAGCAGGTCAGGACTGGGGGCCCTGGGTTATTCAAGAAAATTGCTTGGGCCGTGGAGGCTCAGTGATCTTTTTTCCCCTTCATACTCTGCCAAAGGACCTTTCCCTAATTTGCAAACATCTATGAAAATCTTACAAAAATACACGACTTGCATCATCTAATTACACATGTAATAAATCACCCTTGGGGAAAGAAGAAGGCCATCCACAATGCTCCTCGGTGCAGAGCATAAGGTCGCACACACCAGCCCCAAGAACTCAGGAAACAGCTCCTCACAGGGCAGCAGCTTCCCAGATATGGCATTCCCATGACAGAGACACGTGGGAGACACGCATCTGCGACTGTGCCTTTTACCTTGGCAGCCTCTCCCAGGCTGAGCCTCCACCAAGTTCACTTGCCAGCCTGGCAGCTACTCTGGGCTCCCAGAGACTGAATGTAGGACACTTTGAAGCAGGTGAAGTTTGTTTTTTGAGAGTCTCCCACTTTCTCTCTCCTGGAACATCTCTTCCCACAACCAAGTGTTACGATAGTTAAGCTGTTACCTATAACAAAGATTGATTAAAATGATAGAAGCGAGTTTGGAAAACATAGGCCTTAAGTGGATTATTGTGGGCTATAGCCTGGCTACTCTGAATTCACTAGAAATGCAAAAGAAACATTAGGCTCCACCCCGACTCACTGCACAAGAATCTGTATTTTATCCCCAGGTGATTCATAGGTTGGAACACAGCCTACTGTCCTGGGTTAATATTTTTCTCCTGGTAAATGAAGATATAAATATCAAATGGTAGCTTTTAGGAGAGGCAAGCTGGCTGGCTTGCTTTCTTTCCTTCACCATGGACCTCTCTGGCTGTCTGGTAAAATCTCATAATAGTATCTTTAAATGCATAAAATGTCTAGGATTACAAAGAAAACCAATTATGTTGAAATAGAATAGCCTAAATGTTTCTAAATGTATATGATTCTTTATTTTATATATATATATATATATTTTTTTTTTAGATTTTTTTGTTTTTAATTTATTTGACAGAGAGAGACACAGCGAGACAGGGAACACAGGCAGGGAGAATGGGAGGGGGAGAAGCAGGCTTCCCGCGGAGCAGGGAGCCCGATGCGGGGCTCAATCCCAGGACCCTGGGATCATGACCTGAGCTGAAGGCAAACGCTTAACGACTGAGCCACCCAGGCGCCCCTATTTTTTATATATTTTTAAAAGATTTTATTTATTTGAGAGAGAAAGAGAGAGAGATGGTGGGCAGAGAGAGAGGGAGAAGCAAACTCCCCACTGAGTGCAAAGCCTGATGCGGGGCTTGATCCCAGGACCCCGAGATCACTGCCTGAGCCGAAGGCAGACGCTTAAGACCAATTGAGCCACCAGGTGTCCCTGTGCTTCTTTATTAACACATTAAATAAGAAGATCTAGCAACAGGTTTATTAACTGATGTATTTTCAAAGTTGCAATGTTGGAAGATATCTGCTACAAATAATATGCATCATTTCTACGGGTGCCAGGCATGGGGACCGCTAATACTACTGTGCTTTGTTCCCTACATCCATTACTAAAGGAAAGATGAAATTTGAACAATAGTGACAACAAACATTAGATTTTCCTCCCTTCCAGGTTCACAGTCCCACTGAAATAAATCTATTACTAGAGTCTAGGTTAAGAGTAAGAGATGTTTAGGGATCTTATGCAAAAGGAGGTAGAAAGCTGTGCCCCATATCTGTCTGTCTGTCTGTCTGATCTTAGTTTGAGCAAAGCTGGTCAAATCACTTCCTTCTCTGATAGCGACTGCATTTGCCTTTTTGGCTTCTGTCCGCTGGCTTTGATGTGAGTTCCTACCACAGAGACGAGCACTTAGATTTTAAGAAGTACTTTTGATTGAATCCTTTAGGTTGGGGTCCCAAATATTTCTGAAACAGACATGCCAGGCTATGTTCTGAATACCATTACACGGAGTAACTAAAATAATCCCATTTTGTAGGAAGCTGCCTTCTCCATCTGCATAGGTACTTCCATACAAATGTGGATTTAATATAAATTACTGACTCTGAATTCTGAAACATTCTCCCTGCTCTGTCAGAAGGCCTGGGGCAGGCTCCCTGTCTCTTGGACTGCAAGCAAGGCACCTTTTCAGGGTGGTTTTCTTGCCAAGAATAAGCAACACTTCCCACAGCCATGTCAACGGTGGTTCTCAAAACAAGATCCATTTTCAGAAAAAGCCAAAATCAATTTGTCTCTGAATTTCAAAATTGTACATCCAAGGCATCTACACTGCTCTGCAGGCCATTGCCCCCTCACACTAACCAAAGTGTCGTGAAAGCAAAATGGAACTGAGCACATCAGCCTCGGGGAATTCATCTGACACTCAGTTTGAACTCTTGCAGAAGTTGCTACTACACAATGAGGCATTTCTCTAACAAACACAAATCATGTGAGCATGTTTCAGCCACATGTTTACAAAAGGAAGAAAGACCTACAAACTTGAGTCACAGTCTTCCATTAAGATTCTTGCTCAAAAATAGCCATGTCTCCAGGTCCACTTGAGTGTCATGCATTAATTTCTGCTTGCAGCCCTTCTCCCTAACACACACACACATGCTGGTCACTCACACTTAGCTTTTCTCCAGCTAGGTTTGCTCATCTGAAAAAGAGTGCAAAACCTTGCATTTGAACCCCCCATGATGAATGAGTTGCAGGACTTCTATCTAGTTCCCCACCTGTCCTGGTTCAGGTGCAGGTAATCTAGGATATGGTTCTAAGAAAGAAAATAGTCTGAAAGCAGAGGAAACCTTGCAGCTTTTGAGGGCCAACCTGCGGATGATAGGAGTCTATCATAGTAAATTGGATCACCGTGAAACTGCTTTTAAAATTCAGCACTGTATTATTCACGGTCAGCGGGCCTAGAAAGGTTGACTCTTTGGAGGGTTTGAGATCTTAGCTTTGAGATCACTCTGGTTTTAGAGTAATTCAGACGTTGCTGCTGGAGTAGATGAAGAACCCACGGTAAAAAGACTAAAGCAGACAGCAGATTCTCTTTCTACCCAGAAATCCCAATGGCAACAAATGTAATTAATTAAGCCACCAGAATGCTGTAGAGATGATTCATGTTTCTCCTAGTGAAAGTTTGAAATAACTGACTCTACACACTTTTGAGATGAAGTGTTGAATTTCTGTTACCATAAGAAAGGCCTTAAGCATGTCTAATTAGTTAGAGACATGGGAATGTCTAATGCCTCAGCATTATGAAAACAGTAGGATTCCCACCACACAACGTTTGGTTGGGCCACTGGGACCTCCATAAAATCCTCACCCACCAAGATGCCCCCAGGTACATTCTCAGCTTCAGCATTCCGTCCTCCAACATTCTTTGACTGACTTGAGGGAGAAACTGAAGTCAAGCAAGTTCTAGCCTGTAAAAAGGATTGTGCAAAGGACTTAGCTTTGCAAACCCAAACTGTACCCTTCCTTTCTGCCACCTTCTCCCCTACAGCGCTTAGAGGTAATTGTCTGTTTCCCCTCCAGGTCTTTATTGCTCTCCTGCCAAAACTGTCTTGCCTCTGTTACTATCAAATACCTGTGAGGTTTTCCAAAGCCCACAGCTTACTGCTAACATTCAGCCCTCTACCCCACAGGCAGACGCCTGGGAACTTTAGGCAAAGTGTTGTAAGGTGAAGCCTAAGGTGGAATTTGGCAAGTAGAAGGCGAAGACATGGTTCCTTGGAAGACAGACCCTCCAGTGGCTGATGGAACCAGCCCACAGGAGAAAAGAACACTTTAGTTAAAGGAGTAGAAAAAAGAGCAAAAGGCATGGGTACAGGGTTGCTCTTCCATCAAGAACACCATGATGAATCCAGAGATTCAAGCTATTTAAATGAAAGTCAACTACGGTGCCTTTGAATTCTGTCCCACTTCCCCCTGGCTTGGGCACTTCTATTTGTGTCCTGATTTGGGTGGGAATTCCAAATTGTTCACCGCAAGAGTACTTTTTTTTTTTGGAGGGGGAGGGAGGAGAGCCTGTAAGAATGTTTAAGCTTTTGTTAAAAGGGCAAGGCTTGGGAAGATATAATGTAGAAACAGAAGGCCATCTATCTACCCTTTAAGGGAGAAACCTGCAAATGTTCTTCCCCCCCCCCCCCCCCAAGTCTGAAGAGTCCCGGCGAAACAGAGGCCTTTTAACTGAACTGATTCTCAAGGGCCGTTCTGGTCATTCCTCGGACTTGCCCTACTTTGCCAATTTCCAGCTTGGTTTCCATCTTCTAATTTGGGAAGAAGACTAGAGCGGAAATTAGAAAGGCAAAGAAGATAGTCCAAATGTATCTTGCTTTAAGTATACCTGATAGAAGGGGCACCTGGGTGGCTCAGTTGGTTAAGTATACCTGATAGCCTCCGAATCTCAAAGTTACCAAAAGTATAAAGTAATGCTTCTCTTTTACCAAAGGAATCACTTTGGGTCCTTCTTCTTTTTTTTTTTTTAGTTTTATTTTATTATGTTATGTTAATCACCATACATCATTAGTTTTTGATGTAGTGTTCCATGATGCATTGTTTGCTCATAACACCCAGTGCTCCATGCAGAATGTGCCCTCTTTAATACCCATCACCAGACTAACCCATTCCCCCACCACCCTCCCCACTAGAGCCTTCAGTTTGTTTCTCAGAGCCCATAGTCTCTCATGGTTCGTCTCCCCCTCCGATTTCCCCCCTTCGTTTTTCCCTTCCTACTATCTTTTTTTTTTTTTTAACATATAATGTATTATTTGTTTCAGAGGTACAGGTCTGTGATTCATCTTTGGGTCCTTCTAAGTGCCAAGTTCCTCTGGTGCATGTAAAATATAGTTATATTGCTTCTTCAGGAAGGGATCATACAAAGGGAGGCAGATCTAGAGCCCAGGTCAATTGCTGCCAGGGCTCAACTCATTGCACAGGGACCTTGTATCTAAGCTGAGACTGTGAGCTCACCCCGTGCCCTACTGAGGCCATCTGTGGAATGCAGTGTAGTGTGGCTGCATGCCCACACACACTTATATTTAACAAACCATGGCAACCTAAGGTAGTGGGCCACCAGGGATAGAAAAACCATCAGAAGATGTCCTAGGAGGGCACACTCAGCCTCCTCCTCTCCTAAGCAGAGCAGGTGTCTTGTCAATGGAAGAGGGATGCTGCCCCCTTATTCCCTGGCCACTGAGGAAACAGCAGAGCTCCAGTCAGGACATCCAAGGTGAAATGGATGTTGTGCTCCTGGCCCGCACTGCAGTAAATGTCTAGAAAGGATGTTTGGAGTTGAGAGGATGCATTGCCTACAGAAGTTCTTAAGAGGGACACAGCCTGATCACAAGTCTCCCTTTCTAACTCAGAATCATAACTTCTATTTGGTTGGCCATTCCTCTCTTCTAGATTTTCATACTTTTGCACACATAGGCACACATTTAGCTCCATCTTTTATCCTATTCACCATCAGAAAAAAGCTGATGAGTAGAGGTCAGATTCCGGCCCTGTTCAGAGAGCCAAAGGGAGGGGGCAGAGGCTCCAGTTTTGAGCTTACACACTTGCCCTCCCAATATTCTACAAATGACTTGGCTAATTAAGTGCTGCTCATGGCTTATCCTCCAGTTTAGCTCATGATCAGACTTTGACTGCCCGGCGGTTTCTGTATCCTTATGAGCCAGCTTGGTCACATGACTCAAAACAAAAAGGTCCCTCACGCTACTTTGAGATATCAGGTAGTTCTAGAGCTCTTAGATACATACTACCAACTCATGTAGAGGAAGAGGTTACTCACCCTCTAATCATGGCCTGCTGGGAACCCAAAGCTGACCCTTCACCCCAGAGCCTGCCCCATTAAATCTGGCCACACAGCACCACACCCTCTTGGGCAAGCTTAATAAATTCCCTCACGTGCTGTGATTCCTAACTGCTCCTTGCTTGGGGAGTCCAGGCCTCAGTCTGCTCGGCTTCTAGTCGAGTTTCAGCAGTTACGCAAATCAGGTTTCTGACTATGTCTGAGAAATTCCAGCACATACAGGAATAGCAGGTTGCTTAATCTCTACATTCAGAGCCAAACTCCTTTCTAAATACAGTCAAAGGTGCTGCCTCGCTCACATGGTAGATTAAAGGACCCACCCTTGTCAGCTCTGACAAGTCGACTTGTCAAGTGCATTGCCGCCATCTTGTTTTCTAGCCATGAACTCCCATAGGACACCAGACTATACATATTTTCATACTTCCTCACTTGTTTTCATCTGTCAAACTGGGCCCCACCCCCATTCTTCTCCACGGACAGCATCCAATTTCCAAATACAGGATGCTAGATGGCTGAAGTGTCTTGGAGAAAAAAAGAAATTAATACTGGCTGTTTTGTTTTTCTTCTTAAACTATAATCTCCTTGTGAGAAACTTTTCTGTGTTTCTGCAGTGGACAATGAGCCACTTACAGAAGTCTGCTCCACATCCAGGCCTGCAGTTTTGACACAAGTTAAACATGAGCAAGGTCACCAGATTTTCCTCTTCCCTTATTAGAAATGACATTAACAATGAAATACTGTGCTGGGTGGAGGAGAACTGCATGTTCAGGGGAAAGGCTGGTGTACCTAGAGTAGGCTTTCTTAGAGAGCAATAAAGGAACACTGTTCTGGATATGAGAAAATATGACATTCACTTAACTCACTATCTTTTTTTTACAGAAAACATCTTTTTAAAAAAATTTTTTTTCCAGAGTGGCAATACCAAACAACTCGGATTGTAGAATTCCGGCCAGCATTCTGTCCACAAAAGAGAAACAAGGAAGTGAATCATTTTTGTGTAAGTTAGCAGGGTGTTATGTTCCCCATCAGGTTCTTCCAGTGGGGGGCACCATCAACATGTGGTGGGCTGTCTCATGGATGGCTTCACCAGCGGGTTCACCAACAAGGGGACAGGGGCAAAATCCAGCTGTATTGCACAGTTCATCTGACATTTCTTTCCCATTGATTGGACCCTGAAGAAAATCTTCCAACTTCCCTGTTCCTGATCCACCCCTTTTAAGGCAATAATGCCATTTAACAGACTGACAAATGAAAATCAGTTTCCAAAACAATAGCTCATTGAAGCTGTGGAGAACTTCCATTGGTCATTCTGGTCATGAATGATGTTAAAAATCAGAGGTCAGCAACTATTTTCTCTAAGAGGTCCTAGAGAAAATATTTTAGGCTTTGCAGGTCGTATCTGTCTCTGTCCTATATTCTTCTTTGTTGGTCTCTTCAACCCTTTAAAATGTAAAATACATATTTAGCTCCTGAGCCCCACAAAAACAGGCTGAGACAGGCTGGATTTGGTCCACAGGCCACAGTTGGCTGACCTCTGACTGCTTCCAGAATGGAACCTGAAAAGGAGTCCCCCAGCTCACCTTAATTCACTGCAAAAGCACCTGGGACAGACGCATAAAGGATAGGAGACAAAGGGGCCCCACCCAACTGCTGGAGAGCAGGCCAGAAAGAACAAGAGTTAGGGGTGGTGGGGAACAAGAGAGGCTGTGTCATACCCGCCCCCGCCCCACACCTCTGTGGGTGTCGCTGTGGAAGGCAGAGAAGTCAGAGGGAAAAAGAAACCAGCGATAAGGTATGGGCTTGCCTTGACTAAGCACAGCCATCTCCCAGCCCTCCAGGCCTAAAATGCAAAGCCGGAAGATTTGGCCCCCGCACGAGGACGAAGCCAGCCAGTAGTTGAAGCAGCTCTCACATCTGCCTCCCCAGACACACCCCTGTGGCTAACAGGGCATTCTCAAAAGCTCAACTCAAAGAGCGCCAGTACTCAGGCTGGACTATTCGACCAAAATACTAAATTCTGGATCTAATTCTGGTGCTCCTGTCACTCTGACCACCCACACCATTTCCGACTTCCCCCAGGTCAGCTCAATTCCACTACTCTGACCACTTCACTGGGGCGGTGGGAATCCATGTCAAAATTCCAGGCGCCTAGCAGAAGCAAGGCCTGGCAATGGTTTAGAAACCCAGGCTTGAGATGGTCTTCATTCTGTTCTGCTCCTCTCTCGAGAGCCCCAGCAATGGAAAGGATGCTCTGAGATGCAGCTACAACGGGAACCACAGATCCGTCTCCAAATTATCTGTGCGTGTGGCTGTGACCCCTGGCCCGCCCCATTTATTTTCTACTTCTGAATGTGAAGACGTCACCATGACAGTTTCCAACCCTCAGCCCCTCCCCCCCCCATGACAAATACTCATGATCCACACTTCATTTTGCAATTCCCTGACTTAGAAGTTGAGCAGAGAAAGCCTGCCTTAATGGAGAAAACATTAGTGCATTCAGGCTTCATTCTGGATCCCAGTCAATTTCTGGATATTTCACAGCTGTTATACATCTACCTCCTTTCTTACAAAAGCCAGCAAAAATTAGCAAGCACCTTGTTGGCGCTGAAGTATGAAAATACAGCAACGGTCAAGCCTGAAAATCAGTTTCTGGCGGGCTATCTTCAAAGTATGTGTTCTAAAACAGTGCCTGCAATTCATTTATCATCTGCCAGTTTTAAAATCAGTTTTAACTAACTGCTGTGTGATTTTATGTGATTTTAAAGCAACCCCCAGAATGTAACAAGCATTTGGTCATCAAACGAGTTAACTGAGAAACACTCTCGCTTGGGCAGATATCAGCACAATTCAGGCGAGGTCTGTTTCTTATGTCAGTATTATCTACTCATTTCTCATATGCTTTAAAAAAAACACAAAAACAAAAACCATAGAAGTTGTGTTCAGAGAGAAGATCCGATTCTCTCCCCTGTTCAGGTCCCCCCTCCTACCTGCTTCTGAGCTGATCTCGTGAGCGCGCTCCACTGTGTCTCACAGCCGCTTGCCCAGGACAGGCTCCAAAGTTTGTTGTGCTTCATTTCCCTTCTCCATTCAGTTCTTTAAAGTTCTAGGCTATTAGCTATCAACAAAAATGTGAGCCCTGCCAGTGTGTGCTCCGGCTTCCTGCCCGCTCCCCATGCCCTCCTGAGCTTAGAAGCAGATTTGCTCTCTCCTCCTCCAGCTTCACCTCCTGAGCTCGAGGGCCCCACCCACAGCACTCAGATCATTTTTCATGTATGAGTGCATCCAGCTACACTGTGTCTGTAAGAGAATGAGCCAACCCTTGCCCTGCCAGTGCCCTGGAACCATGCTGCTAAACACGGCTTTAATTTGCCAGGAGTATGGGGGAGAATTAGATCCTGGCAGAAGTCATCTGTGGTTTCCTCCCGCAGGTGTCTGCAGACCGGGCTTCCATCCACAGAGGACCCACAATAGCATCATGATGCAAATGCCACCACACCTGAGGAGCACTGAAGATTTCAGGCGTGAGACAACCAAAATACACCCCAAATGTGAAGCCAGGGTGATCAGTTGAGAAACTTACCACCCAGTGACCTGTTTTCCTTTGCACTTCTTAAAGGGCCAGGTTTCTTACTGCATTTAAATGGGAATAAAAATTGAGACTTTAAATAATTCTGTAAAGAAGCCCATTGGTAAGTAAAAGACCATTTAAAAAAAAAAAAAGCCCATTGTTGTGATGATCCCAAATTTACAACTTTCCTACTCCAACAACACTCCCATCTTCCATCCCAGACCACTGATCCCCAAAACAGAGATTATGAGCCAGCTCCTGAGAACACTTACCTAGCTAGAATGACAGCAACTACAAAGATGATAAGATTTTTATCAGGAAATAGAATTTTTAAAAATAGCTCCCCTCCCCCAAACCAACACACATAGATCATGACTCCCACTATGCATAAAATTCGCCTTATTCGCAGCTAGAGCAAAAAGGGTCTTTCATGTATCATCAACCGAGACACAGGTCCAGAAACCCCATGGCCTTCAGAGTGGGTATGAAAATTTACATAAAGCTATTAAAATGGGAATGATGTCTTGTTATTAAAATACTGACAGCCTTTTAGCAGCTACACTTGTCAGGAACAAAAAAGGAGCAATGTCCTCTGCTCATCTGCAGTTATTCTCAGGTCATACTTTTGGAAAAGTTGGACAAACTGTGAGGTTTTAGAATTAATGTTAGTCTGTTTTTCTCTATTCGTTTATTTTATGTTTTATTTTTTAATAATTTTTAAAAAGATTTTATTTATTTATTTGACAGAGAGAGAGACAGCGAGAGAGGGAACACAAGCAGGGGGAGTGGGAGAGGGAGAAGCAGGCTTCCCCGCCGAGCAAGGAGCCCGATGCGGGGCTCGATCCCAGGCCCCTGGGATCATGACCTGAGCCGAAGGCAGACACTTTACCGACAGAGCCACCCAGGCATCCTTTCTTTATTCATTTATTTTAGAGTTTTATCCAATATGGATTCCCCTCTATGAACCGTGTGTTGTCAAAAGCTAGTCCCAATCGCCATGGGAAGTTCTTCAATTAAAAAATTTAAAAAAATTTTGTATATTAAAAAATTGACGACTTAGTATCCAGACTTAAAGAAAGTCTGGCTTTTCTTTAATAAGATGGTTAAAATGTCCCCAAAGAAGAAAATGCTACACATTTTCACATGTTTCAAATGGGTTCCAGTTATCTAGCCTAATACCACATCCTTGAACAAAGCAGGTGATCTGCTTTTTATAGACGAGACCAAGAAAAGCAAGAGATTATATATACATATATATATATGATGTTTCACTGGTGGGGCAGAGAGGGAACTGACGGAAGATCAGTTCCTAGTCTCTAAACCCGAGCAGGGAATCCCAGACCAGCCCAAATTTTCATGTGCCATCCAGGTTGCTGAAAGTTGATCACATGGGTGTCCTTCTAGGATTCACCTCTCCAGTCCCAGGACAGTTGACCTGCTCTGAGTTTAAGCTAAGAAGAAGGAGGTCTGTTCTTCAAAAAATTTAGGAAGTGAGGGAAGAAAAGGGGGTTAATATTTTCTTGGTTCATGACCAACTACAGCTTAATCGGAAGCAAAGTTTGCCTATAGAATATTCTCTCCAGTATTAGTTTGTGAGATTGCCAATAATCTATGGTGAAAACAGTTATTCCACCTCTCTCCCATTCTCTCAACAAAGAGCGGATAATATATATTATATAATTTTGCTTTAAGGGGAATTACTGCTACATTTACTCACAAAACTAGCCATGCAGCGTGTACCAGGACACAGCAAGTACACAAGCCATGAGAAACATCTAGCCATCCAAGGTTTGAAGAAGATGAGATTTGGGTCAAACTGCCTGGGGTAGGAATCTGGAGCTTCCTTTCACCCACCTTAGGAGGGTGGTTCCTGGGCTCAGGAGACCACTATGCTCTCCCCCTCTGTGATCTAGGAGGAACTCTAAGCATCACTTAGCTCTACCTTCTCATTGTGGGGATGTTGAAACAGAGGCCCAGAGAGAGATGAAAAAACTTGCTGAGGTTATGGCATATTAGTTCAAGTACTGAGATTAGAACTTGGATCTCCCTCATTCAAATTCTAGGACAGCGCTAGGTGGACAAGCTGTAGATCTTCAGAGCCAAGAACTAAGAGCAGGGGCTCAGTAATGGCTCTCCAGCTCGTCACAAAGCCCAGCCCACATTCACACCTGAGGCTCTCCCAGGAGCCAAAGCAGAAGGGTAACAAAGGCAGCATCAGAAGGACAGGGAGCTAGCAAGTGATTCTAGCAATCCCCAATAGAGAAAGAATGCAACAATGCCACACAAGCCAAGAGATGCTCTGGGTATTTCCCCCACACAACTGAAAGCAGGGACACAAATGGCTATTTGTACAACCATGTTCATAGCAGCAATACCCAAAGGGTGGAAGCAACCCAAGTGCCCACTGACTAATTAATAGACAAATGTGGGATATTATTCAGCCTTAAAAGGGGAGGAAATTCTGACACAGGCTACAACAGGGCTGAAACTTGAGGACATGATGCTAAGTGAATAAGCCAGTCACAGAAAGGTAAATATCAGATGCCTCCTCTTATGTGAGGCCCCTGTGAGTAGTCAGATTCACAGAGACAGAAAGTAAAATGGTGAGTGCCAGGGGCTGGGGGAAGGGGGAGAACAGGGAGTTAGTGTTTATTGGGGACAGAGTTTACAGAGTTTCTGTTTTGCAAGACAAGATGTTCTGAAGATGGATGGTGGTGGGGGTTGCACAACAATGTGGATAGACCCTAATGCCAATGGAACTGTACACTTAAAAATAGCTAAAATGGTAAATCTTATATTACATACACTTTTTAAAAAGCTAATGGGACCTGGACTTTTTTTGCAATTGCCCCTTGGCCAGTCCCATGGGGATCATGTTTCCTATTATGAAAGCCACAACGTGAAAAGGCCACCACTTGCCATAAGGTAAAATTCATAAATGACTCAAAAATAACAGGAAGCACTAAAGTTTCCTCCTCTCTTCTCCCCATCCCCCAGTCAAAAGTAACTCCCAGAAAGTTATGAACACCAACAGCGTGCTCAGTTTGTTTCTATGTTCTGTGACAGAGACGATGGTGTTCATCTGGATGGGCAACACCCTCTAGCTTGTGCAAACAGGGAGAGCCCTGGCCTGGAACTGTCAACCAGCAGCTCCCTTCCAACTTGGGCCACCAAGGAAGAGGGCTCACAGACCGTGCCCCCACCCCGGGAAAGCTGCACATGGCTGCCATCTGCTTGTCTACAGAACTGGTTTTTGTTTTTTGTTTTGTTTTGCAATTGAATCTGGCCAATGAGACCAAAAGTCTGGGGGGTGCCCCTGCCTTCAGCTCTCTGGTCAGCCCGGCTCCATCTCCAAGCTCAACTTGCCTCCTCCCCGCGGGCAGCCAGGGTGAGACCTGGAGAGGCCCCGGCATCTCTCTGCTCCTCCTCCTTCCCTGAGTTATGCCCTCCACCTCCGCAGCAACTGCCACCAAGCCAGAGCCTCCAACTCCTCACCCTCCATCTTCCTCTGGAGCTTCGGACCCAGACCTCTGCCTGTCGCCTGTCCTGCTCCAGTGGCATGTCTTGTGGCATCGCAAACTCAGCACCCCCTAAAATAAAACCTATCCTGCTCTCCCTCAGACCAGCTCCTCCTCCTCTAGCCCCTCTTTTAATTAATGTCGTCCCAGGTCACCCAGCACGCAAGTCACCACCCACTGGCCTCTTCCCTTCTTTGCACTTGTGGTGGGGTCCTGCCTGCTCTACTCTGTACGTCTTTCGCTGTCCCCTCTCCTGGACTCGGTCATGTTTAGGGCCTTGAGTCCCAACAATTCTCTCTTTCTCCAATCTATCCTGTGCACAGAGACATCCACTGGCAAGTATGTAAGATCTGCTTGATAATTTCTCATTGCTCTGATAATTTCTCATTGCTCAAAGGATAAAGCCTAAGCATCTTCACTCTTGATCCAGCCCCAATGCCTGCATCATGAAAAACACTAACTACTGCTCCTTCTCCTCTGTGCTTTTCACATAGACCAGTGGTGTTCAAGGTGGGGAAGACTTTACCACGTGGGAAGGAGGAGCGCTTGCTGCTGGCACCCGAAGGGTAGAGGCCAGAGATAGTGCTAAGCACCTGACAATACACAAGACAGCCCTCTGCAACAAAGAACAGCTGATGTGGGTTCTTACAGCGCTGGATTACACTGTACTTATTACCACGACGGCTTCCCACTGTAGGGCTGTAAGCATAAATATTGTCAGGGTGTAGAAAGTTAGATGAGTGAGAGAAGCAGGTTAGGCAAGAGCAATGGGGGGTGTTGAGAACTGGAGCGGCCATCTCTTTCCTAAAGCATCCAGATTCAACATCCCAAAAACGCTGAGCTGAATCATTGCAGCTTCTACGAGGCTCTTGAGCAGAGGTGAGGATTGTTCGCCTCCCTGGAGCTTGCTCCATTGGAAGTGCTGGGTCAGCAATTACCGGAAAGTTCCCTCTTACTTCCTTCAGAGCCCAGCATACCCCTAAGTTCTAGTAAATAAATGGAAAAACAAGATAAAGTTCTCTTCCTGTCAGATCCTTAAAACAGTTTCACTGCCCTTTTGAATCTTTTTTCTCAAGGGTTCCTTCTTTGTAGTCTTCTTAATTACCTTACCCTAGTTTTCCCACAAATACATTCTACGAAATACCAGTTTGAGAAGATGCCCTATGGCAGAAGAGCTCCACAGTCAAATATGTTTGAGAAGTGTTCATACTAACTCTCCCTTTGACTGGTGCATCCAGATCTTATTTTATCAAACAGCTCCCACCCCTGCCTTTTTATAATAGAACTTAATAGGAAACAAGTATGTCGAGGACTTTTCAAACACTCTCACGCATTCTCCTTGGCCATCTGATTTGCCCTTCCTTCTGGATGGGGTGCTCTTTGTTTTAAACTTCCACGTGTGTGCAGTAAAGTGCCAGCACCCCTAACTCAGTCCCTATCTCTGAGGCTGGGATGGGTCTCCCCTCACTTTTCCCATCTTCGTAGCTTGTCTCCACATCCACACAAATGCTGACACATTAAAACTGCTCAGCTTTCTTTAGGAAAAGATAGAGGGAGGAAACGAGACTTATGCTATGGTCAGAGGTTGTCATTGAATAGGGGGTACACATCGGTGTGCCCCAAGGACCTGAGGTCTTGGACAATGATACATGATTCTTACAGCCACCGTTTCAGAATCAAGGTCCATTAATGAAGATTACGTCAGTCCATTCAAAAAGAAAAGTATGTCTCTTCTGAACACAGATGGAGAAAAGGACCAATTGCTGGGGACCAGGAAAGACTCACTTCAGAGAAGCAGGAAGTCTTTAGGATATACACTACCAGACTCACACCTGCCAGGCTCCCCCCAAGAGTGCTGGACCAGCCCAGGCCCTCACTTCAAGGCATTTGTACCTCCTTGGCCCCCAGCTGAGGACAGACTGCTTAGACCCACTAGCCACGGGTCTCAGCCACAAGAGCAATGCTCAGTCCCCACTTTCTGTCCTGGCTTGTTAGTCCAATCAATCCTTTGAATTGGGGTAGTAAATTTCATAGAAATGGAGACATTTTGGGTTTTGGAAACTAAATCCACCCCCGTCACAACTTGAACTCATTCCCAGGAATCCTGCCCCAACCTGAGGACCCCCATGGACCAGGCCGAGAGTGTTGATAACTCCCACTCAGCTGAGCATAGGGAACAAGCAATTTCCTTAGCCGATGTCACCTTGATGTCAGCTTGAGACTCCTCCCTAATGCCTCTCATGGGCCTGGGCTCTCCAAGAAATCAATTTTTATGAGCATCCCTGCAAGCATTTCCTCAAAGACTTCCACAAGATTAGCTACCCTGCAAGACCAGAATCAGACAAGTAATTAAGATGGGTTTCCTAGAAGCATGTGCTGGGCAGGCAAGACCCAGTTCATTCGAAAAGATTCCCACCATTGCAATGCAACATGTGCTGAAGGACAAGTGATGGATAAAGGCAGCCAGGGCTCCAGGATTTCCCCCAGGAGGTGTCACGATGGGCTGGGGTCATCAAGAGTGACCTTCACAGGAAGTGGGTCTTAAGGAAAGCCTTAAAGTTGGCTTCTTGGTCTTGGCATTTCCCACAGTTCCACACTTCTCCCCTTCATAGTTGAAAGGAGAGTGGGCTACGCATCCTGGACGCTGCACCGGGGGACAACTGCATTCTGGCCAGAGCCACCTGACTTGGCCCTGGCAGGGTGAGCAGAACGTGCCCAATGGCAGGCTTGTTAAACAGGCATTCTGGAGAGGACTGCTACCAGCCAGGTTTGGGATCAGGTCTGGGCCCATGCCACTTGGAGTATAGGAACTGGATAAGCATGACAGAGGCCATAGTCATAATTCCATTAAAATGCCACCGAGGGAGGCAGGTGCACCCTAAACACACGGAGAGCGTAGAGGCACACGGAAGACTCAGATGAGCAGGCAGAGTCCTCGGCATTGTTCCCCTGCAGCAAGACAATAAGCTTAACTTTGACTCCTGCCAAGATGCTAAGGGGTCAAGGGAAGCCACGGACGCTACACTGTTTTGGTCACCTGATCAGAGTGTACGCGCCGCACACTCCACCCCGCGTGATGGGGCTGCAGGTGCATGTCAGAAGGGCTGGCGAAGCACGTGTGAACTGGAAATATGTTTTTTCAAAGCAGTTTCTAGAACTAGCCAACTCTTTCCCTCACCCCCACCCCCCCATCTCCTGCAGCTCTTCTGTAAGCTTAACAGGGGCAGTGGAGTTCCCTGGGGTGCTTTGAGTTTTAAAGGTTTATTGCACCCGGTCTGTAATTTTTAGATCTGAAGGTAATCCCTCTTAAAAAAAAATGCTAAGCTTACCAAGTCTACATTATGATTAAAAATTATTAGAGTCTCTCTTACTCAAGTAAGAGAGGAAGAAATCCATCAAAAACCGCAGGATACTCAATGAAATGTTTGGGCTCAGGCATACTTTCAAGGTATTTCTCATCTTTACCAGAAAGAACCTTCTTTCGGAATCATGTATGGTTGTGTGGGGTAGAAATTTGACTTACAAAACCACAGTTTTCAGAAACAACGGTGAGGAAGCTGGGTCATATATGGAAATTTCTTTCCATGCGCCTCCAAACAATTAGTTATTTGTTTCCCCCCCTGTTTTTCCCACAAGAAGAATTTCTCTAAATAACTGGAGATTTCCCATGGGAATCAGGCAATGGTGACTTCCAGGTCTTAAACGTTATCTAAAACAGTTTAAAAAACAAAAGACCCAAGAATGTGCCTAACTGGCCTTGTAACAATGAAGACTCTGGCAGTAAGAACAGCCACCGAAGCACAAACTCCCAGTACCTCACAGGAGGGTAGGCCCGTGGGCAAAGCATCTTCAGTTTGTCCTCAACCAAGAAGAGTGAGGTCCTCCTAGCAGAGGCCCATTAAAGTGTTATTTTTAAGGTTCACGAGAAAAAGTTCACAAAAGGGCCTTCAGATTCTAATAAGCTAGACTATCAGACCCTCAAAGAAAATAAACTGGACTCAGGAACTTCAAGAATTACTTAGCTACAACCTTTTGTGACATAGTTAATATGCGGATTTCAGAGAGCTGGGTGATCCACTGAGCGCCATGCAGATTGATAGAGGAGAGTATGTCTCAGGGTTTAAGTAACTTCCCTAAATCACAGATCGGGGAGAGCTGCCAACCAAACCAGGTCTGCCTGTTACTTCCTTAAATCCTCTGTTCTCTCCTTTTTGGCACCGTTTTCTTACTGTGTCCCACTTGTCACAGAGAATCTCTTAGGGGGACAGTATATTTTGTGAAAAGAGAGTGAGCTTCGGTTGGACCTCCACCGGTTAAGAGCATTCTCTGCTTACTCACTACATGAATAATCATCAGACACCTCTACGCCTCGCCTTCCTCACCTGAAAGAGTACAATGCATTTTCAGGGTTGTTGCTAAAATAGAGAGATGGTAATATTTGAGCTCATCTCAGCGCTGACCACAGAGTGGCATTCAAGAAATCATGGTTATAGTGACTCTTGTATGCAAGCTCCTCATTCCACCCCTATTTCTTCACATTTAAGTTTCCTCTCTGCTGTTTTGACTTATTTAGATCACTGACCAAATTATACATGGCTTGTCTTGGTTCCAAAAGTTCCTGGCTTAATTGAAAGTGACAAAGGGGAAAGTGGGAAGGGAAAGTGGCAAGCTCGGGGAAGGGCGGTGTTAAAAGATCCAGGAGCCTCTGCTGAGCGTCCCCCAAAGGGGCTGCCAGCCCCAATCAAGCCACTGGTTACTTGACAAGAGGAGCAAAGAGGGAACCACATGCTGCCCAGGGTTTTCCCTGAAAAGCCACACAAAACACCCACATGGAGTTCCACTGAAAAACATCTTGGCCATCTTTCTGGGTAACTGCTTCTGTCATCCACAAGATCGGGGATTCCGCTCAGAAGGGCACAGCACTTTCGCTTCCAGAAGGGCCAAGAACTTCATTTATCTTATTTTCCAAATTATTTCCTGTCAGGATAGGCACGAGCCAGGTCCTTTTTTTTTTTTTTTAATTGATGAAATGGAAGAAAAAAGAAATATAATGACTATAGTTACTTTAAAAATTAGAGGAGAAGCCTGAACTACATGAGCTCTGCAACTTGAAAAGAAGCATTATCTCTGAGGGCCCCTGGCACGTCCAGGAGAGCCATGGGTGTCCTTTGCCCTTTCCATAGACTTTCTCAATATGCCTCCGGGGAGAATTCTGAAATACCCAGAATGATGTCCACGAATGATTTCCAGATGGTTCTTTCTCTGACTCAACTTCTCAATCCCAGGAACTCCGTGTACTCACCCTACCTGGTTCCATGATACCTGTAGAGGGTTGACACTTGCAACTGAATGTGCCAATAACCTTTTACCCAGCTCAGCACCTCTCCTTCCCCAAGGCGCTCCCTTCAGCTTCAAGGGCACTTCCACCCTGAACTCTTGGGAAACCCTTTCAGAACGTCTCTTCTCTTTCCATACAGCCTCCAGTGGAGGGGGACCCTGTTTCTTATTTCCTTTCTAGCTCTTCTTGGCCACAGGTTTAACAACATTCTCTCCCCGGCAGGTATTAAATGCCATAAACGTCCCAAATGCAAACTCCTGAGAGTGGCCACCAAGCCCTTCGGCTGGCAGATCCCGTCTTGCTCACCAGCTCTGCCAGTTTCCGGCACTTCTCAGAGCCAGCTGCTGTGTCCCCATTCTCACTCAAGTGGTAGTGATTGTCTTCATCAACCTTTTCCTCCCAGCCACATGCTTCCCAAGTTTGCAAATACTGGTACTCAGTTTATAAACCATTACACACAAGCTGTACTTATCATGGTGACAATGAGCACAAGGACCCTTGGGAAATAGTGACAGATTCTGATAGGAGGCTCACCCCTCTATCCTATTTCATACTCAAGGAAACAGCCCCATCCATCCTGGAGCACCCTCCCTTCCTCAGACATCTGGATACTATGTTTTATCTCAAGCCAAACGAAACACTCCTGCCCAAGGACAGTGAGGCAACTTGTTTCTGCACTTGCAGCCCTTGGCAGATTACAAGGCCTTCAAAGAGTGGGAATCAGTGAACACCCAGGGATCCTTGAGGAAAACATCTGAACACATGCAGGAGGGCCACAGCCTTGTGAAAGGAACATTCAAATCAGGGCAAGCCCAGTCTAAAAATAGGTGCACCTGAATTAGGACATCAGAAGGTATCAGAAAGCACAGGAATGCCACACCTAGCTCCCATGGTTTGCTCGCTGGGCTGGGACAGCCGGTGCCCCCGGTTCGAAGCAACACAAAAATGGCACACGTGTCCTCACTCACCAATTGCTCAAAGGCCATCAGGAACCCAGTGGGAGTAGAACTCAGGCTCACACCTGGCCAAGGGCACACAAAAGGTACTCTCCCATTTAATACAACTGTAATTGGAGTGGAGAAGCCAACACTCAGACATGGCCAACAGACTCTGAATGACACCAGGAAGACATGTCTGCTCCTAGCAGGGCAAACGCAGCTGCCAACGTGGACATCAACACCCTATTCTAGAGTGAACCAATGAAGAAGGCTTTTTGTAAACACAGCGTGCTGCATCTAGAAAATGTCCAGGGAGGAAAAAATGGAAAAAAAAATAAATGTCAGCATAAAAGCCCCCAAACTGTTGTTTGCCTTCCAAGAATTCAGCCTTTAGACTTTTATGAGCATTTGCAAGCAATAAGAACATATATGGGCCCCCTACCCTCTCTCCACAGCAGCCCCCACATATGTGTGTTGAGATGACTATAGCCCCTCCCAAGTCAGCGTCCAGTAAATTCTCTTAAAAACAAGAGGCTCCGAATAAAGGGTTTTTGAACAAAGCACTAGTCTGACGGCTCCAGGTAAAAAGGAAATTTTTCCCACTGACGGAGTGAAAAGAGGACTGTGCTCAGAGAGGGGCCAAGAGCTCATTAACCTGTCTGCATACTCTCGGTCCTTTCATCTATTTTTCAAAAACAGGTCTGAGACTAATATTTGTCTCTAAGCAGGCTGAGTGTTGAAACAAAAAAATTTAAAAATCAATTAACACACAGTCATGCAAGAATATACGCGTGCACATGCGCACACAAACACACACACCAC
Source organism: Neomonachus schauinslandi (assembly GCF_002201575.2). Taxonomy (NCBI): domain Eukaryota; kingdom Metazoa; phylum Chordata; class Mammalia; order Carnivora; family Phocidae; genus Neomonachus; species Neomonachus schauinslandi. The sequence continues at coordinate 126,005,208 of NC_058409.1, forward strand.
GCCACACCACACACACACACACACACACACACACAGAGGCAGATGAGAACTCCCTTTCTTTTATGTTTTCAGCCTCTGGTCTTTGAAACTCTCTAGCCTGTGTACACGTCAAGTGGCGTGCTCACAAGCCGTCAGAATGTTTGCAGTCAAACCCAGAAATACCTTTCTCTTCAGGAGAGAGCAGGGCTAGTTTGGAGAGCTCGCCGGCCTCTAGGCAGAAACATCTAGACCCTGACAAAGATGGTCCTTCTGCTAAGCGCCCAGGGGATGAGCACCGAGGCACACAGGAGGTGGGCTGCCTCTGCAGGACCACCACCCAGCACAGGTCTGTGGCTGCTTGACGGGCTCACTGGGGAATAGGAACAAAATCTTGGGGAGGCCGCAAGGTTGAAACTGATCTAGAAAGTGCCAACTGTTGTGGGCCCAGGGTCATCATTTTCTTTGCCCGGGCTTGAGAGCGGCAATCTAAGAAAATCTGGACATTTCCGGTGAAAGGTAATTTTCCTCCCTAGAGTGTAGGTGACAGGAGGGGAGGTGACATTGCTCTTCCCCATGCTCCCCTGCTCCCCTGCACAGTTCTGGAAACATCTCACATACCTTTTTTGAGAAAGTAAAGGTGTCCCGTGAAGCCGCCCTAGGGCTTTCAAAACAAACAGGAATTCATATCCCAAACTCGGCCTCTTTCCCAGTGACAACTAGGCACGTTTTCACCACTTAAGGCTTTCTCCGTGTGCTACATTTTGCTCAGCTCACCGTCTGTCTATGCTAATCCCCGCCAGGCTTGCTGTAAATGTTTCATGCTGCCCCCACCTCCCTTACCAGCACACGTCAGATGAGGGAGGCTGCTAGTCTGGATGCACGTTCGCTCCACCAGCTTTCCACGTCAGCTGTGTGTCAAGAGTGCCACTTACCAAAGGTAGCCTGGGTTTCAGTGGAGCTGCCAGCTGGAACCACAACCACCTTTGTCACTGAATTATGGCCTCAGTTTCTTCATCTAAGAGAATGGGATGAGCAGTGATGCCAGATTTCACTGGGCGACCCCCCCATTTCCCTCTGTCCTCCAAAACTTTCCAAGTTGTTCCGTGAGACACGCACCATCCACTTACAAAATTTTCCTTTTCAAAATGAGATCCCTGCATCCTATTCCTAAAACCTTTAGCATGAATCACTGGGAATGACGATGCAGATTTTTGCCATTAGTGATTTTAATTTGCGAAACTCCCAAGTTGTTTTTTTTTTTTTTTTAAAGATTTTATTTATTTGAGAGAAAGAGAGAGAGCACGGGGTGGGATGGGGGTGCAGAGGGAGAGCAAGAGAATCCCAAGCAGACTCCCTGCTCAGCGCAGAGTCCGTCCGAAGCAGGGCCCCATCTCCTGACCCATGAGATTGTGACCTGAGCTGAAACCAAGAGTCGGACATCTAACCAACTGAGCCACCCAGGTGCCCCAAAAAACTCCCAAGTTTTTAATGTTTTGGAGGTGCACAGGCATGTGCCACTTGAACAGAGAATTTTCTTCGCTGTTCAGTTCTGGGATCACTGGCCTTGGGGAGCTCATGGAGGAACCGTGTGGTTGGGTTGGTGCCACTGAAGAGTTGCGGATGTTGACGTTTGTGTCACGGAGAGGCAGGGAGTGACATCTGGCTCCGGCTCTTTGCAAGTTGAGAGAATGCTGGGGGTGGGGACAGGGGAAGGACAATGACCCAATTAAAATGCAAATGATTCCTCTGCTTGTTGCTGCTAAATGAACTCTGAAGGAAAATTAATACAGACACTGCAAGCCCCTGGCCAAATCAAGATTTCAAGATGACCAGAAAAATGCAAACCAACCTAAGATCTTTCATGATGACTTTATCTCTGATGCGTAAGCTCTCAACCCTTGTAACAGTGAATAAGGGTGCTAAAGAATAAGATTTGGTTTGTTTTCCCCAGTCTCCTTGAGTTACTTAAACTTCAGTCTGTGTATTCATTTGATAATGTAAACTACCCATGTAATTCCCAGCTGAGAAAGACAAAACCCACGTGGGCAGCAAAAGCAGAGCAGGGAGAATGGCCTCACACAGCTGGACTGTGGCTTCTTGAAAGGACAAGAAGATTAAAAAACCGTGTGCCAGACACTGAGCATTTAACTCTTAAGATCACTCTTGGGGTCTTAACATTTGTTATCTTTTCCAGTTTTACAGACCAGGTAACAGTCAGGAATACGAATTATGTTCATCTGACCAAGCCCCATTGATAAGCAGACCATCAGCTAATTCTTGGGTCTGTGTTCCTTGCGCTTTCAAACTATTCTTCCAATCAACATCTTACCCTCAAGTCTATTATTTTCAGATTTTGGACTTCCACTTGATGCTTGTCTCAACAGCAGTTGAAAACCTGAAGACTGAAAGGACACAATGTGGCTCTTATAAAGAAGAAGGATGCTAACTCATTTGTCACTTGTTACTTTTGTTATCACTGTGCTCAGGATGTGGGACTCAGCGTGATTTAAGAGAGGCACTTTGTGGGAGGAAAGGTTCTGCTCCTTCCTGAGCGCCCCACTGTGTGATTTTTCAACTAGGGCGCCGGAGTCTAGAGGAAAGGCTTCTGATATGAAAACATAACTTGGGAGAACATCATCATAGTAGACCGATGCCTCCACAGGGGTGACCAGTCTTCCACGTGGACCCTCAAGTTAGCCCCGTTGTTGGTCAGACCAACTACAGTCAGAGCCGTAGAGCAGGGTGAACTGGGCCCAGCACTCCGAGGAGCGTGGAAGTGTCCCTCTGTATCCATCAAGGTACTAGGTACTGGGGACAAACACTGCCCATCTGATCTCAGCGTGCTGCAGCCAAGGCTGAGGCTAGGACTGGCCTGAGTTCAGTGCGGCAGAAGCTGTATATTGGTTCATCAATCCCATTTAGTGGAAAATTGGAAATCCCTCATTTCTCACATTCCCTTGCAGCCAGAGTGCAGGCACAGGGAGCTAGTTTTCCTAGACCGGCCTACAGAAGAGGGCAGTGGTAATGCACTGAGACCGAGCCTTGGGGCGAGTGCTATGGAAGAGGGGCACAGTTCTGGCATTCTCTCCCTAAAGTCCTGGGCCTGGGGCAGTGTGGCCTTTTCTGCTAGAACAGTCCTGTCATGTGGTTTGGCTCTTTTCCTGGCTCTGCAACATCTGAGCCTGATGCTTGGTCCCTCCTAGAAATTCTACGAACCACCTAACTAACATCTTTTAATGCATCCTTTTCTGCTTAAACTAGCTACAGGAATTTCTGTTGTTTGCAGCCAAAAGCCCTGCTGGGCTCAGCAAGGCAGAAAGCAGAGAAATGAGAGGAAGCTGGGAGGACAGTGGAAGCCAGCCGGCAGGAGACGCACGGTGCCCACATGCGCCAAATCGGGGCTTTTCTTTCTTTTTTTTTTTTTAAGATTTTATTTATTTATTTGACAGAGAGACTGTGAGAGAGGAAACACAAGCAGGGGGAGTGGGAGAGGGAGAAGCAGGCTTCCCACCGAGCAGGGAGCCTGATGCGGGGCTCGATCCCAAGACCCTGGGATCATGACCTGAGCCGGAGTCAGACGCTTAACGACTGAGCCACCCAGGCACCCCCAAATCGGGGCTTTTCGACCCAGTGCTGTGTGCCCAGTGAGGCCACATGGGTTCATCCACAGAGCACAGGCTTTCGTGTTGGCTGGACACAGGCTGAAATCTCCACCCAACTGCCCAATCTCTGGATCTGCTGGGCCAGTTTCTTATACTCTCTGAGCCTGAGTTTACTCATCTACAAAATGGGAACAGTGCTATTTACTTAATAGGGTTGTGGAGAGAATAAAACTAGGTAATATGTGTAAACAGCCTGATACAGTGCCTAGTGACCAGCAGGTGTTTCAGAAATAATAGTTATCCCCTCCCCAATCTTCACTAACTGATTTGGCTTACATGCTAATATAGAGAAATATACCATATGTGTTAAAAATATAAGATTACATTTTCCCCTTAAAATTATCCTCACAAAAAAAGAGGAAGGTATCTTATATCTGTGCCTATACAATTATATTATGAATCGCTCAATTAATTTGGGTGGTAAAGTACTATTTGGAGAAGACACAATTGTCTCAGGTCAATTGATGCCAATTTAGGGGTCTATACAGGTCAGAACTGGTTTAAAATAAAGGGGGAAAATAAATTCGACGGTGAATTGAACAATTATTCCAGGGAGAAATGACCTCACAATTTAGGTGCTGGGTTTCTTTGTAACAGAGTAGCATGGTGGCTTAAAAGCATGAACTCTGGTGCTCTATTGCTGTGTTTGAATCCTGGTTCTGCCTTTCGTGAGCTGTGTGACTTTGAGCAAGTTTCTTGACCTCTCTGGACCTTAATTCCCACAGTAAAATGAGATAATGAAGGTATCTTTCCCACAAGGTTGTTTTGAGGGTAAAGAAGTTTAATACACATAAAGCACCTATGCTGTGTTTGGCACATAGCAAATGCACTCATAAATCAGGCTATTCTCAGGATGAAGGGGTGGGAGAACTGTGCTAGCTTATATGATTGGATTCTTGTGGTCCTGGATAAAAGGTCCAGCGACAGCACTATATGTGGATATAAAAATTGCTGTCCCTCGAGATGCCTGGGTGGCTCAGTCAGTTAGGCATCTGCCTTCAGCTCAGGTCATGATCCCAGGGTCCTGGGATCGAGTCCCACATTGGGCTCCTTGCTCAGCTGGGAGCCTGCTTCTCCCTCTGCTTGCAGCTCCCTCTGCTTGTGCTCTGTCTCTCTCTCTCTCTCTCAAATAAATAAATAAAATCTTAAGAAAAAAATTGCTGTCCCTCAAATAGTGAAGATGGAAATGAAGGTAAATGTTCCACTCTGAAAAACGGACTATTGGACTTAAACTGTGGTTCTGAGTTTGAATAAATTTGCTTTATTAAGTATATGAGTGTGAGAAGGAATATTCAAAATTAATATATCATTAAAATTGTAAGTGGGATTTTAAATATTTGTGAATTAAATTAATAAAGCAGATACTATAGACATGACTATTTCATGCATACTGCTACATTATTTCTATACTGAATATTATACTATTAGTGTACTAAAATACTATTTTATGTATATTTATGTTGGCCAAAAACCTTTTTGTAGATCTTCTTACTTATGTATGGGGCTTATATTCCATTATATATGGTAAAAGAAAATGGTCTTTTTCATCCGCATAGAAAATTCAAATGGATATCAAGAAGCATCTTAAACCATATGTCCCTGCTCTCTTAAATTAGTGCTCTCATGACCCCATTCCTGTTTTTTTTTAGATTTCAAACAAGAATAAACAGCATCAAACCAAAATAAAATAAAATGGAGGGAAATGTAAAATATCTTCATGTGTCTTAAATATATATAACCTCCGAAATGGTTAAAGATGTTACCCAACTGTATTTATCTGATATCTTCATTATGCCTTCATTTTCTTGGGGGTGGGGATAAAAAAAAAATCCAATGAAAATAATAAGATTTTCTACATTCATGAAGCGTGGAATGTGATACAAAGAAAAGATTATATTTTATTTCACGGGGTCTTATCTCTACTTCACTAGAAATGGAGAGATGAATTTAACTAGATATTCCATGCCATGTAGTCTCAGTGGTTCCTTTGAAGGAGATACACGATAACTTTGAAAGGCTTGTCAAACATTTATGATGTTTATGATGTATGAAGGAGAATCCAAAGGTTAGGAAGGAGGCCACTTAAAGTGCCAAGAGGGGATCATAACTCAACTGTCCAACAAAGACAACCGTCCATCCTAACAAAATAACCCCTTTATGTTGACCTTGTTCTCAATTCTGTTGGAATGTGATTATAAACTCATGCTCACGAAGCATTCTACCCAGAATTAGAGAGTTTGTACATTCTCAAAAATTTAGACAGAACATTAAATATAGTTCTTATTGGATATCAGACCATCCAAATGTGGAAAAATCCAAATCTTCTGTTCAAGATATTGTAAGCAGCCTCTTAATAGATTTCCCAAATCACTGCTAAAACCAAACCGATTAAGACATCAGTAAGATGAGGCATATTTCACTGGTCTGGAATCTCAGTTAAAATTATCTCAATTTCCTACTTAGCAACACACACATATGTACACACTCTTAAAAACCAGGAAGAATAACTAAAGGTAGCCCAACAATTGGAAAGAAAAAAAGAGCTGACATAAAAGAGTGGGGTGATGTGTAACTGGACTAAGACAATAGGTAACAACAGACAAACCTTTCCTACACTCCCCAAAACCTGGTAACAAAGATTACTCCTAGCAGATGGGCCATGTCCTCCAGGCTCTGACTGAGTTGTTCCAAGCCTTTCAAGTCATCTAAAATGCTATGAATTGGTGCTGCCAAAAATCAGCATCCTCAGAAGGCATGCAATTTTTGAATAAAGCTGCTCTTACTCTGGGAAGCTCTCAGCAGGGAGGTGTAACTCCCTGTCATCTTAAGACGACACATTTCTGACTAAGAAGAATATGCAGAGAGCCAGGATGAGGTTACATTTAATGGTGTTTAACTAGGGGTCTGCTGGGCTGGAAGATGCAAACATCTGTCAGTGGTAGACTGAACTCAACCCCAAAGGAGGAAAATACAGGCCAAAACACGGATGAAGATTCCATTACCTGGCTTAGAAGAAGAAGAAGAGCAGCCGCAGCATCCTTGGGGTTTAGGTGTAGAAGGGGAGAGGTGATCAAACCACTTACGCTTAAGCTAGAACACCTGTGAGGTAGTAGAAAGGTTTGCTTTGCATTCCTTCATCCATTGAAAAAGAAAGGGGAAAGGGGCGCTCACCAGACCTACTCCCGTAGGTACAGGCAGACTCACTAGTATAGTTTCATAGGCTAATTTAAAAGACAACATTTAGCATGTACTGCTTCTTTTCTAGCCTCAGCTTTATTCAGGTAATTGTGCCCAGAATTCTTTATCTGGACTTCTCTAATAACATTATTCATCCTCTACTGCTTGAGTTAAAGTCTAAAAAGGAAGAAAAGTCTATTATATTTTCTTGATGTCAGCCATGACTACCCTTGCCCACAGTCATCACTCAGTAAATATTTAACTGAATGATTGTTCAGTAAATAAGCTTTTCCTTGATTTTTAAGAGTTGTGGCTGTTTTCATCAAGTTAACCCTGACCAATCTGTCATTTGTAGAAGATGTGGCATGGTCTTAATGAATAATGAAGCTTGTAAGAAATGGCATAACTCAATGTTGAATAAATATCACATGCTAAAGATGTATTGATTATTTTGTTGCATTTTGCTGATTTGTTTTTATTTGTATTTTGCCTCGTTAAAACAGACACATTTAAACACTGCTTTAAAATATTAAAAAAATGGGGCACCTGGCTGGCTCAGTCGGTAGAGCCTACAACTGACTCTTAATTATTTGGTGATAAAAAGAAATGAAGCTCCGATATATGCCAAAACATGGATGAATCTTGAAAACATTATACTAGGTAAATAAAAGGAGCCAGTCACAAAAGACCACATATTGTATGATTCCATTTATGTGGAATGTCCAGAATCGGAGATTTATAGAGACAGAAACTAGCTTAGTGGTGGCCAGGGGCTAAGAGATTGGGAGGAATGGGGGAGTGACTGCTAATTAGTACAGGGTTTCGTTCTGGGTTAATGAGAATGTTCTAAGATTAGAGAGCGATGATGTTTGCACAGCTCTGAATATACTAAAAACCATTTAACTGTACATTTTAAATAGGTAAATTGTATGTGTTTAAAGAAAAAAAAACTCCCAGGAGGACAGTGTGGGCATGTGGATTCCCTAACACTATCTGTCCTTGTGAAGGCACTGAAGGTTGATTGAGGGCAAGTACTAACTTCTCAGATTTTAAACAGGCAAAATCAAGAGGAACTCAAACTATCTAGGTTATGTAAAGTCACTTCCTCTGATAGCCGTTAACCCAAATGCATATTTCAGATGCTTGGCAAGTACAAAGTTCTTAGAAGATCAGCTTTTGCCTCCAACTCCCCATCCTCTTTTCTGAACTGGCAACACACCAGTGCTTGGGCAAAACTAGAAAAATTATCCAACTATTTTTTAAAAAATAAGAATAGTAAGTATCTGTCCAGGAATATTTATGAAGACAATTTTTAGTAGAAAATTAATAAGTAAAATAGTCAAAGCATTCCTGCTGGGTTTTTCCTTCTCCTCACCCCACATTCCACCATCAACCTTGGGGCCCAGCAAAAAAAAAAAAAAAAAGAGAGAACATTTAGTTTCCTTGTTCTAAGAAGTAGGGGTCAACACAAGTAAGTCTTTATATAGATAAAGAAACAAAAATTCAAGGAACTAAAACTAGCTATTCCTCAAGGTCATAATTAAGAGAGAGCTTCAGCACTCCCAGAAGCTCCCATATTCCTCCACATTCTGTTGCTCAAGAAATAAACAAGTAGCATCTTACATGTGAAACTACCTAATTGTGGTCTCTGGTTCCATTCTGTTTTGGCAGGGTCTTGCTTCCTCAGGCCAAAGAAGACAGATGCTCAACAACAGGAACAAATGGAGAGTGATAAAGCCTGACCAGACCCTGCAGGAGCCTGTGTCCATCCCTCCCTACCCTGCCTTGCTTTTCTCAAAAAAGCAGACCCTCCGCCGGCCTGGAGCTGACCTCCATCAAGGCCCTTCTGCTTGTCACCTTCAGCCAAGGGAGGAAGCCTGACTTTCATCAGCACTAACCAACCAGGGAGCCCTTTACAATTCTGTCTGTGTGTAGACGGCTTTCTATATAGGAAGAGTAAGAGTCAGCAAATGCATAAACCCATTCAGTCAAGACTGCATGTGTTCGTGAATAATTCCTGTCTAATGCAGTCACAGGACCATGGAAGGGGGCTACACCAGTGCTATCCACACCTCCCTGAAATCCAGAACTGAGAAAAGCCTCCAGAGGAGGCAAATGTGAGGACACACAACCACCCATCCCATTCGCTCACACTCTGCCAGTCTCCGACTCCTGGCCACCGTTGTTTTACTACATCATTTGCTGTGGGTCATCATGTCATTGGCTTTATGTGCATTCTTTCATGTAAGCCCGGCAACAAATCTGAGTGGGAAGCACAGTTACTAGTCTCAATTTATATATAAAGCCACTCCGTGAAGCTAAGAAACTCCCCCAAGCCTAGGTGGCCAGTACGTGGTAGAGCCTCAATGAGATCCCAGGCCCTTGCAGCTGATCCGGTTAATCACAGGAGAGAGATGTGCCTCCTGACACTGGATGGTCAGTAGGAAGTTGATCTACCAGCAAAACGCGAGAAGTCTGCTGCCTTTCCACTAGAAGAGAGACTTGGTCTATCCCTAGGACTGACCCCAAAAGCCACCCTGGGTGAGCTGGTTGGTGATTCCCTTGGAGCCCAGAGAGGCTTGGCTGGGAGGGAGCTGGTTCAGCAAGGCTCCGCATCCACACACTACGTATGCAGACATACTTCCCACAGTGCCAAGCAAGCGACCTACACCAGCCGAACCAAATCTCTGGGGACTGTCGTGCCCACAGCTTATAGACCCCTGGGGTGGAAAGTGGACACTCCGCTTGGAAGGAAACTGGGCAGGAGCAGCTCCCGGGGAGGCCGTCTGTGCTAAGGCGGTGAAGCCCCGGGCGTGTTCTACCCACTCCATCAGGTGTCCTTGGTCCCTGGCAACTGGCTGGAGGAGGTTCTGTTGCCACTGTTCCCTCTAGAGCTTCACTGCAAAGGGCTCATGGCCCTGAAGCCTTACTTTACACCTGCATGTCCACACTTCTATGTCGGTCATTACAGGCAATTCCCTGGTAAATGACAGAAGCGGCCCGGTCTATAGAGGCTAGCCAGGTCTGATGGAAAAGCAACAGACTCTGAAGCTGCCCAGCTCAGCGTCCCAATGTGCTCTATACTTTGGGGGGTGTGAATAATTTCAGTTCTTCACTGAATAAAATGCCCATAATATAGCCAGCTTCAGGGAGGAAACAAATGACCAAGAGTCCCATCCCCACCCCCACCCCCACCGCCTCCGCCAAGGGTGAAGACAAAAGATACACACGTGGAACAAAAGTCACTCAGAATGAGCCCTTGTATCATTTGAATGTTTCTTACCCATCTCTCCTGTACTTAATGAGATTGTGCTTTGTTGGTAGTTGGGGACTTTATGCACACTACTTGTCTGCCTTAACCGACCCCCCCCCGCAAAAGAAAACATTTTCACACCAATAGAAAGCACTCGATAATGCCAGGGGGAAGGTAAGGAGTCTTAAGGTCAGTCATAATTGGGATCTCAAGTGCAACTTCAACCAATGTTTCTTCTGAACATATGTTACTCCTGACTTATCCCTGAACATCAGACAATACAGAGTAGCAGTAACAGAGGGGTGTATAGCACTCCAAGGTCCGAGGCCACAGTGATCATAGTGAGTGGCTGAGGAAGTATCACCCAGGAGATGAGAAACAGCCCAAACCTCCCAGATTCTCCAAAGGCAGGATCACAGTTTTCATGCTGTGATAAGGGACACCCAGGCTTACTTTCCCAGAAATATCTCCTACATCAGCCTGACGCCGTCCTGGGGCCCTAAATTCCAAGGTGTGAGTTAATCCATTGGTTTAGATATTATTTCAGAAAGTCTTTTAAAAGGTAAGTATGTTTTGGGGCGCCTGGGTGGCTCAGTCAGTTGAGTATCTGACTCTTGGTTTCGGCTCAGGTCATGGTCGTCTCAGGTTTGTGAGATCAAGCCCTGCATCTGGTTCCTCATGGAGTCTACTTGAGATTCTCTCCCTCTCCCTCTGCCCCTCCCCTTGCTTTCTTTCTCTCTCTCTCAAATAAATAAGTAAATAAAATCTTAAAAGAAATGTACAAAATAAAATACGAGTATGTTTCTGCAGCAGGAAAACTATTTTAGCCTTGCATTTTTCACACAGAGGTAACGTATAGACCAATTTTAAAGAAAAAAAAAATCTTATCAGACCCCTACCATATATCCACAGACCTCATTTTGAATAATATTGACTTAAGAGTATAAAATCTTATTTTAGGGATGCCTGGGTGGCTCAGTCGGTTAAGCGGCTGCCTTCAGCTCAGGTCATGATCTCAGGGTCCTGGGATTCGAGTCCTGCATCGGGCTCCCTGCTCAGTGGGGAGCCTGCTTCTCCCTCTCCCTCTGCTTGTGCTCTCTCTCAAATAAATAAAATCTTTAAAAAAAAAAATCTTATTTTATTGCTATATCTTTCAATTGCAAATTATTACTGCAAAAGAGGAGTTTATTCTTAGTAAGTGGCAAAATACTTTTAAAAAGATTATTATAATGAATAGTTTAAAAATTTTCATGCATCTAAAGATTTAGAAACCCTTGTTTGAGAATCATAGCTTTAACCTATTTGATGGCTTATATTGAATTAATATCCAGTTCCTAGCACAAGGCTTGGCACATAGTAGGTGTTCAATAAACTTTTTTAGAGTGAATGCATTTTATGTGATTAGAGGCAGAAGCTGGATAAAGTCCAAAACATAAAACCCTGCTGGGGAGGGCAAGCCCAGGCAAGCACTGAACTATGACCCTGGGCAGTTGGATTTAAGAAAGAATCACAAGAGATCATCAAATAGGAGTTTGATGAGGCAAATAAGTAACCTAGGACTTACCCGTGGGCTAACTCTGTCCATGGTTACCACCAGGAACCGAGCTGATGAGGACTAATAAACCTTCCTTGCCCCATGGATGCCACTTTATGCATACACACACTTTGCCTAGTGTTGTATAGTTTTTTTCCTACTTTTCTGTCACAGCACCTGGGAGGTGTGAAGGAGAGGGACAGAGGCAAGCCTGGTCCCATGGAAAAGTGGCAGGATTTGAAGTCAGCCAATTCTGGATCTTACCATTTACTGGATCTATGTCCTTAGGCACGTTTCTTCAATTCTAACTTTCAGTTTCCTCATTAGTGAAAAAGAACGAACAGGTACACCACAGTGTTGTTGGAAGGAGAACACATTAGAATGTACTGAAAAGTCCCTGGTGCCTCGTTGGTGGTCAGTAAAGCTAATTCCCTGACAGGGACCAGGGACAGGAGGACAGAGCCTATTACCCAGGGTCGCAAAGAAAGGAAAAATTCAGGATGTGAAAGAGGCCCAAGGCCAGGCATAAACACTACAGTCTTTGGCTAGGGCTAGTAGCAGAGTGGAAGTGAGGAGAAGAAGAGGTAGAGCTGTCTTCTCCAGGGAGATGTGTTTACTTGGTGGTTGAGTGAAAACAAAGATGAAGCAGATTTACCACATGTTCACGTCAGGTGCCGGGTGGAACTTAAAGTCATTCCATTGGCTCAGACAAATAAGATCTTCTTTCTGACAAATCCGAAAACCCCAACAGAAGACATGTCGGTGAGCTGAAGGTGACTTGGCAAAAGAAGAGAGAGAAATGGTAGATACAAAGCATTTGTGTCACCAATAAAGTGGCCCAACAGTGGGGTGATGAGGCAGTAAGCTGAGAGATCCTCCAGCATCTGAGAGAACCTTCAGTTTGCCTTCTGGGACAATTCCCTCATCCATCTTTAAAGATTCACTGAAGTGAGGTAACACCAGCTCTTCCCAAACTTAATTTCATGGTATGGTAAAACCAGAATAAAATAAAATCAGGATACATTACAATGGTAACTATGTTATTGTAAGTATACATGCAGACAATAGTCTGGAAAAGCAAACAATAGTTGATACATATTGGATGGTAGAATTTTCCCTTTTAAAAATTATTTTTTAAACTGTTATTTTATTAGTACAATATGTAAAAGCTGGGAAGGGAGAAAAGATCAAGTCAGGAAACAGCCCAATCTCATCCATACCAGGTACGTAGTCTACCGAGGGAGAATTTGAACTGAGACCACCAATGAAATCACACACTCCATCATGCCCTCTTCTGACCCACTCAGCAGTAGGACAGGGAGCTACAGCCCACCAAATCCGGAGCTTAGGGGACTGAGAGGCTCAAGGCTATATTTCTTTTGGTCAAAATGCAAATTTTACCCACATGCAGCACCCTTACAATGCACTCTGCTGATCTCCAACTAGACTGGAGAATTTTTGGTCTCTACAACTTCATGCTAAAAAATACTTAAATCAATGTTTTCCAACTAGTGTGAAATTTTTAGTAGCTCTGCAGCACACAGACACACATATCCCTGCTGAGGAATTTGACAGCCTCCAGTATCAGGAGAAGAACCTACACAACTCAACCTACGCCTTAAAACAGACTTCACACCTAACTGATCACTTTACAATTACTCTACTGGAAGGTCACCTCCAGCCATTAGAATTCATTAACCACATATTTTAGTTTTATACAAGCCACAGTCAATACTGGACTAGACAGTAATTTGGGCATAGGATGATCTCAAGGATGACTCTTGGAATATACAGTCTTTACCAATACGTGAGTCAGTTAAGGCCTACACTAATAACCCCAAAATGGGTGAGTCTCAAGATCCCTCCTGGTCAATGGATGCAAATTCAATAGTTAATTCGTCCCTACTTCCCTTCTAGAAAACCCTCCCTTGCCCTCTCCATTGCTTCCTCCCACCCCCATAACTTATGCATACCTCTGTTTCAATTCAATTCAATTCAATGCCACAGTGTTACATTTGTTTATGTCCCTGTCTCCCTGCCAGACTATGAGTTCCTTGCGAGAAGAAACTAGGTCTTCATTACCAGTGTGTACCCCAACTCAAGCACAGGACCTGGCACACAGCAGATACTGCATCTGTCCTGTTTTCCTTGGGGCATCTGGTTTAAACTGGTTATCCCCGTGTAGTTATGAGTGCCCCCTTGCACTCACAGAAGTGCACCAGTTTGTATGACAAATCCTGTCACCACCCTATCAAGAGACAGTAGATGAATGTTGGCTGTTGGTTTTTATGGGGTTTGTTTGTTCATTTTTGTTTGTTTGTTTTTAAAGTTCTTTCCCCATTATCTGCTGCAGTTACTGTAGGTGGATTGCCTGGTAGGTTGGTGGTTGGGCAGATGCGTAGACTGAGTGAGAAGCAGGTTATCCAGAAGTCAGTTTAAGAATTAGAAAGCACGCTGGGTAGCTTTGATTTGTCATAGGATATTTCCCGTCTAATTATTCAGTCTATCCTTTGATAACAGTAAAAGGACTTTGCTTTCTCTGAGCACCCTGGCACGGTGTGGCTGCTGGGTGAGTCTGGTAACAGCTAGCTGGGGGCAGTGGGAAAACCCACACTGATACGAAATCCACAACAGAACTACTGAGAATCAGTGATATTGACAAGTAAGTGTTCCTGTTCCAACCCAGATGTCACTGCTCCATGGCTCAAAAACTGCCTAGGAAACCACTCCCTCTCAAAGGTGCCCCTTCGAAATGGAAAAATCCCTGAGCTTTTCTTATCATCCTCAAGGATGGAGGAGTAGCAGGAACCAGAGAAGGTGAGGATGGAGCTAGAGCCAATTAACAGACTTGGCGTTTAAAGTTCTGGTTTATATGGTAGCAAGGGGCGTGTTAATACGGTTGCCAGAAGCATTGATAAAATCAGGATTATCCAAGTGTATGCCATTTGTCCTGGGGTCTTACAGCGCATTAAGGATAGGAAACTAGAACCACAAGTCTCCATGCGTCCTTTCCCACTTGTAATCATCACAGACAGGGCCGCGTAAAGGGGGCCGGAGGGGAGGGGAGTGCTTCACCTGTCTGGCCCATTTCCTCTGGTTCCAGAGAAACTCCTCCTTGGATTTAAGGGCCCAGAGGGATTTCCCAAATCCCGCTGCTCATTAAGCCTGTTTGATTTTAAAGAAGAAGATTAAATACACAGCCCACAGCCAAGAGTCCAGATGTTCAGCAAGCTTTCCCTTTGTGGTTAGGGTCCCCTGCTAAGTCGTACTTCTAATTAACATCTAAAGCTGGGCTCGGAGGGGCTGTTAGAGGTGGGACCCAAGGCAGAGATGCTCTGGCCCTAGTCCCAGCTCTGCTGTTTCATTAGTCAATGATGTGACACGTCCTTTGGCTCCTCTGGGTCCCCGTTTCTTCATTCTTCCCTACTGGGAATAGGCTACCTACCAAAGAACCCCACCCTTTTCAAGTAGGCTGTGAAAGTCAAAAGGGATTAACTCAGAGTTCTTATAGAAAAAGCATGGAAGCCCTCCAGAACGGCACTACCCAATGATACCCACTCATCTCATGTGGCTATTTAAACTTACACTAGTTAAAATAAAAAATTCAATACTTTGGTCACACATTCCAAGGGCTCAATAGCCACCTGCGGCTAGTGGCTATCATACTAGCCACCAAAGACAGAGAACCCTGCCATCATCTGGAAAATTCTATTGGGTAGCACTGCTCTAGAGCCTCTTTTGAATTTCTCTCCAAAACCCAAACTAAACCAAAACAAAATATAGAAAAGAACACTCCAGCCCTGTCACATGCTCAGGAAGGCAATGGTTCACGTGTATTTTAATGCCTACAAAGAGAGAAGCCCTTTATATTGACACAGTAGGGCCACAACTAGGCTCTCTTCCAAAGAAAGCAGCTGAGTTTTTCTTTCCAGCACATAAAACAGGCATGGGCCAGTGGGGGACTTTTCTCCCACAGCTCTCCTGCCTCTTATACTCAGATCACTCTTTCAGACCTAATCTATTATTTACATGGTCCTACTTTTAAGAAAATGCATTTTGAAACATTCTCTCAACAGGAGTGTTAGGTTTGTGCAAATCCAGGGATCAAAGAGACCCAGTCACTTCGTTCCCACCAGACAGGACTTTCCTTACAGCATCCCAAAATGGCCAATTCCAGCTATTTAATAAAATCAAAGGATTTTATTAATCCTGCCCAGGGCCAAGTGTTAAAAGCATTCCTAAAGAAAATGGCCTGAAACAGAAGCTCCTCCCCTCCAATCTGTTCTTCATTGGCCAAGGATTTATTGGCTCTTGCAGTAAATTAATCAATTGCCAAAGGAAAGTAAAACCATGGCTCCAATGTAAATACTTGTTGGTAACAATCCTTCAGTGTGACACTTCGGATTTCAAGTGGCTGGGTGGCCATCCCAATGCCTCATTAAATGGCAACTTTATAGCATTAAGAGGAAAAGGCTCTGGGATTTTCTGTACAAATGTATAAATCAATCTTTTCAAAGACAAACAATAGAACAATTCACAGAATGTGTATGATTGGGGGACGTGGGGAGGAGGCACTAAGAAGCAGAGAGAGGTTGGTCTATAGAGTTTTTCCCAGCTCTATGCATTAGAGTTTCTTGACTCTGGACATCTCTGCTCTGCCCAATATTTGCTAATCCATCATCTAGTGGGACTGCTCTCCCAAATGATGGGGTCCTAGGTCCTGTGTGTGAGATCCCAGACTGACAGTATTTTTGCTCATCTTCCTATCCTTCACAGTCTTTACCATAAAGATTTCCAAGTAGCAGGCAATTCAAATCAGTTAAGCTATTGACTTCTCCCCGTAAATGATTTAGTGTTAAGAAAAGCTTTGTCATCAACAGTTGGTTACTGACTACACTGTGTGCCAACTGCTATAGAAATACTTGGAGAAACACTCACCCCTCGCCCCCCAAAATAATTTAACATGCCTTGAAGAGGATAAACCAGCAAGTTAACAGTTAAACCCACAAGGAGACCACTACCTCAAAAAACCTAGTATTTGGGTCTTGAGCAACCCTACCTTATTCTCTTGTTTAGGAAAACTTCCGTGGGCATTGGCCGCTCCTTCCAAATCCCAGTGCTCTAAATGGGCCGAAACAGCTGTACCAAGCCACCTTGGAAAACAGACTTGTTTCCCTCTGATGTGCCCCCAAACAGCAGCCTGTGTTTGAGGTTAACCCCACTCTCACTGCCCTTAGCTAAGCAGCCTTTCAGAGCTATGTGTGGCCCCCAGTAGGTCAATATATTTTGTTTTTCCTTTAGAAAAAGCTTTAAAAAAACATATAAAACTGACGGCTGAAACCGAAGAGAAGCGAGAGTTCTCAAACAGAGTGTGCGTGCACGTGTGCGACCCTCTGCATATGTGCCAGTGGTAATCTCGACCTCGTCCTCCTAATGGACAGTTCTCTGTGTAGCTATACTCAATTCTGACATACTTCTATGGAAAAGTCAGTCCCATTGTTCCACAAGAACAATGGGTAACTGAGGATAAGCACTGAGAGACAAGGGAAGCAGACTCACGGATCTCAGGGATGGTACTTTTCTGCTGTTAAAACAGTTCCTATTGGGAGGGGAGGGGGGAAAGAAAAAAAGGAGAGAGGGAAATAAGCCATAAGTGACTCTTTAGGACAGAGAACAAACTGAGGGTTGATGGAGGGAGGTGGGTTGGGGATGAGCTAGATGGGTGAAGGGTATTAAAGAGGGCACTTGTGAGGAGCAGTGGGTGTTGTATGTAAGTGATGAATCACTGAATTCTACTCCAGAAACCCATATTGCACTGTATGTTAACTAACAAAATTTAAATAAAAAATAATAAACCCCAAAAAGCCAAAAAACAAAACCAACCACCACCAGCACCACCACCACCAACCAAAAAACCCAGTTCCTATCAGAAAAGCTGCTGTCTCAATAACCTCCTCCAACCTCAGGTCTGCTTCTCAATCTCAAAAAGCAAAATGAAACAAAATACAGTGTGTGGATGAGTGAAAACTGCTCACAGATTCATAATGTGATCCCTTCCACCAACACCCCAAGTCCCTCCCCTGAGAGTCTCCAGGGCATGGAATTCACTCCAAGCATTTCTGAGGCAAGAGTCATTTTCTTAATACAATTCTTACTCTGTCACTGCCTCTGCACTGCCCATATATTGTGTGCGTGGATGTAACTGTGTTTTGGACTATTTGGAAACTACTAAGTCCACACTTAAAGCATCCACTCTCCAACAGGCTTGTAGGATTTCCAGAACATATCAGAGTAGTCAATAGACAGCAATCCAAAGTAAGAATGAGTCCAGCTCATATCATAAAATTTTAGCAACCAGGCACAGAAAGGATATGCCCATCCAAGAACTCATAAGCCTACAGCCTGGCACAAAGTCTTGCACCCAGTAGACATTCTAAGACTTTGACAGATCCTACTTGAAGCTTTCGTACTTCTGGGCTTGGCGTGTGGAGTCACTTGGTCTTAAATGCAAGAATTGAATTCCACCCTGGGTGGGAGGGCCAGGGACGTGGCAAAGGTCCCGGGACATGGCTGAGGGCCCACGCTTCACAGCATCCTTCACAGAAGCAGTTTCCTGCAGGGAGTTTGCTGGTCCTCTGCCAGTCCACAGTTCTTAGAAGGGTGAAAGGGCAAAGGGAGGAATTTCTTCAGCTGGCAGACCCTCAACGCGGGAGGAGAGAGGAAGGGCGTCGGGGCAACAGGCTCAGCAAGCTGGGAGGAAGAAGGAGTGGCAGGGAAGGAAGAGGCCCACTGGAGGCACATCAACAACGGGCAAGGGCAGGGCAAACCAAACCGAACCAAAGCTCTGAGCCTCCACCAGTGGTTCCTCTAGTACAGCGCAGGCTTTGAACAAACGTGTTACTCGCTTAAGGTCTGTATGGATATCTTCTTTTTATATTTCCCCCAAACTCTATAGCTAAGCCTTAATTTCCTCCTTAATTCCACTCTCCTTCCCCCAAATAACCACTGTTTTCTGTTTTTCATCTAGACCTTTTGGATGCAGCACTTACATTCTGTTATATGCAGATAGGGAAAAAATGTATTGCTTCACTGAATTGGCTACATATTGTACTTACCCTTCTACACTGTGCTTTTCTCTCCATTTAATGATGTTTTAGAGCTTGTTCTAACTACACAAAGAGACCCATATTTCATTCTCTGAAACTGCTACATAGTACTGTACAATGTGGACTTACTGTATTTTATTTATTCATTCTTACACTAATGTTTAATCTTCATTCCCCCACATCCCTGCCTTTCAAGGAGTTCTGGAGTGAATACATGTCCAGATGCAAGTATTTTGCTAGAATACAACTCTAGATGTGAAATCAATGGATCAAAGCATATATGCAATTTTGATACCTGTGCAGGCTTATTCCCACTGGTGGAATGGGAACGCTCATTTCCCTAACTTACCCACACCTGATTCTATCATCCTCTTACTTTTTGCCTAAGCCTCACCTTAAGCCTGACATGATCCAGACTGGATGGTGGGCAGAATTAGAAAAAACATCCCACTGCTTTAAATTGCATTTCCATGATTACCTGAGAGATTAAGCATTTTGTCTTATGTTTATTGGTCATCTCCATTTTCTCTTCTGTGATTTGCCATTTCTCTGCCCATGTTCTTTTGGTTCATTTGCTTTCTTCCCCTAATTTATAGGTTTTTACATATTCTGACAATCCATCATCTACTCTATATGTTTTACACATCTCTCTCAGTCTTTTTAAAACTTTGCTCATGGAGTTTTCCCACAAACAGGGTGGTTTCCAATGCACAATACAGTGGCTTCCAAATGATTCTTTTCAGCAATAGATTCCTTTCTCCAATCTAGAAATTGGGGAACCCCCAATAACGGATAGGCAATAGCAAAACTGCTCTGGCTGAGGATGAACCAGCTTCTTAAGGTCCCACCAACTCACCCACCCTGATTTTGAGAGACTCCTCAGAGCTTCCAAGAGCAGAGATGGAAATCACAGATTCAGTCCAACCCCCTGACATAACAAATGAAGAAATGCAGGATAAGGGCTGCTAGAGGGAGGAGGTCCAGGCCTCCTAACAGAAATAAGACCAAACTAAGGTGTCCATTCTGGTCCTATGAACCCAGTGCAGTCTTTAAAGTATAGAGTCTAGATTCATCCAATTTGATCTGACAACAAAACTCAGCTATTTGGCATCTGAGTCATGTACTTTTCTCCCAGCAAAGAAAAACAAGATAAAATGCTAATAAAATAGAGATAATTTCACTCAGAAACTCAACTTAAGAACACATTTATCATTGCTTTCTAGTTATGTACTCCCATGTCAACTTCCTGTTTCTCCCCACTGGAATATAAGCTAAATGAGAGCAAGGAATCCTGTCTGTCCTTCTCTCCTGGATCTCTAAGACCCAGAACCAGGCCTGTCAAATTATAGGTCTCAATAGATATTTACCTCCAAAGCCATTCACTATAGCTAACAACAAACAGAAAGTGATCCAATTTGCTCTTGTAAGAAATTTCAACCACATTTATCAATGTAACCTCTGCTAGAACAGCCATCCATTAGCAGGTGGCCTACAAAGTGAGATGTAAGAGGGACTATCGGGGTCACGAAAACCCAGGTGGAATCATTGAGAGCAGTACTGCTGAGAACATATGACCATGCTCCTCCTCCTCCCTATTTATCGAATTCTTTGGGCTTCTGGTTGGTATGCCTGTTTTTCAGGACATTTAGCCTTTGAAGGCCCCTTTCCCAAACCTCGTGCTGATGGAGTCCGCTCTTCCAGTCTGAGGTCTTTCTCTCACCTGCTGGAGTGCTAATTACTGACTGTGGGAACTTGAGGAGGTTAAGCAATTGTATACCCCAAGTCTCAGGTTCCTCATCTGTAAAGTGGACACAGTAATAGGGCCTGAACCTCTTAAGTTTTCCGGTTTAGTGTCAACAAATGTAAGTTGCTTATCAACACCACACACATGGAATCATTGTTGTTTGTTTTACCAGTTATCAGGTCTGCAGAGCTGTCAACCTTTAGGATGGGTTTTTGCATCCTAGAATGAGGGGAGAGGGTAGACTAAAACTACTGAATATGAGAAAATGGGATGAGATGAGCCAGCATTATTAAAAATACATTATTGAGAAAATAACCCTAATTTACAAAGCAAGTCAAATCCAATCGTGATGGCAAATATTAGATGTAGGTCTTAGAACTCCTAGAGAGACCACAGAGGGGAAGATTGACGGAGAGTCTTCAGTTAAATGCCAACCAGCTGATTAGAAATCTCAATCCCAGGCCACAGCCAGAAGAAAAACAAAAACAAAAACAAAAAACACCAAACCATAGCCAGAGGGCTACCTTTCTATCTTTGTGTCTGAGGTTATAGGAGTTCCTGTTTACTTGACTTGGCTATAGGGACATTTACACCCATCTGCTTCCCAGGCAATCACAAAGGGTGTATTCTGGCCCAGGCCCACCCCTCAAGAGAACAATAACCATTTCATACATTGGTATTTAGCTACAGGGTTATAAATGCCCTATAGCCAATCAAAATAGGGTTTCTACAGATCAACTTCTGATCTCTGCCAATGAGAATACTGGCTAAAGCCATTCTGGAAAAGCAAAAAAGAACCAACATTCTGTTCATAGAATTTTGAACATGTTTGCCTCCTACCCATTCACAGAAGTGGTTACTGAAGCAGTGATGAAATGCATCATAGAGTGGAATGCCAAGACATGGGCCACTGTAGAGTGTGTTGCAGAGTTTTGATGCATCCTAAAAGACGGAAATCATAATGGAACAAGCTGTGTCTTCAAATTGGCCAGAGCAGGACAAACCTTCATGGATTTTAGTACAAATCATAAATAAAAATGCCCACCTTACTCTAGTCTTTTAAAGTCAGATGTTGCTGGAAAGAGTGTGAGTAGTCTCAGAAGCCCACCTTTAGCGGAGTCAACATCAGATCTAGGGACTGAATCACACCCACATCAGCTTGGTCACTGAAGGAACCCTTCTTTTCATCTCAGAAAAAAACCCAAGATTTTCTATATTTAACAAAGATACTGAGGATAAAGAGAAGTGCTGAGCAGAAAAACATTTAAAAT
The DNA here is from genome assembly GCF_002201575.2 of Neomonachus schauinslandi. Lineage (NCBI taxonomy): Eukaryota > Metazoa > Chordata > Mammalia > Carnivora > Phocidae > Neomonachus > Neomonachus schauinslandi. The sequence goes on from NC_058409.1 coordinate 126,026,934, forward strand.
CTGCTTTGAGAAGAAATAAAATCCCCAGCCCTCACAGATCTCTGAATCTGTCAATGTTGCAGAGGCTGGAAGAGAAGGAGAAAACCAAAATGCAGGCATGAAACATCAACCAGGTTGGCCTCTTGCTAAAACTGATTTGACTATTCTTAACACTGGATGCTCTTCATCTTCTGCTAAGAAGAGACTCAGAGGAAAGTTCTCAGAATGCCTAGAGTTGCTCTCAACCCCAGCCTTTGTTCTCTAAAAAACAGAGTGCAAAACAACATGGTGGGTCGTGCTTGAGCAGCAATTTCAACTCTTAACACCCACCCGAGCACTCCAGCTCTGACAGGACTTAGACTGTAAGTGGGTAGCCACCCCCAGTGTATGACCATGTTAACGTCACAGTCCAACTAGTATCCACCTTCATCACTCCACAGGGCCACACCTCTACGGTGGCAGGCAGCCAACAGCAGGGTGTACAAAAGAGATATTTAAACACCGAGTTCGCTACTTTCTACCAAATTCCAAAATAAGCTGAGGCCATTCGACCACTAGAGGCCCAGGAGCCTTACAGCAAGCAATACCATCCAGGGTTTCCAGACTGCCTGTGTTCTTCTGAGGGTCGGGTGAAGAGAAGAACAGTGCTTTAGAGCAAAAGTCTAGGAAGCCAGGGTGGGTGATGGAGACACTGAGAAGGAATGGAGCTAGTCATGTGGGACCAATAAAAAAGGCCACTGTGGGAGGCGTGGGCCAGAGAGCATTTCCAGGGAATAGAGGAGGAGCCCAGAGACCTGCATTATGACACGAGGCATGATCTTACTGGAAGTGCTAGGATTATAGTGAACACAGCAGCAAAGCATTTTAAAGCAAGTTATGAAAGAGAAAAGGTCAACATTCTGATAAAGCACTAAGTCTAAACTAATACCAGTCCTATGCTATACATCTGAAAGATTTCAGAATACCTGAAGATAAAAAATTCAGTAAGGATATCTAATAATAATAGTTAACGCTTATTAAAAGCTTAACGTAGGCCAGGTATATGCAATAACTCATTGGCGCTTCGCCATCCACCATGAGTAGATAGATACTACTATTACTTCCATTTTAAAGAAATCTGAGGCACAGATAGCTTCCAACACCATTCGGATGTGATAATGCAAGAAAGTGGGCAGTCTGGCGTCAGAACTCAGCAGGCTGAAAAGCTCCATTTACATTAAAATTTTGTAAAAATCGAATTTGAGGCTGTACCTGGTCACCACCCGGAACTGGTGGCCCACTATCTCTTTTCACCTTTATGTCCCCTGACACCTAGCCCAAATCCAGAGTCAAGGTCCTTGGCACTCATCATGCTCAGTAGCAGACAATGTAATTATAAAATTTATAATTCAGAATGGTAGGGAAGACTTATAGTCAGTTTATATTTAATTATCAAGGCCAATCTCTTAACAATTAGAATTAATAGGACACGCTGCAAGATTGTTAAGAACAAAAATCCAAATCCAAAGATCAATAGCATTCCTTTATACCAGCAGTAACCAAATAGAGAATGTAATATAGGAAGAAAAAAATTGGCTTCCGTAGTAAGACAAACTATAAAGCAGAGAGATATAAATATAAAAGCAACATTAGTAAGAAATTATAAAACTTTACTGAAGGATATAGAGGATGATTTGGATTAATGGAGTGATAAACCTTTGTTTATGGAGAAAGACACATTTTAAAGAAGTGTTTCCCAATTAATCAATAATTTCAGTAAAATTCTAATAAGATCTCAACAAGAATTTTTAGGAAACTTGGAAAAATATCTTAATATTTATATGGGAGAGTATAGAGCTGAGAATAACTATGACAATTTTGAAAAAGTACAAAGAGGATGGACAGACTTAAAAAGTACCAGAGTAATTAAGACAATGTGATACTGATGTAGGAATAGACAAAGTATCAGAATGGAATAAAGAACACTGAAACTTATCTACCTATATGCCGTATTTTTGGGGACTGTAGGATATATGTGAGATGGGGTATATTAATCACTGTGCTAGACTTGTAACCCATTTGAAATGTATTTTTAATCCATCTTAAATTTGTTTTTCTCTTTAGACTTTATGATCAAATCATATACTTCCCACATGAAAGCCAAAAAACTGCCCACCTAAATATGAAAAATTACTGGATGAGAAACATAGGAGAGGGAGAGATTTTTCTTATTTATTTATTTATTTATTTATTTATTTGAGAGAATATGAGCACGAGTGGGGGGAGGGGCAGAGGAAGAAAATCTTCAAGCCGACTCCCCACTGATGGCAGAGCCGGGTGCAGATGAGCAGCTCAATCTCATGACCCATGAGATCATGACCTGAGCCAAAATCAAGGATCAGCCACTTAACCGAAGTGCCCTGAGAATTTTCTTAAAACAGAAAAGGCAGTTAAAATGAATGGCTCTATTTCCCTGGCCAGATCTCAAAAACATAGAGTATAAAAAGCAAGATGCAATATGATACTATTTATGTCCATTAAAACACACTTTAAGATGCATATGTTTATGTATAAATTATAGTACTTAAATACCTAAAACTTAGTCTGGAAGGATATGTATTAAACTGGAAGGAAATATGGGGAGGGGCAAAAGGAACTTTAGTTGTGACTAGTGTTTTGTTAAGCAAAACCCTAAAAACAACTAAGGCAAAATACTAATAATAGCTGTTAAATCTAAGTGGCAGAAATATGGATGGATGCTCACTAGATTATTTTTGCATGTTCTCTTTTAAGTTTTTTTAGAAAGAATTCTCAAAACTCAAATGTTAAATCTAGATTTTCTTTATAAACTTCCCTATCAACCCACAGAGTATTTTCTTGATTATAATCTTATTCTTACTTCAAAATACAGTGTATAAATAGGGCAGACATAAATGCAGTTACCGGTCCCAACTGTGATGGTTAATAGATGTGTCAACGTGGCTAAACTATGGTACCCAGATGTTTGGTCCAACACCAGTCTAGATGTTGCTGTGAGGGTTTTTTTTTTTTTTTTTTTTGGATGTGATCAACATTTGAATGAGTGAACTTTTCATGAAACAGATTACTCTCCATAAGGCGGGTGGGCCTCATCCAATTGAGGTTTCCTAAAGGAGAAGGGATTATTCTCAAGACTGTACCATGGAAACCCTGCCTGAATTTCCATCCTGTTGGCTTGCCCTACAGATTTCAGACTTGCCAGTCCCTACAACCACATGAGCCAACTTCTTAAAATAACACTCCCCTCCCCCCCCACACACATATATCACTCCTTTCCATTCTGTTTCTCTGAAGAACTTGACTGATACCAACGTTGCAAGTTTTGGGGCAACCATGGTTTCTTAGCAACTGAAATGATCCACAACTCCTGTAACATGTCAAAGGGGAGAAAAGCCGGCCTTGGGGGAGGGATGGGACTATGATACACCAGTTAACACTGACATATGGGAATTAAACACATCGTGTGTTTACTTTCTAGAAAAACCTATCTCATGAGAAGATAAAGTTCTCTGTAAGGTGGCTTCTGGTTGGAGATGTGTTTTTTTCTGAGTAGAAATTTCCCTACTGGCCTGTGATTACTTGTTGGCCAGATACTCTGTGGGGAGGAGACACATCCATACCCCCATGTAGAGGATAAAAAAGGGCCAGACGAGTGAGGTCTGTTCTTCCTGTGCCCGTGACTTTTCCTGAGGGAAATTCTCCTTGTTTGTTTCACCAAAACCACCAACTGACAGGCTGCCCAAGATTGATTGCGCTCTGTAGACTACTTCTCTACAGACGGGCTCTCAGCTCTGCACACACGGTCAACAGTGTCACGTGCTTTAGCTTTCTACAACAGCCCGCACTCCTCTCCATCTACTCAATGCACCTCCAAATGCCACATGTCTAGATAGAAGGACCCCTAAATATAAGCTAGTACTCCTTTCCCAGTTAAAATCCCTTACTGATTTGAGAGACAATATTAACATTTGAGCCATTTTAATCTTCTGCATTTCTGTTCACTGTGTTTTATTTTGTTTTGGCATTTGCAAACCAAGAGAGTTTAAGTAAAAACAAGAATAGAATTATTGAAGCAATGATTCAAGGTGACAAAACAATATATATTATAAAAATACTTCTCGATATACATTTTCCAGAACTTTCCAGAACATCAAGGTGACAAAACAATATATATTATAAAAATACTTCTCGAAATACATTTCCTATAGAGTTAGAGAACAAAAGACATCTCAGCTGGATAAAGGTGACTCAAACATAAGTGATCTTCTACTTTACTATCTATCTACTTCTACTTCTTCGTCCCAATCAGAAGACAGTTAAAATATCGGGGCGGGGGGGAGATTTGGTTAGATAAATGTAAATGATGTAAGTGAAAATATCGGTATCATTAAATGTAAACATTTCATCTAAGATTTTAAAAATGGAACACTTAAAATATTTATCTTAAGCTATTTAAGATATTAATACTGAAATATACGTAACTGTATGTGCATAAATATACATGCAGATATTATGTAATCATACAGGTTAGTGCTAATTTAGAAATATTTCTGGTGTCCTCACGCCTTAGAAAAACATTTTTTCAAAGTCTGCGGTGGCACTGGCGTTTTTACACCTGTTCCTGTGAGCATGGCTATGTTCTGAGTTTTCCACTATCCTCTTCACTTCAGTTGTTTGGATAAGGTTCTTGTTGCATTTTTAAATGATCTTTAAAAGTCTTGTTTACAAAGAAATCCAACACTTGTTATTGTGAGGTCAGATGCCCAGAAATATTATTAGACTTTTTTAAACTTTTTTTTTTTAAATACAATTTCCTCAGTTGACCTCTATAAGCATCTAAAACCAGCATTGACAAAGGTCATTTCAGGCTAATGTGTGTTCCCTAAATAATACTTTGATATTCAAAATAAAATAATTGTGAGACTCTGCCACAGCGCGAGAAAATTTGTAGACTTCAATTTAAGGCAACTCCCTCATCTCTGTTCATAACTCTTTGAGAGGTGAGAGAACCATGCCTTCCATTTGGGCATATGATGTAAATCGTGTCACTTCATTTCCCACATCTCCTCACATCTACCTTTTCTCCTCAGCAGGCAGCCATGGCAACATGGGACAGAATCTTAAGTGGACTTCCCCAGGGCAGAATTGGGGGATCCCAGGGGAATCCACAATGCCGGGTCGAGAGGATCCAGAATCAGGTGCCTCCCCCACAGGACAGATGGTGGTTGCCACACAGGCTGGGCTGGGAGGGCTACTGCCTGTCTTGTCTTTCTTCTTTTAAAAACGGTATATGTAGTTGTGGTGTGGTGATTGTAAGTGTGGCAGGAGACTATCTGCAACGGGAAGACTCCTGGGCAGCTGTGTGGTCATGAGTCTTCCCAGATCCCATCACTATCTTCTGAAGGAGGTGAGGCCCCCCCCCTCAGATGCTCCAGCAGCAAGACTCTGAGCTCCATTCTAGCACTGCTAAAAATCCTGACCAATGACAAAGAAAGCCAGAGATGGGGAGAACTTTCCAGAACATTCTAGGGAAGGGCCTAAATATCTTAGGAGCTTTACTGGGCCCCTGCCTATTACCTATTTTGGTGACCAAGTGGAAAAGAACAATGGACAACACTCTAAGCTGTAAAGGTATTAATTGCAGCCCTTAAATTTCAGCTGGGCGGGGGGAGGAGAAAAGAGGATGATAATAATGATGAATATATGGCAACATTGTGATATTGTCATTAATTATAAGAAATAACATTTGGTCTTTGTTCACTCGTCCTGGCACAGAGCTTCTAAAACCCTTGTAATTCCCTATATAATAGCCATACGGGCATCTTTCCTCATAGTATTTAGTTCCTGAAACGACTCCAGAGCAATAAACGTGAAATTGGTGTCTTTTGTTACTCATAAAAAGCCCCTTTCAATCACATCTCAGTTTATGATAATGTGGTGACTTCTGGAAAGTCCTTAAGGATGGGGGCTGGTTGCCAGGGGACCCAGATTCGGATTAGATGGTTGGAACTTTCAGTCCCACTTCTCTACCTCCAGGGAGGGGTGAGGGGCTGGAGCTTTTCAATCACCCAACGGCCAATGATTTAATCAAGCTTGTCTGTGTAAGAAAGCCTCCATAAAAACCCAAAAGGATTGGGTTTGGACAGCTTCTGCGCTTCCTTCCCTATGACCTTCTCCATGTATCTTCCATAGGACTGTTCCTAGGTTGCATCCTTTTATAATAAACCAGTAATCTGGTTAAGTAAATGGTTTCCCTGAGTTTTATAAGCTGCTCTAGCAAATTCATCAAACCCAATTAATTAACACTAAGAACTAACAGGAGGGGTCATGGGAACCTATTTATAGTCAGTTGGTCAGAAGCACAAATGACAATTGGGACTTTCAGTTGGAGCATGCGTTGTGGGAAGGAGAGGGGGACAGTCCTGTGGGACTTGAGCCCTTAACCTGTGGGGTCTGTCTCTCCAGGTAGACAGTGTCCAAATTAGGCTGAATTGGAGGACAGCTAGCTGGTGTCCTAGCATTGTTTGGTGTGGAGAAAATCTCCCCCCCCCCCCAAACATTTGGTGACCAGAAGTGAAGTCGTATTCAGAGAGTATTGTGTGTAACGTAAATGAAAACAATAAATGGAGTTTTTCTTTTCAACAGGGACCGTGAGTCATGAAAGAGAGGAAAACCTGAGTGGTAGAAACTGAGGAAGTGTGGCTGGAACTTGGCTGGACTAAACCATCTACGTCCAGGGCAGCTGACCGAGCCTACATCCTCACAGTAGACAGGAGTGGGTTACGTCCTGAAGTAACACACAGACCACACACTTTTGGAAGCTTGACAGTTGTAACACGAAAGGCGGGGGTTTGCCTTGTTCTTCTCGGGTTTTTCGCCATGAAGAAACTGACCTTTATCCCAAGCCTCATTTTATGGCGAAGGAAACGACTCAGGGAAGTTAACAGCTGACAGCTGTTAATGTCAGAAAAGAGAAGCCAGCAAACCCAGATCCAGGGGCCAGGAGCTCAGTTTCATTAAGGGCTTATGTGACCGGCACAGGGAGGAACACTGCGGGCAGTGCCTCAGCCAACAGCACTAACGGGAGGGGGTGCTCACCTCATTCCACTTTAGAGTTGAGAAAACCAACGCAGAGAAGCTAACTCTCCCCAGCATCCCTCAGCACGCATGCGGTCCAGCTGGGTTTGGAACGGAACTACTCCACGGACAAGGTTGAGATGGGGAGTCAGAACCGAGAATGTGATCTATCACTTTACACTAGCTACGTAATTCTGAGTATGGCACGGCCCTACTGAGCCTTAGGGGCCAGATCTGCAAAATGGGCATATAACACTTAGCTTGTCTGGGTGTGAGATCCTTTAATTAAAGCCGCCAGCACAAAGCCTAAGAGCAGGATTCAGTAAAGACGCTATAATACCTTCCCTTTGCCTAATCTTGAACTCCAGTCTTACCAGTGAGGACTAACAATTTGTCAGCACCCCCAGTGGACCTGCATATGTGAAAGAATGTAACAACATCTTTTCATCACATGCAGACCTAGGCCAATCTGCTTTGTTTCTGTTAAGGAAAGGCTTTTTCTTGTCCATCTTAAACGAACTTTAAGGTGAATATAATGGAGCCAAAGGTTTTTGAATTTCTCTGGTCCTTGTGCTAAGTAGACTCATAAAGGGCCATCATCACAGGAAAAGTGCCAATCATCAAAGGCCCTCCAGGGACCAGCTCTGTGAGCAGGCCAGGCCTGACTTGGAGATCACATCTTCTCTAGATGAGGCCCGAGACTGTGGCTCAGGGAACTGCAGAATGTATAACTCACTCTCAACCCAACCCAAACACCTCATACCCCCACATGAAATGTTGCTCCAGAGTTTATAGCTGGTGAAGGGAGATGTCCTAGAGCGGCTGTGGGTTGGTCCAAATATTCCCCCAGCTGTCTACACATGGGGCTGATGTTGAAGCCTGGGTTAGAATCCCCTGTCTGCATCCTATTAGGCGCTTTTATGAGCTCAGAGCATGACTATCTGGTTTGCATTTGCAACACAGAGGGAAGAAATAAGGGGCAGCAGAGAGGCTTTCTAAAGGATACCTTATGGAAGTTCCTTTTGCCAGAAAGCACCTAATTGATGAGCAGGCAACGTGACAGGAGGGAGCTGGGGAAAAAACCCCCACGTGGAGAGAGTCAGGGCACCAAGTTCTGGTCATCTATACCCCTACTACCCGTGCTCCAGAACAAAGCACGGACCCACCCAGCCTGAGCGTCACCAGAAAATGATAAAACCAGATTTGATATGCTCTCAGATTCCTTCCTGCTTGAAAATTCTACTTCAGTTCTTCATGAAACCCCTTTATGACTCTTTATGAATTCTGAGGAGACCATGTGAATACCTAGCATAATGTGTTGCCTATAATTGGCACTTGGTAATTGCTTATTCATTCATAAATGAATGAACCAATGCTGATAAGGATACAAATAAAGGTTATTAAAAAAAAAGCAGTCACAGATATATTACGTCCACGTGTACACTATATACATACATGTACTCTTATATGTTATTTTACTTCAAGTTGCCTATTGTGACCTCTGTACTAGACATTGTAGGGAGAAGCAGAATAATTCAGACCCCGGCCTCACTCCCCAGGACTAGTGATCTAATAGAAAAGATAAAGACACAAGGATAAAAGGATAGCTCTTGGACAGGACAAGCTACAGTTCACAGTGAGACATACTAATGTAAATGTAACAGGCACTTTAGAGCCAGACATGATAAGATTTTATATGAGAAAGAGATGAACATGCCCTGTATCATGAGGATACCAGCAGGAAGCAGAAGGCATACTCAAAAGGGTTTAATGAGAAAGAACTTTATGGAGGGGCTACTTAGAGAGATGTGGGCAGGACGAAGTATCCAGGGGCTAGCCACTCGCTAGCTGGGAAACCATTACCACCTTTAGGCCCGAAGGGCATCGAGAGGAAGCAGTGCAAACTGGAGCCTTGAAAGTGAGCTGCCCATCAAGAGCTTAGAACAGATGAGCCATAGTCAGAATCTTTGCAAGGCCGAGGGGACTGTGATGAGGGGGATAAATACCTCAACACTCTCTTCTCCTGCCTTCTGAGTCCCCTGCCTGTGCCTCCCATTGGCTGAAGCCAACTAGGAATAAGACAAGGGAGTCCAGATGTTGTGCGTTCATAGCACTAAGCCTCTTGGTGCAGAGGAAGGCAGAGAATGAATTAGGGGATCAGGGGAGGAAAGACAACGCCCATGTGTACATACACACTCTTAGAAATTACACACATGCATACGCACTTGAGATATATTTAGAGAAAGTATATCTTTCACTTTTCAAAAAAAAAGTATCTGCTGTACAAAAGGTTTTCACCATAGGATTAATCTAAATTTAAATGATTTTTTAATTAATTTGAGAGAGAGAGTGCGTGAGCATGCATAAGCAGAGGGGAGGAACAGAGGCAGAAGGAGAAGCAGACTCCCCGCTGAGCAGGCCTGCCGTGGGGCTGGATTATCACAGGACCTGGAGATCATGACCTAAGCCAAAGGCAGATGCTTAACCGACTGAGCCACCCAGGTGCCCCAGGATTAATCTAAATTTAAACATCAAGTTCTTCTAACATATCTCAGGTATAATTTAATTTATAAAACATAATATAATTTAATTTATAAAACAAACTTCCTTAACTGCAAATAACCTCTACATAGTGCTCATATTGTTTGATAGGTGGTGTATTTGTTTACATAGGGCCTAACAAGTGAAACTGTAAAGAAGATAGCCCATTAACCATACAAAATTGTCTCATAAGTTTTCCTTAATCTTCTATCCCTACCAGCCCCCCCAATTTTCAAAGATAAAACAAACTCCAACCAACACATTTTTCCATTTATATTTCCCCCCCATTTATATTTTCTATCAGCTGGCAATTAAAACAAGAATCCCAGAGTTCAGTCAAAAGTCTTAACAAATGAGAGTCAGATACACTATCTCTGGATTCAAAAGTGCAAAATGACAGGTATGAGAAACCACCTGGAAAATGGCACTCGGTAGGCAACATTTCAGGGATCCACATTTCTTATAGCAATCCCCTGCCAACTAATGCTTACCCTCTAACAGGGACCTTCAGAAAAGGTTCCAAAGTGTTTAAAGCCTCTATAACCCCATCTACTCTTATGCAGAGTTCAATTGATGGCAATGGGAATCTGGAATGGGATGAGGATTAGGATCGCTCTCAAGGGTGGCAGAAGGTGGGGAGAGCGATGCATGAGGGAGGGAGAGGAGGTTAAAAAAGGTGTCCTGGTCACCTCCCAATTAATGATCAAAGATCTGAGATTTCTCAGGACGGTCCCAGTCTCAGATATCCCAGCCCATACTACTATAATGTCTAATCCTGGGGAAATGGTTACACAAATTATGGGTCCTTGGGGAAATATGCTGCCATTAAAATTAATGAGTCTGTAATGACATGAAAAAGCCTCGTGTTTATTCATTCACAGTGACATTTGAACCCCTATGGTACACGACAGATGGCGTAAGAGTGTTTGGGCTATAATGATGAATTATATATTGCATAAAGCATATACGTTACATAGCACATAGAACCAGACTGCCAACATTTGAATCTCCGCTCCACCACTGAAAAGCTGGACAACCTTGAGTAATTTCCCTAAATACGGTGTGCCTCAATGATCTCTCTTGTAAATGGGATGCTCATGGCACCTTCTTCATAAGATCATTGTGAGGATCAGATTCACTCATACATGTAAAGCTTATGATAGTGCCAGGCAAGTGGTAAGTGCTCAATAAATCTTAGCTATATTACAATAGGACATTCCCAGGCTTACAGTCTAGGTTTAGTAAATGATACAAACAGGAAAATGATGGTATAATGCTAAGTGCAATTAAGGGCTTCTCTTTAGGCTAACATTGTACCGGGAATGAAGAGATTAGGAAGGCTTCCTATTTGTAAAAATAAAGAGAGAGTGCCTTTGTCACTGGGGCCAGACTGGGGAACAGGTACGGAGTGTCTACTTTTTCCTGCATTCAGTCTTACTGACACCACCGAGCGCTTCCAGAGTTTATTTCATCTTCAAAGCTTCCCAAAGTCCGGGATGCCCAAAAGACAAAGGACGGAAGACAGAGGCAACAATACCAAGTGTTCAGGCAAGACTTGCCAGTCTCCATAGCCACAGGAGTGAATGGAAACTAGTGCTTGGCTTTTCACAGGGTGGGATGCATGGGGTTTCTTCATCACCTTGTTGTTTCAAGAACAGTCTTCACTTCTGTGACAGTCCCAGGATGTTCTCTCACTGGGATCAGCTAACAATCTCCCAAGCAAGGACTCCTCTTTTCCCCCACCAAATGTCTCCACAGTTATTCCTTCTTTTGAAGTTGGAAGAGAGAGTAACATTAATTTCATCTGCCTGGGAAATAGAGAGGAATCCTACTTGGAGCCAGAATAAGGAATCAGGCAGCTTAGATCTTCAGGAAGGTAAGCCCACCATCTGACTTAATGTTTTTAGGAATGAGACCATGCATAAAGAAATGTCCATCTCTATCAGTCTGGCAGCAAATGATACTAAACCCTGATTCAAAGTGGCCTTAGAGCCGCCTGGGTGGCTCAGTCGGTTAAGTGTCTGACTCGATCTCAGCTCAGGTCTTGACCTCAGGGTCATGAATTCAAGCCCCACATTAAACAAAACAAAAACAAAACCAACAAAACGGCTTGAACAAGGAGGAAATTAATCATCTCACATGACAGGAACTGCAAGAGAGAGCCTGGTGCTTCTTGAGGACACTCTGGGATCTGCTCTCTCCTGGGTGTTGACTTCATCCTAAGGCTGGAGACAAGAAGCCTACAGCAGTTCTACACAGCAACATACCAAGGAAGCAAAGGGGTCATTTGCTCATGTCTTTTTCTCAATAATGAGCAAACCTACCCTAGACGCTCCATGAGAGACATTTCTTCACACCTCATTGCCCAGACTTGGATCACATACTCTTTTCTCCATTTGCCTCTGGGGTGTGGAACGGAGGTACCACAACCAGAATGTGCTAATATCTCAGAAAATGGATGCTCCCGAGTCCACATGGCCACTAAACCACCCAATGGGCTTCCGGTGAGGACCAAAAAAGGAAGTGAACATGAATATACTTCAGAAAAGTTAACATGCTATACAGTTATTCTCACAGAATTCTGGTAAGCTACATCAAACACGTTCAAAAATGCCTTCTGCTGGATACTCCACACATACAAAGAAGCATGGTTACTAACCTGATGGAGAAGATACTAACATATCTAGTAGAAATGCCCAATAACCACTCTATTCAGGACTTGGGCATTTTTATTTATTTTTTAAAAATATTTTTATTTATTTATTTGACACAGAGAGAGAGAACACAAGCAGGGGGAGCAGCAGAGGGAGAGAGAGAAGCAGGCTCTCTGCTGAGCAGGGAGCCCAATGTGGAGCTGAATCCCAGGACCCTGAGATTATGACCTGAGCTGAAGGCAGCTGCTTAACCGACTGAGCCACCCAGGTGCCCCAGAACTTGGACATTTTTAAGGATTATCGCTGAAATGACCATATAATGTGGCCTATTTGCATTTCTATTCCAAGTGGGCACCTGTGGTAGAGGGGGGGTAAATACAGAAAGATCTGAGAGGAGAGTTCCAGGGCAAAGCTGGGGCATGAGGCAGAGAGACTCATTCCCCAGTAAACATGGATTGAAATGAGAGTAAAGGAATTTTTTTTTAAGCATGGGGGGAGGCATTTGCCAAACTCTTAAAGAGAACTGAAGAAGCAATGATTGCAACAAATTTTTGGAAGCTGGGAAGTGGTCTGTCCAGTGGTAACTGACTTAGCAGATTAGAGAAAGCGGAGTCTGAGAGACAGAGTCCAGAGACAGAGAGTCTCTGGAATTGGGGCCACCAGACAGGGGTGCCAAAGGCAGGAGGGCTGGCTAAGAGCCTGTGCCTGAAGCTGTCAGACACCCATTATCTCCTTAGTCCTAGCTCCCGTGTGACTGCCTACATTCCACGACCGGTTTGCTCTGAGAAATCAGAGCAACTCTGGACTTGGACATCAAAGGTAGCTGAAGGAAGGGGCGCCACTTTAAAAACAGGGAAACAAGAGAAAGTCTCCATACCAAATGTTAGACTTCTGGTCTACACGAATCTGGCTCAGAGAATGCCACAGCCAACCAAGTCCCCTTGGTGACAGAGATGGGGATTTCTCTCACCTGGTCAGTTTCCTCTGTGAGGAATGACCTTCTGCCGAAGGTGGGGGTCCTCCGATAAAACTGCTTAGCACGATAATCCCGTTACAGGACAGGTGCTCAGGGCCAGCTGCACACCCGAATCACCTGGGGAGCTTCTAATGCTTGCTACTACCTGGGCCCTCGCAAGATCCTACATCATTCGATTGCTTGGCAAATAGGAATGGGAAGCTTACTGTGTGCCAGGCATTGTTCTAGATTCCGGAACACTGTTCTAGGTGTCTTTCTTGGAAAGAAGGAACTATTTACTCCTGGGTATAAGCCCCATCCACGCAGGCAGACCTTCCAGTTAAGTGATCAGTCCGGGATCATTAGACATTAGAGGAAAGTTTTTTGTTTTTTGTTTTTTTGTTTTTGTTTTTTAACAAGCATGAGATTTAAAAACAAAAACTAAGAGGAAATCTGAGGGGAAAGAACTGTGCGGGGAATAGAGGAACAATTCAAAGAAGCTGTCATTGAGATCTGTAGAGAGTTGGAAAGATTTTCATCTGTGAAACCAGAACAGGAGGTTATAAAAAGAATATTTCAGAGATTTTTAAAAAGCTCTTGGAAATTAGAAATTTGATGGCAGACATAAAAACTCAGTGTATGGGTTGGAGGATAAAAGGAGGAAATTTCCCAGGAAGTAGCAATTTTTTTTTTAAGGAGAGAAAAAATAATTAAAAATTCAATCCATGAAGATCCCCTTCCAAGTAAATAGATGTTCCAAAAAAGGAGAGAAATGATTTTTTTTTAATTCCAGAAAACTGTTCAGAACCAAAGGACATGAGTTTCCAGATTGAGAAGGTGTATTGAAAGCCAAGTAAAATGTATGAAAAAAAAAAACCTCACAGCATGATATATGAAAATGAAATTTCATTACAGAGAGAAAGGACATTACAAAGAACAAGGAGAAAATCCTAAAAACTTTCAGAGAGGGAAATAATTACTTTCAGAGAGGACAGACATCTCAATGGCAATACTGAACCTAAAGAGCAATGTGTTCCAAATTCTGAGGGAAAAGCATTTCCAACCTTCATACCCCATCAAACATGCAAACTTGGAAGGTCTTAAAACACTGATTATCCACGTACTTCTTCTCAGAAACTTCTAGAAGTTGTGTTTTACCAGAAAGAGAACAGAAACAAAGAGGAAGATGTGAGTCTAGAACACAGGGGATGCCATTTGGGACAGAGGCAAATATCAGTACCCAGCAAGATGAAGAAAGGGGATTTCAGGATGATGGGTGTGTGGCAGGCCTCAAAAGCAGCAAATCCAGAGCGGAAAGGAGGCCAGAGGGCTGGTGAGGGAGAGAACCAAGTGGAGGAGTATGTAGCTGCAGTATTTAAGAATACATCCAAAATGTTGAAAGCTGTTGTCTTTGGGGCACAGAAGTTGAGTTTGGTGGAAGGTGGGGCAAGTGACTATTGTTTCTAGTTATAAGCCTTATAGAAATGTTTGACTTTGAAAATTATATACATGTATTGTTTTGATAAAGAAAAAAGGGAAACTCAGGTCTAAATCAGATTCCAGAATGAGAACCCAGGACTAGAAGGCAGCAAAAGTACTTGGTGAAACCATTGGGAAACAAGAGTTGATGAAGAAGGCAGGGCCAAGCTCTAGGCAGAGCAGATGAGAACTTATGTCCCAGGAAATGGGCCAGAATGGGGTCACCCTTTCCCTTCAAGGAAGCAATTCCTAAGTGTGACCTGCCTGGATTTACAGAGATTAGTAGGAACAGAGGATTAAAGGGAGCTGTACATGCCAAGTGCAGTGTCGGGCAATTTATGGAAGCGAGAAGGTGAGCAGAAAGGTGGTTTCTGGAAACTTTGCTGCTCTTTCCTGCTAGATTAGGGTAGGCCCTCCCTCAGACAGTTATGCCCAGCCGTGCAGGCTCACAGAGCTCAAGGCTGGAAGAGCACAAGCAAGCCTGAAATCCTGAGTCCACCTGGGTTTCCCCACTTTCCCTGGTACGTCCTATTTCTGTTTCTTCTGTGTGTGGCCGACTCTGAGAACTCCTTTTTTTCTTTTAAAACCTGACACAGGCCTCCTTTCCCAAAGCCCACCCTACCTGTGAGTCCTATGGCTGCATCCTTGGGACAATGGATTTGACTAGAGATCCGAAAACAAGGAACTGTGGGTAGATCCTGTTAACTTTGTTAACTATCTCAGCTAAAAAAAGGGCCACAGTGAATCTGTAGGTTATTGAGTGTATAGCGGTCCGATTAACATTGGAGGTAGAAAGATCCCCCATACCTTATTTTTCAATTCATCTGCAAGGGCAAAACAGTCTAGGTGTGCAAAGTTTGAAAGAACTATATTTCAGGTGTATTTGAAGATGTTTATGTCATGCCTTTTGTGATATCATTATTTATGGTTTATGTCATGCCCCTTATGATATCAAACTCAGCTTGACCTATTTTTATGAAAAGTGCTTACTATTTACATTCACAGCTTTTCTCCCAGAAATGGTTCCCAGGATGATAGCTGTAGTTATCTCCTCCTTACAGGCATCTCATGACACAAGATTGACTTAATTTCACCCCTAGTATTTATAAACTATCTACTAGGGAGTAACAACATGATAGATAAGGTCATTCTCTTCCCAAACATCTTTCATCTTTAAATTCTTAGATTTGTGGACACTAAATCAAAATGTTCTGTGCATCAGTGGTGGGGGAGTTGTCCAAGCAGGCTGTTTAGTAGTTTGGGGCAAAGATCTGTCCCCAGAAGAGATCGTGACCTCCTGAGGGCTCAAAAAAAAAAAAAAAAAAGTTCCCTCTGGTCCCAGACGCATCTTTGCTCTAGCCCAGATTCCTTTCCCTGCTAGCCAGAGAGAAGCATGGGACAAGGGCAGTGTAACAGATGCCTGGGTTGCTGGAGCACCCCCCCCCACACACACGCACACACTTCGTGGGCTTCAACAGCACCCCTCGTCCGAGGTGTCTGAAAGAACCGTGGCTCTGGAGCCCCTCCAGACTTGTCCCTTGTGCCCCCCCCTCCCCGCCTGTCACACACTCCAGGCGCCTCCTTCCGTCAGTAACTGACAAACCAGTTCCAAGTCGGTTACTCCTCCTCAGGAACACAGACCATCTCTAAACACGCCAATCCCCCAAGTCAAAAACAAGACACCCTGGTGATCTGCGAGATGAGTTAGTTGGCTGCGGCGTTTTTCCGAGGCTGTGGCTAAATCTCCACATTTGTGGATTCAGCCTCCATCTGCACCCCAACCCGATGGGGAGGGCAAGCCTGAGGCTTCCGTTTGCCAGGCTTATTCCTACCTCCAGTTCTGAAGTCACCTCGACGGGATGTCCACTGCGATGCCTCCGCCGGCGGCCTGCGGGTCGCGAGCCCCTGGCGGCGCTAATCCCTCGCGCCGGGACCCCGCGCGCCCGCGCGCCGCTGCCTGATCACCTGCCGCCGCGGGCGGGGCGCGGGAGGTGGGGGGGCGCTCAGCTCGGGCTCCCCGCCCGGGACGCCGCCCCCCGGCGCGCCTCCGCGCCGTCCCTCTGGAGCCGGGTCCTGGCGGTCCGCTCCATGTCGGTGGGAGGACCCCTCCTCCCGCCCGCAGCCCGGGCTGGGACGTTATGAAAAGACTGTAATGGGATCCCAGCTCGGCCCGTCACTCCCCGGCTCACTTGTCAAAACTCCACAGCATTCCAGAACGCCTTCCCCGGTCACTCCCTGGCGGGGAGAAGGAAGCCGCCCGCGGGAGGGTTTCAGGGACTTGGCAGTTGCCAGTGCAGACACCTTTGTCGACATCAAGCGCTCGGGCGGCGGGGAGAGGGGACGCTTCCCGCCGTAACCGGGAGCAGGTTTGGAGCCGAAAACGCCCTTCCCAGATACCCTCGCCCGGTCAAAAGTTCTCCCCCGAGCCGCGGCGAGAAGCTCCACCTCCCCGGCACCAGTTCATTTCATAACCGCTCCGTTTCATAACCAGCAGCAGCGTGGGTTCTTACAGGGGGTGGGTGGGGGAGCCCCAAACCAGAATCACAACCATCACACCAGGCAGGAAGTCAAGAAACTTCAGAAACCTCCAGTCAGAGTCTTTCTGCTGCTTGGACCAAATTTACCACCGCTGAATTACAATCGCCCGGTGACTGCACAACTTAAGCATTTCCTTTATACCTTCTCCCGCTCCCGCGCCCCTCCCGTCATCTGCGGGGTTCAGTCAACAAGTCATCCCCCGGAGAGGCATGAATGGGCTTGGGCCGCTCAGCCATCTCTCCAGCTGCAAACTGATGAGGAAGCCCGACCCACGAGGCTGAATTGTTTACATCACACCCACCGAGGGCTTCCTGTCTTAAATTAATGGGAATACAAATAAGACAGGAAAAGAGTGTTTGCTTTTCTAAAAGTGGAGGGAGGGCTCTCAGAGAGAGGGGGAGTCACCCCACATTTCATTGCAGAAAGAGATTATTTTTTTTAAACTTCCAATTTTATTTTATTCCACTTTTCCACTTTTAACACTTGTTGAAAAGAAAAAGCATCGCTGTGCCAAACCTCAAACCATTAAGGAAGTTCAGCTCACAACACATTTTCACCTGGCTTCGAAAGGGATCAGGTCGGAGCTCCCAGAGGGAGCTAGAGGTATGGAGACCACCTGTGGTTGAACGCACAAATCTAGGCACAAAACGAAGCCCTGCCTCCTGGGACTTGAGATGGACACACACTCATCCTACTCCTTGGGTTCATACCAGAATCTTGCCCCAAACCTATGTCTCTAAGCTATGGTTCTCTTTTTGGGCATCCAGCAAACCCTTAAAGTAAATTAGCTTTGCAAGGGATAGATCTGGTGGAATTCGAAGTAATTCATTATAAACGAAGAGGCAAAAGGAGGCTTCAGCTCTCAGTTACCATTACTGTTACTGGACAGTGTAATTAGAGTCCAGGAGGGGCCAACCCATGTCAAGGCCAGGCTGGAAATCTGTCTTCTCTCAGAAGCAGCCCACAGAGCGCACTGGTAACTAATCATCGTAATCACGGCTCCTGGAATCACCCTCAGTTGCTTCATTCAGGTTACACAACGGCAAACCCAGAGACAGGCAGGAATGCCACGTGGTGGTGGTCCTCCTTTGAAAGTACTAGAAGGAAACAAAACCCCAGGATAAAGTGTATCTCCAGGAGGTGTGGGTATTGCAACCAGCAATGATACGTGGATTTACGGGTGTCTGATGAGAACAAGCTTTGCAAGCCATGCCTCAAAATACGGCAATTCCTGGGTCAAAACCAGTTAGGCTTATGATTTTAGGAAAAGCCAAGTACATCAGAACTCTTAAGAGTGTCTGGCTTACAAATATTATAAGGCTTCAGTGAATGTTGGCTCCTCACCCCCCTCCCTATTCCCTCTCCTATGCTTTGGGGTGGTAGTCCTGGTAGATTCATTAGCATACTTTTATGAGGCATCTCAGTATCTGATAAGTTTTATGGGAATTAGGTTCAAATTGAAAGATTTTCTAAAAATTTCAGAAGTCATCCTTTCTTCCCTTCTGATTGCTTTCCCCACTGACAGTTTCTTAATGCTTTACTTCTAACTCTCTCTACTCTATCAATCTGGTTATGTAATTTATGATGTGCAAACCAATGTTGTTTAAAGTAAATCCAGGATTTTAAATTTAATACAAATAAATATTCCCCCTTCCCCCACCAACTTTGTTGTCTAAGCTCAGTTTAGGGTGTGTATATGCCAGGAATTAAAATTTGAGCACATCTGTATAATAGCTTAATTTCAGGAAAGCTTTGGAATGCAGATGACATTCTCATCAGCAGGCTAGAAAGATACGGTGTGCTTGGTCTTTTGCCCAGCATGTTTCACTGCTGACTGGAAAACAGATCAATGGTTCAGTAAACAAAGGGGTGCTTAAAAAGCGGTCTCTAATTTTACCCTAGGTCTGGTTTAAATAATACTTACAATTGCTATGTGTACAACCAGAGTCTATAAGTAATATTAATTTGAGCAGAAACTGCTGATATATTAAGAGAATTCAAACACATGAAGGAAATGGTTCATTAAAGAGAGTTTAGAGTTCAGCACGAAGGCTGATTACGAAGTAGTGTCCTGAGGGGGATGATCAAAATGACAGGCACAAATGGGGCTTAATATCTAGATTTGAGAAAAACAAAGATGTGAGGATCACAGCAGACCATGTATTCAATATGAGTCTGCATACTGTACTGATAAGAAATAGGCAACACAACACTGGGGCGAGTTCACATTGGCAGGAGGTTGACATGAAAGGGAAGTGCCTCTCCCCACTTCTTCCTCCCCCATAATAAAGAATTTGGCAGCAGACAGACTCTTATTAGGGTGGTATGTCCAGTGTGAGGCCCCTTATTTTAAGGGAGTTGGGGAGACACTGGAAAGGTTCCAAAGGAGAACCAAAATGATTAAAGAGACAGAAAATAGAACCTTTGAGGGAAGGTTAAAGGATTTGCAATTGTTTAGTCTAGAGTAAAAACTGCCTAAAGGCAAACTTAACAGTCGTCTCCCATTTGAAGGGTTATTATAAAGAGGATACCGACCAGCTGTTCTTCATCTCCACAGGAGACAAAAGAGGTAAGAGACACAAACGCAACATTAAAATTTGGGTCGGACATGAAGAAGGCTTGCTTGATGCTAATGGTAACTGACTTGACACTGACATCACTGGACAATCTTCACCTATCAGACTCCCTCTTAAGTGATAGTCTTGCGTGTTTAGGCAGGAGCTGGGCTAGAGAACGCCTTCCATTCCCTTCTAGGGCTAAAGTGGTCATCATTACTCCATTGAATGTGGGAGCAAAGATCTTGAGCATCCATGCTCTATGCTCACAAACAAGGCACCACAAGAATGTGATCCTCCCCACAAACATGCCCGCATCTCATTGGACCTTTGTTTATTGGAATGGGTATCTCTAAGAATATGTCCAACTCTTAGATACTGAATAGGTGATGTATATTTAAGAGACTCGCTCCTCTGTATTGTTTCTCTGTACAGGCAATGTTGCTTTTTGTTTAGCGGGCACACAAATATTAGTTGATGATGATGTTAATGATAATTATAGCTATGGATTATTAAGTTCTTACTGTAATTAGGTTGGGCACTGTGCTAACAACTTTATGTAGATTGTCTTTTTTTTTTTTTAGGAGCCCTGTGAAGTGGGACTAATTATTAGCCTTATTCTAACACAAGGAAACTGAGTCACAACAGGGTTAAGTAACAAAGCTAGTAAATGTTGGAGTTCCCAATTCAAACCCATCTAGTTTGACTCAAAAGGGTGTGCTTAACGATTACACCTCTGCCTCTCATCAAGTATTTTTACCTCTCAGGAGGGAGGAAACATTGCAAAAAGAAGCATTTATGCTTGTTGGCCCAAACTGAGTAAAACCAAGACTTCTACAGGTTTATTTACATCACCTGGGGAGTGCAATCATTTTTTCCCCAGCGTAGGAGAGGAAAGGACTGGCTTTGCCTTCTGATCGGAAGCATACATTGTTGTCTCTCACCAAGCTGAAGAATCCAATCAAGGTTTACCTCTATTTTGTTATTTAGAGACACTTCGCTATTCATCTATAATCTAACCTTGCATATAGTAGGTCTTCCATGACTGTTGAAAGAATGAATACAAATGCATTACAACAGTGATGCTTTGAGACAAACTGAGCTGAATTGAGTTTTTGCAGCATGCTGGTGGGCAGACTCTGGTGGATCATTTCTCTGGGCCTCTTATCAGAGGTCCCCTGAGTCTTAAAATCCAACTGTTTCCTTTTTTTTAAAAAGATTTTATTTATTTATTTGACAGAGAGAGACAGCGAGAGAGGGAACACAAGCAGGAGGAGCGGGAGAGGGGGAGAAGCAGGCCTCCCACTGAGCAGGGAGCCCAATGTGGGGCTCGATCCCAGGACCCGGGGATCATGACCAGAGCTGAAGGCAGACGCCTAATGACTGAGCCACCCAGGCGCCCCCCAACTGTTTCCTTTAATTCAACATCTATGAGAAAACATATGGATGGGTCACATATTTTTCCACTGTCAACTACTTTTAGATGGAGAGAAGATTTTTAATGGGGTTTATTGAGTGCTGTTGTTTATCAACAATAGATGATTCATGAGTGAAACAAACATCAAAATGATTTTTAGAAAGGCAAATGAACCACACACAAAAAATTAAATGCCTTGATCCAAATTACTACAAAGGACAGATATTTTCCCATTAGGACAATTTATCCTGAGTCTATAAACAGAGAGGGGCATAATTATCCATGTGTTTGCTAACAGATCTAAACCTTATGTAGCTATAAAAAGCTGGAGAGAGGAAGAAAGAGGAAATTCCCAGGAGAAGATCCCCAACCACATCCAGGGCCATCAGATCTCCATAAATACAAAGCCCAGCAGTGGCACCAAGTGAAGCATGAGAAGAAACCTCAAGATTTTAACACAAGCCACAGAAATAACTTTGAATTGTCTTAAAACTAAACAATGACAATTCTACCCAATAAACTTGCAGCTGACACATGGACAGAATGGTGACTTATTGGTGTTCCAGATGTAGTTAATAGAAACATGATGCCCAGAATAAAAAAGGTATTCAGTAAATGTTGATTGGATGTACAGAAGAGTGAATGAATGTCTGAACAGATGCCCAGGCTGCCTCTTTCCTCCTTTAAATCTCTGTTGGAAAGATGTTTCCAAGGCTTCAAGCCCAAAGCCCCCACAGAGGGGTTGAACAATATGACACTGATACTCTGGGAACAGTTGATGCAACCAGAGATGGTGTCCAACCCAAAGAGACCAATTTGTGACCTTGCCATAAATACAGGAAGGGGAACTGCAGTACCTGTGAACCTTGATTCAAAAGCTCCCATTATTTACAATATAGATTCTAAACTATTTGAAGTCCAACAGAATCAAGCACTAAGTGGCCAGCATCTATTGAACACTTACTGGATGCTGGGTTTTATTCTAAGCCCCTTGTATATTAACTCATTAAATCCTTATTACATTCTTAACAATATGTACTATCCTTATCAACCTGTTTTCCAGGCAATGAAACTGGGCTAAAAGACTCCTTCATGAGCTCATGGTCATGTAACAAGTGTGTGGAGGAGCCAGAATTCAAACAAATTCCACCTGGAACCAGTGTGGGCTCTTTGGCTACCCAGTGTTACCTGTCCGAATCCTACCTCCCGCCACTCCTCAGCACAAACTCACTATTCCAATCAAACCGTTTATCCACAAATATTCAAAGAACATTCTCATCTCTGCAGGATGTGTTCCCTGATCTCCGTAGCCCGTTACCTCTCTATTCTGAGTGTTCACATCCCCTTTTCTCCAGTGAACGCAACTGGAACTTACCTGGCTCCTATCACATCTCTCCAACTAGATGTTACGTTCCTTCGGGGGTAGGACAGTGTGTTGTATGGAAATATGGGGATGTAGTCTGTAGAAAGACCTAGATTTAAAGTCCACATGCCATAATTATCACTCATGAGACCCTGAGTAAATCATTTAATTTTTATTACTCTTATTGGAACCATATTCCTTAAGGGCTTATTGGGGAGGAGAGCTTAAATGAAAAAATGTATATGAAGTGTTGGGGATGATGCCTAATATTGTAAGCCTGTGATTCTCAACCACCAGCTATTTTGCCCCCCCAAGGGACATTTGGCAATGTCTGGAAATATTTCTGATAGTCATAACTGGGGAGGGGTGCTTCTGGCATCTGGTGGGTAGAGGTCAGTGATGCTGCTAAACATTCTACAAAGTATAGGACAGGCCCCTGCAATGAAGGATTATCCAGTCCAAAATGTCAATGGCAATAGTGCTGAAGATGAGAACCCTGCTATACACTATTAAAAATTTATTAAAAATGTTTCCATTCCCCTCCCTTTCCTTATTTTTTTTACAGTACTGTGCTTATGGTAGGTATTCAGTAAATCTTTGTTGAGTAAACCTATTCATAAGTGGGTAAGTGAATGTATGAATCCTAGGACATTTTACTAGTAAACACACCTGACTGGAGGGTGTGGTCCAGCCATGGCAAGGGTTGAGTGGGAGTTAATTAACTTAGAACCAGAACTTTCCAATATCCATGCTCAGTGAAAAAAATTCTGAAATAAATTCAATCTAATACCAGGGGCCTGTGCCCAATGAAAGTGATGTCAAAGTTGGTCCTAGGAGAGCTGAAGAATTTAGACAAAGGCCAGCTCCTTCTGACCGGTAGCTTCCCAAATGACTTGCTATTACCCTGCAAATGCCCCCTCATCTGTTTCTAATCCCTACTCCGAAGAATAATAGAGCAAAAGAGCCAGAAGACCATGGAAGAATTTGTTCAACTGCTCATCCCTTGTCCACCACCCACCCCTGCAACAACCACACACAACTTGGAGCCCAATCAAATGAACTCTCATCAAGACCATGGACTGGAAAACATGGTAGAAGCAAAAAGGACATGCAGTCATTACTTGGAGCCTTCATTCAACAGGTTCAGTAATATCGGCTGCAAGAACTAGAAATCCAAGAATAAAAGCCTACATTCCTGGATAGAGCATAAATCACATTAAAAGAAACCAGAAACGAGAGAGAGGGTGAGGGAGAAGGAGAGAGAGGAAGGGAAGGGAAGGGAGAGGAAGGGAAGAGAGAGGAAACCATTCCTTCCATCTCCCATTCTCCAGGCTTCGTGGCAACATTTGCTTGCATTCCATCTTCTGCAGTCAGAAAATATAAATGGTTTTTGTGTAGTTGTAGATGAGAAAATTTAAAACTTTAGTCTCCAGTCATCTTTAAGCATCTCTGGGATGTTTAATTACCTGAACTAAATTACCTGCTCAGAACTGTGAGAACAAGATAGGTTCTTTTTTGCCTCAGGCCCCTGAACACATCGAAACTGGGATTGTCCTCCCTGCTCTAATCACCTTCACCTGGCTAATCCCTACTCCCGTCTCTGGACTCAGTTTAGACATCACCTTCTCCAGGGATCCCCCCGACCCTCTCCTAGACCCGTGAAGCTTTGGTAGCATTCCCACAGTCCATTCACTTGACTGCTTACCCTTCTAGACTATAAACTCTTTTAGGATAAGGTTGTATGGCCTTGTTTAATATTTTATTTTCAGGGCCTAGCACCGTGCCTGGCACATATGTGTGCCCAATGGATATTTGTTGAATGGGCGACTATAAATCAGGAAACTTCCAAATGCATTCATCCCTATTAATCCCTAATTACTTACTGAGTGCTTTCTATGAACCAGGAATAGGGCTAGACAACGGGAAAACAACAATTATTACCTTAATATTAATAACAATAACAGTAAAAACAATCACAGCTACTGTTTATTGGACATTTACTATGCACTAGGCATCATGCCAAGCTCTTCCAGTATTCTTTTATAATTATCCACCCAAAACCCCATGTGGCAGACACTATTATTATTCCCATTGAACAGATGAAGAAAGATGCTGAGCCACTTCTATGGACCTTAACCACACAGATTCTATGTGAAAGAATCTCTGACGTTTAAGTCCCTCAAGGTCTATTTACATGGGCCTAACTCACATTGACTAAGAAAAAGTTACCTGTGAATTCACCCATGACCTTTGCTGATGTCTGTCCCCTTGCCTAGAAAGCCTCCATCCACTCTTCATATTGTCTGAAATATATTTTTAAATATTTTGATACATCAAGTGATGATAACCCTAATCTACATTTTAGAGGCCCTGAGCTAATGTTTGAAGGACACTTATCAGAGTCCACGCTTGAAATATCACTATCTAAAGCTGCAGCAGAAAGTTCTGTTGTTATCAAAATGGGGGCTAGAAATATTTTTTTTTTCATCTGTGGAATGAGAGATTTTTAAGGTAAGTTGGTTAGAAAGGTTTGTGTAGCCACTTCTGTCTTCCCCTGCTGAGTTACAAGAATCCGGGGAGAATCAGCTGCCGGACACCTCTGACTGGTGCTTCAGCTGTGGAATACTGTTGGTCTGGGGACCCCCAGTTAATGGAGGATTTTGTCACTGGGCCTGACGTTAAAATCAGGCGATTCTTCTCACAGAGGGAACCTGCTGGGAAGGGGCTCACTGGAGCACCTACCAGAACTAGCAGTGGAGATGTCACCAAACATAAAAGCAGGTTGTGGACTATTTCTGTGTGGGCTTGCTAATGCCTACTCCACGTATGGCAGGAGTCAAAGACTTGCTTTCATGGTAACCTACCACCGGGAAGTGAGGTTATCAGACAGGAAGTATAGAGCACTCAAACTTTCCTGATTGCTATTGATATTTAACAAAAGAGCCTGACAATCAGCTCAGGTCAGGCTACAACACCTTCTTTCCTACCTGGGTCTCTAGGCAAACACCCATTCATGTTTCAACACTAAGCTCAAAAATCCTCGCTGCTGTGAAGGCTTTCTTGATGAGTCGTCTCACCTCAGGAGTTCTGAGGAATCATCTAGTTGTTGAAATGGCTGCCTGCATGTGACTGAGATCCTTCTGAGAAACCCCAATTGCTTAAGATAACCTGGGCAGGTCTCTTTCTACATCTTGAAAAAGCCCCAATTTAGCCAGTGGATTTATTTTAGAATACGATTTATCGAGCCAAGGGCCACACTAGGTACTGAGGGAACACTGATAAGCAGCACTGACCGTGGGCCCAGTGAGCTCAGAGACCACAGTGGGACAAGGAAGGGGCACCAGGCAGTTCGTTACAGTGCAGTGTGGGATAACTGCTAAGTCCAGGGAGTTGTGACAAGCCCACCAGGGGAACCTAATTAGTCCTGGAAGGCCATGGAAGGCTTCTGGAAGTGACTGTAAGCTGAGCCCTGAGGATAAGCAGACATTAGCAAGGTGAAGAAAATATTCCAGGAAGTATAAATGGCAAGAACAAAAGTCCAGGGCTGAGACAGAGATGCCATGTTCTGAGGTCTACAGAGGGTCAGCCTGGCAGCAAGTTTGGTCAGCCTGGGGCCAGTGTGAGGAGAGCAGCAAACTGGGCAGTGGCTAGAGAAGTATGGTTTTGTGAGACAGTGGTTTGGGCTTCATTCTTGAAGGGCTTTTAGCAGGAGTGCCTTGAATGGATTTCCATGTTAGAATGATCATGTTGGCTCCAGGGAGAATATCCCAGAAGACCAGCTGGGCAGAGGCAGAGAGGGGTGAGGAAGCTGTCCTATGAATCCAGCCAAGAAAAGATGGCGCCTACCCTGGGGGCATCTCTATGGACTTGTCCTTCCCCTTTATCTGGGATAAAACTCGGGCATTGCTCAGTTTACAGGCTCTCTCCCTCTGCTAGACTGTGAATCCCTTGAGGGCAAAAATTGGAATTTATTTATCTCTGGAGCTTTGGTACCTGCAAGTGATAAAGCCCCCAGTAAAGGGTTGGTTGGTGCATGTCTAATGACAGAATTCCTTATGGACAAAAATGATTTCCTTTTGCTGAATGCCTCATCATCAGACCTCCACCCCACGCCTACATCCCTTCCCCATCTTCTCTGCTATTGCTGTCTGCAGATATCTCTTGCAGCAACTACTATTCCCTTTTACATTTGGTTGGTCCAAGGGATAAGTGGACTTGCTTTCCTTCATCAGACGCAGATTTTGATTCTAGTCTTCATAGCCCCCTAAATATCTTGCATTGCCCTTTTCTCCCACCGTGGCCCAGCTCATCCCACCACTCTGTGCAGGCAAGACTTTACACAGGTCCCTCCCCCACCATCTTGAAAGTTTCCCAGGGGTCACCTCACCTATGTGGAGCACCTACTCCCTCCCATCTGATATCCTAAATCCATCTCATTATTTAAGTGAAAAAATAAAAGTTTCACCATCTGCAAGAAGCATGCATGAACTCCAACTAACCTGGTACAGAATCTTACCCAAACTTAGTCCCATTAATATGTATTCCTGTCAACTGCATATAATTTGATGGTTCTCCATGTTTTCTCTTCAAGGACATAATACCAGAGATTTGCAGATTCACCTCCTTGTCTCTACCTCCCTTGCTTGTACTTGTACTCAAGGTCCTTCTTCATCCTCCCCTTGCCCTGTTCCCTGGAACAAAGAAACTTCTTCTAGCCCACAGAGGTCTTCACTTTGACCTACTCCTGAGAATTAGGACTTAGAAGGATGGATTTAGAAGCATTTAATCCAATCTGCCTCTAGGCCTGGTCCACACTTCAGCCCTGTCAGCTGACTTTATAATAGTGAGCACTATGTTACCCAGAAGGGCCTTCATAGACTCTTAAAGAGAGTTAAAACTGGATAGCATCCCAGAGATTTTTCCTTTTCCCAGAGGCCTTCACCTACCAGGGGCTGGTGCCCTTCCTTCCAAACAGGTTTGTACCACTGTTGCCAAATAAAATATAAGAGACCCAGTTAAATTAGAACTTTAAGTGAAAAATGAATACTTTTTAAGTATAAGTATGTCTCAAATATTGTATGGGATTTTTTATTTGCTAAATCTGACCACCATAGTTTGTACTTGTTACTCAGAGGTTTATTTTTTTTTAAGATTTTATTTCTTTATTTGAGAGAGAGAGCATGAGCAGGGGGAGGGGCGGGGGAGAAGGAGAAGCAGACTCCCCCCTGAGTGGGGAGCCCAACGCTGGGCTCGATCCCAGGACCCTGATATCATGAGCTGAGCTGAAGGCAGAGGCTTAACCAACTGAGCCACCCAGGTGGCCCATGTTACTTAGTTTTTATAAAAATCATATCTACACTCATCAATAGGTAAATAATTATCCAGAAAACAAAGGATATATACATTGTTAGAACATGGAACCCTTGAAAAATATTCTTTGTGCTCTCTGTTTCTCACTCTGATGAAGGTCTTCTTATAAGGGTAGGTTTTTAATCATCTTTATAGTTCACATGGAGTCCCTCACCTCTCTGCCCTACCTTTCTCACTTGGTTTATAATTCTCTTCCCTTGATTACTCTTTGCATCATTAGGTTCAACCATTTGACCTTTCTTTCCTTCCCAAGCAATTACTATTCAATTGAGTACTTCACCTTGACTTGCTCGGTCTTGTGATGATGTATCAAAACATCTCCTCTTTACAAGTCAGTGAACCACATAAAGGAAACACTGAATGGCTAGTAAGTAGTTCCCCAATCAATTCTTCCAAATTGACCTCAAGGATCAGATTCCTTTTCCCAATTGCCCCACACTCTCCAACTCTGGGAAATCCAGGAAAGCAACACCAGGACTCCAAACCTGGCTCTGATCTGGTCTATCATTGCTTCCCATCAGCTGGAGAAAGTTGGGAAAAGCAAAGGACCAGATAAAGCTCCAAACAATACTCTCACAAAGGAAAAGACTGGATCCTTCTCTGGGTCCCAGGGGCCACCTCAACCATGTTGTTTACAAAAGCCACACTATTTACAAATAGTGCCATACAAAGGGCATGCCTAACATCACCCCAAGGAGTGGAGAGTTTAACCCATTTATAAATGCATGTTTGGGGGGGAAAGGGCATGAAAGGGAACTATGACTTTCCAGTTTTCTTTCTTTTTTTTTTAAAGATTTTATTTATTTATTTGACAGAGAGAGAGACAGTGAGAGAGGGAACACAAGCAGGAGGAGAGGGAGAAGCAGGCCTCCCGCCGAGCAGGGAGCCTGATGCGGGGCTCGATCCCAGGACCCTGGGATCATGACCTGAGCCGAAGGCAGACGCTTAACGACTGAGCCACCCAGGCGCCCCAACTTTCCAGTTTTCACAGAGAGTAACTGAGATTCCAGGTAAGAGACTGTAGGTGAGACTCAGAGGGAACCAGCGTAGCTGGCAAGATCTGATAAGTCATGGATGCTCCCCGGGTGGGCTGGTTAGGAAGGAAAGACATTAGTGAGATCCAGAAGGAGTTGTTAGTGTATCAACGGGGGAAAACCCACTTTGTATGACCAGGGTCACAATTTAAAAACAGCCATTGTGGTTGAGAGGCATGTCATTGCTATTTAAAACTTCCATCATATTATTAGTATTATCATCACTCTCATCTGACTATCACTTCATTCCCCATGAGGAAGATAAGACAGATCACTGTCACACACACTTTATAGGGAAAGAAACCACCCTGAGAAGGATGGAAATTCTAGAGACCAGGTTTCCTGACTTCTGGTCCAGGATGCCTCCTTTGCCTAGCAGATAGTTTTTGGTCTATTAGGTACCAGCTGGACACTGGCCAGAAAGCCACTTTCAGACTCATCCCAGTACCTCTGGAAGAATGTGCTAGGATTAGGGTTTGGGCTGTACTGGAGTGAGCAACCCAGTGGGAAGAGGAAGGCCTGGGTTTGGATCCTGGCTCTTCTTTGCAAGTGTGGATTCTCTCATCTATAGCTGGGGATAATGACAATTACCTCGCAAAGGTGCTGTGAGCTACAAAATGAGCTGACGTGTGTGGAGTCCTGGCACGGAACTGCAATATGCATAAACATCATTATTAACAATGGCTCTAATTGTAGGTTCAGGAATCTCACTTGCATAGAGGAGTTCAAATATATGCAAATCCCCACTAAGATAGGGAAGAAAGGGATGGAAACTGGTAGTTTTTCAAAGCTACCAAAAGATTTGTTGAGTTATATGTTTTTCTGAAGTGACAAGAGAAAGCTGCAAATTAATAATGGCTCACATTTGTCGAGCACTTGCTGTGTGTCAGACACTGTGATGAAACTTTACATGGATATCCTCATCTTCTCTCCCATCACCTTATGTCTTAGGTATTGTTCTTCTTTGCTCCAATTTACAGGTAGGGAAATCCTTGGTTTAGTGGGGTTAAGAAATTGCCTGATGTTACATGTTTTATAAGTGATGGGATCAGGACTCATTAAATTCATGTTCTTAAGCACACATGTGTAGTCCAAACCATTCATGTGTGCATGTTTGCATGCAGGTTCGTAAGGAAATACACCAAGTATCAGCAGTGGTTACCTCTAGGTGGTGAGATTACAGGTGATGTTGACTTTCTTCTTTATGCCTTATTGAATTGAATACTTACTGCTTTTATCATTTAAGATGTTTTTCATTTTGATTAACAAACACAAACTTTAAAAATAAACCAAAATGAGGATACATGTGGGGGGGAGGAAAGATATAAATAGGCATGACATTTTCAAAGACCGTCATATTAAACTTTCAATTTTTTTCTTTCAATCCAAGAAACCTTCACAGAATAAAATGAACTTCTTGAAAATAAGAATTATGTTCCTCCCTGCCACCTGAAAGCTCAGGTTCCATCAGCCCTGTCTTTCAGGCAGATTTGAGTTCTAAATCTTAAATCTGCTCATGGTTTGAGCATCAACATTAAACCAAAGATTTTACAATTACCTACAACATCACCAATGAGTTAGTAAAATCCTTTTTGTTTTACTACATTTTCCCTTTGCACAACTACTTATAACTTATGAGCAAACCCCTTTCTCTTCTCTGGTCATTACCAAGGGATACAATGATGATAGATCAGCAAAGCGAATATTCATCTTACTATTTGCTCTGAACTCTGAAGTCTTCCTCAAGGAGAACTGTGATGATAAATAAGATTCAGTACCCCCTGTAAACAGAGCTAGTCCTCAACGATGACCTCCGTGGGAGAGTAAGGAATCGAAAGCAAATCAAAGGAACTCAAAAAATGATGACTTTTTCCTGTTTTTCTGCTGTTGGCAATAGTGCGTGAGGAGCATGAGAAATTCACCTGTCCTCCAGAGCTGGGGCTCCAGTTTCTTCCTGGTGAGAGCTGCTGGGGTCCCCTAGGCCATATGATCTGGGAAGATGAGAGGGAGGTGTTCTGAGAAGCCAAGAGGAAGGCTGAGGGAGACAGAGGCTGTGCCCTCCCTTCATCCCATTGGAGCTTGCTTATAAGATGAGGCTAAGAGGCTCTCACAAGAGCAAATGGTTTGGAGTTCAACTAAGCAAGGTGTCCAGATTGCCTTCATAGACCTGACTTCCTGGGAATGCCCAGACTTGGAATTATCTGGAATTACAGTTGCTGGGCTAGATGCATGAAGGTGGCAGGGAGGTAGGATAGCCAAAATTGCATCAACACCAGACTACTAAATCAACGAAAAACCACCACTAAAAACCACAGACCTGTGAAGAAAACAGAGACAACTTGTCTGCCTACCCTTTGTTCTCTTTAATTTCATAAAGCAATGCCTCCATGTAAGTTTTAGAGAACTCACCTGTACATTTGCATGACTGTGTACCTGTTTGAATTTTGGTGATTTTCAAAGTGGAAAAGTGGGATTAATGATCAAAGTCTTCTAGACTCTGAGACTGTGCTGGCCACATGCTCATGCAAATCGCTCTGGATAGCATTTCCAGCTCCACAGGTTTCCAGAGTCTAAAATATACCCACAGTCCATAAAGTCTGGAAATACAAAATATTATTTTTAGTATTTTCTTTTTTACGGATTGAAGATGTCCTTGACAGAATTTTGTACATTTTATCCATGTTTCCAGAATTAACAGACACCATATGTATATATATTTTTTCCCTCACCCTCTCTTTTTTTAAGCCTTTCTTCCTCTCTTCTTTAGTCTTGACTCATGATTTGCTTTATTTTGAGCTACTGTATCAGTCAGGGTTTGATCAGAGAAGCAGGACCATCAGGACCAATACATAACATGGGATTTGTGATAGGGATTTGACTTCACACAATTGTGGGAGCCAGTTCCAGAGTTTATGTACTCGTAAGGCTGTTTCTTCTGTCTGAGGCGGGGCCTGAAATCAGCAGGGCAGGCAACCCAGAAGGAAATACTCAAGCAAAGTGGGGAGGGCCAGGGCCCACAGAAACGTTTAAGGAAGAACGGGAACCTGCCTCACCCTCCAACTCGGATGATTTTGCTGACCTGTATTAGAGCTGAACATGCTTCTGGACCAGGCATCAGGGGAGCTGGAGGAGGAGATCAGGGGCTGGAGGAACCACATTGCCTGCCCTGGCCCGGGGGTCAGGGAACTGAGGGAGGAAACCCGGAGGAGCTGGGAGGAAGAGCTCCAGCTGCTGTACCATTCCGAAAAGGTGAATTACAAGAGATGGTGCCCAACCTTCTGAGTGCTCACATGCACACGTACATTCCAAATCTCATACCCAAGTCCTCTCATGGCCCACACTAACACAGACGTGTGCAAGGAAGACATCTGGGAAATGTAGCACTAGCTTAGTTAAGTCAACTCCAAAACAAATCCAGCATCACCTCCACTTCGAACTCAGATTCTCCAGGCATCGGCCCCACAGTGAGGCCGTGAACATTTTATCTCCAAAATGGTATGGAGTAGGAATTGGCAAACATTTTCTGCAAAGGGCCAGAGAGTAAGTATTTTAGGCTTTGTGAGCCACATATGGTGTCTGTCTCATTCTCTTTATGACCTTTTAAAAATGTAAAATTCATCCTCAGCTGACAGGCAAGAGTTTGCTATTCCCTGGGAAGAGAGCCACAGCCTGAGAATTTGGAGGCCAGGCTGCTCCTCTTGGCTCCAACATGAATTCCCTGGAACCTAGAGGAAGTCACTTCACCTAGTGGGCTTGGAACTGCTTGTCTGCAAAATGAGTGTTTTGGGCTAGGTCAGCATCAAGAATGCACATCAAAGACACGACAGTCCGAATTTTGAGGGGAGTAAATTTTGTTTGAAAATTCAATATAGATTCTTATTGTAATATAGATTATTATTATTATTAAATATAGATTCTTATTGGGAATTAATTCAAGTATGTATTTCTTCTTCTTTCAAAACCAAATTAATATATATGGTATTAATAATCCTGGATAGACTAGATAACTTTTTCTAAACAGAATTTCTAGAGGTGATCATAAAAGCCTTCACCTACTCCTCCATTTTTGTCATTAGAGCACCATCTTGGTAGAAGAGGTTTTAAGAAAAAGGAGGATTTAGACTGAGTTGTGGAAATGCGCAAAAATCATGTTTGTTTGTTTTTGCAAAAATAATAAAATTACTACTCCTTTATGGAGAAAAGACTGAAACAAGCTTACACAAATGCCATCAGCATACTAATTTTTTAAGGGTACATTTCAATCTATTTCAAAACATATTAAGTCAGACTGGTAAATTGGGAACACTAATAGAGAACGCCTTTTGCAAACACAGCAAATTAAAAAGCACACGACATATAAGACTTCTATTTATTTTTAGGTGGACAATTATGGAAATTGCAAATCTGGATCCCCTGGAGTTTAAGACTACATTCTCAATGACTGACGCTTCTGCCAGAAATAATGGGACTGACTCACGACCAGCGACAGAAGATGCACAAACCCAAGACTTCCATTTTAAGAAGGAATAATTTATTTTATTCAACAAACAATTACTGAGCTTTCATGATGTGTTAGATGCTGTGCTAGTTAGAGATGCCCACTCAACCCAAGACCTTGAAGCTCTGGTTTTTGCCATTGATAGAACGTTAAACATCAGCTTTAGAAATCAGTGAAGGAAAAGATGAGCTTGTTTCTGTAACTGTCCCTGGATGAACTCTTACCACTTGGTCAGTGAGGCAGGGTCCTCGGGCTAAAAGATAAACTTTTAAAAAAATTAAATAGAGCAGTACAGAGAAGAAAGGTATAGAAGATATTTGAGGGATAATAACTTGCAGTGGTCTCTCGTGGTAACGACTGGATCAATGACACACATCAGTGACCACCATCCTGCTGTTTTATCTTTGGATTGTATACACTGGAAGGAGGCAAGCATAAAAATGATATAAATTGTCTTGCTCTAAATCATAACACACAGAGTATTCTTTCTTTGTCTCAAAAGCAACTGAGCGTTGAGTCCATTTGACTGGGCTATCAAAGGTATGAAATACCAGCAGACATTTCTGAAAAGCAAATATTCCTGAAGACTTCAGTTTTGTTTTGTTTTTTTTCTTTTTGATTACTCCTTACTTAGGACAACTAATAACAGAATGAAATAAATCTCTTAAAAGATATATTTCCCAGTCAAGGAACTTTTTCTTTTCTCCACAAGCTGTGGTCACCCACCACCTTTTAGGCTTGAAATACCAAAAAGAAAAAATCACCAGGATTAAGTACTGTAAAATATTCCAGGGAGCAGAAAGATGTGCATGAAGATGTCACTATTGAGTCACAGCTTAGAGCCATTCTCTACCTTCTCTTTCTGTTGCACAGTCCAAAACATTTTTGGAGGGTGTCCACAAATTCAAGAAACTTTGCCACTTCATCTTTAAGCTGATGTCTTGTCATGAAAGCAGCTGTGTTAAATCCCAGGGACCCTTTTTAAGCAGAAGCTCTTTATTATTTTCTTTGACTGAAAAGGTATATTAGTTAAAAATGGTGGGTATAAGTATATCCTATTCTATATCTTCAAAGCTGGTAATCAGTGCTTAGCTAGCAATTGGTGGTAGGCGTGCGCAGTCACTCCAACTGGGCACATTCATCTCCAGACCTAGGGATCACTAGAGAAGGAGGCAAGGGGTAGAGGGAGACTTTTTCAGGTGTTTTCTCCTCTTGGCAACAAAACATAGCTTAGTTTCTAATGCTTCTTGCCTCCAGAATTGTGAGAAAATTAATTTCTCTTCTTTAAGCCATTTAGTCCATGGTTCTTAGAAGTCCTAGCAAACAGGTACACTTTTTAAGGCCAAATAATATTCCATCATATGTATATACCATATTTTATTTATCCATCCATTCATTGATTGACATCTGGTTTGTTTCCATTTTCTGGCTATTGTAAATAATGCTGCTATAAACATTGGTGTACAAATAGCTGTTTGAGTCCCTGCTTTCAGGGACTTTTGGGTAGGCACCTTAAAAGTAGAATTTCTGGGTCATATGGTAATTCTAGTTTTAAAATTAAATTTATTTAGTTTATTTTTTTGAGGAAGCACCATATTGTTTTGCATTTTTTATTTTATTCATCACTCATGGCAAAAGATTATAGAGGAAATATAAAACAATATGTATGTATATATATATTAGTTTGGATTCTGTAAAATTTGACCTCCGTTCTCTTTTAAAGCACTTTTGTCTTCTACTATGATGAAAATTTCCTTATAAAGACAAAATTGGTTTTTAATCATTTTTATTAGTTATTTCAAGTCTTTTATTTTTGCCCAACATTTTCAGTTAATAGGTTTTCACAACCTTTGGTTACTCCTTGTAACATTCAGTTCAACTACTTTGACCCCTTTTCACTTCCCAAGCAATTACTCTTAAATGTCCATATCACTTTGACAGACATCTTGTTTCAGTCTCCATCAGTACATCGCCTCTTCTACTGGGTAATGATCCATGATAATGAAAAACAATGAAATGGACTGGGTGCCCACACCTCAGAAACTGCCCCAAGGAAGGCCTTCATGCCCCTTGCTTTCCCGCCGAGGGAATTGCTCAAGATAAACCCTGAGGCTGAGCTGTGCCACGGTAGCTCTGCATTAGCTGGAGAAACCTTGGTCAGGAAAAGCAAAGAAATCTGTATGGAAGGATAATTCTTCTTCCAAAAGCCTCTGAGAAACTGCCCCTCTGTCTGTAAAATCAGAACATTTGGACAATGTGCAAAAGTCCTATGTAAACCCATCTAACTTTATCCTGAAGAGATCCTAGCTTCTGTGTTTATGATGATTAAGTGCGTCTACAAGTCTTGGAAAAAGGGATAGAGAATAATTACAGCCAACACTCCAGGGCCTGGGTTTAGTGATGGGAGAATCATTGTAATGATAGAAGAATTTTGGAAGGCAGGAGGGATTTGAGAGATAAGTGGGTGCCCAAGTATGCTAATTATTACAAAAAATAAAAAGTTGAAAAATTTAAAAATAAACTTAACAAGTAAAATAAAGAACAATGCCTTAGATTAAATGTATTAAGGGGGTGGCTTGGGGAGAAATTTGAACAATTAGAGTAAAACAGATTGTTGGAAAAAACCTCGATGGTACCAGACAGGAAAGTTGTCTTGTGATGATTAATACCATTTTACTTTGGTTAAGCAAGAGGTGGTTAATAACTAGTAGGGGTGTGAGGGAGGGCTCTGAGGTGCTAGTAAAGTTCTTTTGCCTCATTTAGGTGATGATTAATATAAAAATTCACTAGCTGAACACTTAAGATTTTTTCCTTTTTCTTTATGTATGTTATACTTCCAAAAAAAGAAAAGTTTATTGGAAGAAACACTTCTGGAATGATAGAATAAAAACATCCACAAATCTACTCCTTCATAAAAGCAACAAGAACACTGGAAAAAATTTATCAAAAGCAACTTTTTCAGAACTTGAAAATCAACCTGACGCAGCCTAAGAAGCACTTAGAAAAATTGCTGCATCTCAGTAATCGCAGTGAGATTTGTGGCATTTTAACTTACACTATTACCATCCCTTTCTTCCCAGCTCCACACAGCCTTGAAAATCAACAGCCTTACAACTATGGTAGCTGTGGAAATAAGCAGCTTAGCTGCCACTGGGTTAGAAAAAGTTTGAAGACCTGTAAAATCTCTATCCCCAGAGAACTGTCAGTATTTGACCTGTCTGGTGACTCTATGAAAATCTCCATTTTTCAGAACAGCCTTATTCCTAGGTCATTTGTTGAAAACAATCAGTGAGGGCGCCTGGGTGGCTCAGTTGGTTAAGCGACTGCCTTCGGCTCAGGTCATGATCCTGGAGTCCCTGGATCGAGTCCCGCATCGGGCTCCCTGCTCAGCAGGGAGTCTGCTTCTCCCTCTGACCCTCCCCCCTCTCATGTGCTCTCTCTCATTCTC
The DNA here is from genome assembly GCF_002201575.2 of Neomonachus schauinslandi. Lineage (NCBI taxonomy): Eukaryota > Metazoa > Chordata > Mammalia > Carnivora > Phocidae > Neomonachus > Neomonachus schauinslandi. The sequence goes on from NC_058409.1 coordinate 126,063,860, forward strand.
TCTCTCTCAAATAAATAAATAAAATCTTTAAAAAAAAAAAACAGTGACAATTGTTTAACATCTGTAGCTGCCTAAAAAAATATTTGCAAATCATATGCTTGTATATCAAGAGTCTATATAGAACTCTTACAACGCAGTAACAACAAATAAAGGCAACTGATACAATTACTACATGGGCAAAGGATTTAAATAGACATCTTCCCAAAGATACAAATGGCGAAAAGCGCATAAAAGAGTGCTCAATGTCATTAGTTACCAGGGAATGTAAATCAAAACCACAATGAAATACCATTTCACACCTACTAGGATGGCTGTAATAATAAGGACAGATAATAACAAGTGTTGGTGAGAATATAGAGAAATTAGAACCTTCATACACTGCTGGTGGGAAAGTAATATGTTGCAGTCCTTTTGGAAAGTTTGGCAGTTCCTCAAAAAGTTACACATCGAGTTACCATATGACCATCAATTCTATTCCTAAACATATTTCCAAGAGAACTGAAAACATAAGTCTATATAAAACTTGCACATCAATGTTTGCAGCAGCATTATTTGTAACAGTGAAAAAGTGGAAATGACCCAAATGCCCATCAACTGATGGATGGATAGTTAAACAAATGTGGTATAGCCATACTAGGGAATACTATTTGACAATATAAAGGAGTGAAGTTCTGAAATATACTACAACGTGGATGAACACTGAAAGCATTATGCCAAGTGAAAGAAGCCAGTCACAAAAGACCACATGCCAAAATACCCGGAATAGGCAAATCTAGAGATAGAAAGTAGATTAGTGATTTTTGGAATGATGAAATTTTCTAAAAGTAGGTATTAGTGATACTCAACTCTAAATGACTTTTATAGTATATGAATTATATATCAATAAAGCTGTTAAACAACAAAGTTTACTTTAAGAACTCCTTCATATTATTATTAATCATATTACCCTACTCTAAGGGGAAGGCAGTTTTCCAAGGCATGGATGCATGCTCTATATATTGTATGTATTGTACATCAGTATTCCCCTAACAGGTAGAACCAGGGCTAAAACATAGTACATGGTCAACAGATATCCTCATATGAATAAAAAAGTAGAGAGATTAACAAACTGTCTAGAACCAGATTTCCTGATTTCTGATTCTGCCCATTTACAGTAGTGAGGGGTGGGAGATAGTGATGAGCAAGGAGCTTGAGGTGCCCTGGCCAGAATGCTGCTTATAAAATTACTACTATATACTCCTTACTGGGGAGTGGACATACTGTCTACTGGGGATGAAGGTGCTCTCTATTGGAATAGACATGCTCTTTGGGGGATGGGTAGTAACTGACAGAGCATCATAGCAAAATGAATTTGGGCAGGTAAACCTAGGTTCAATTCCAGGCTCTGTTTCTTGCAGGTGTGTTTACCCAGTCTTCCTCAGTCTAAATTTCCTCATCTACAAATGGAGATAATACTTAACCTCTTGCCTCATAGAGTTGTTATAAGAATTAAATGAGAAGAGTGTAATGCATATGGCTCATACAGATAATAGTTGATAAATACTTTTATTGACATTGATAACATCTAACGAACAAATAGGTTTTTTAAAATATGTTGTAAAAAAAAAAAGAAGAAAAGAAATAGAGATGGGCCAATAGTCATTTTCAGACCTGTCAGAAGGCTCTGAAAAGGTCTGGAACCTCATTTCTACCCTCCCAACATGGTGGCATTGAGCAAGGTAGAGAAAAGCAATAACCCATCTCCTACCACAGCTCCCCCTTGCTGGCAGCCATCCACCTGGCTTGAAGCCAACACAATTACATAGGGGGTGTGGTGGCCAAAGGTAAGAGACAAGAAATACCTCACCCTTGGAAGAGAAGAAGGACACAGGTAATTTATACCCATCTCAACCAAATATTTTCCCCCTGTTTTATAATGCTGCCATGTTGCTTTCTTTTTCTAATTAAAAGAGAGTACATGCCCATAAAAATGCAAATTTTGTACAAGTACATAAAGTAGAGGAGGGCTGACTAAACTTGAACCGGTTCCCATCAGAAGCGAACAAGAAGAGAACAAGAAGCTTTCATTGTGCTTGACACCTGTGAATAAGATACCTTTGGAAACAAGTTACAATGAGAATAATCCACAATTGCAGGGAAGAACTGTGATTCTTTAAGATAAAATTTATGTAAAGCAACCAGCACAGTGGCTAGGAAGGTGTAGGTACAGAGTAAATGGTAACTATTATTTCAAACACCCTTTTCTTAACAGCTCTCTCAGCACAGTGTGCACTACCATGGAATAAACTTAATTGAATAGTGCCCTCCAGAGGCCACTGGGAATTCAACTGTAGGGACAGTTGAAAGTCTGGAAAAAGACCAAAGAGAAACCCAATTTAGTTTTCTTGTGTATTTACGCAGAGTCAGCACTCAAGCTTGGTGTCCTAGGATGTACTAGAACCTGACTGATTTGTCACCCACCATCAGTCCTTTGGGCAGAGCTTATTTGTTTGCAAGGGATACAAACAAGGACACAGAAATCTGGAAACGAGTCTAGTTAGGCACCGTGGGAACCGGTGCTGGGAACTGCAAGTCCCCAAGCCCCCGGAAACTCCTGTCCCATCCCTCTCTCTCTGGGGACACTGTCTCTCAGCCCTGTTTCCTTATGCACGTCCACTCTGTGTTCCTCTAAAGGGACCAGCTTCTTCCTGATGTCTGCCCTTCTGTCCCTTCAGGCATGTGGCTCTGGCTCTCTCAGGACATGATTCCCCTGACCTGACTTGGATTGACCTTTCAGCTCATCTCAAATAGCTAAGCAGCTTGGTCTCTCACTGGCTTGATTCCAAATTCCTAGGAGACAAAATGATTACCAGTCAAGTCTAGTGGATGGACTTAGTTTATCCATCCCTGCGGGAGAGCCAGTGGCGTGTGTGTATGTGTGTAGGGGGAGGAGGGCTAGGGCCAGGGTCACATGGTACAAAACATATCTAGCACACACAGAACATACAGAACTGTGGAAAACATTTCAAAGAGTCCATTTTTCTAATAACGATGAGCTAATATTCATAGAGTTCACCAGGCACGATGCCCTCCACTAAGAGCTTTGTAAGCACCATCTCATTTAATCCTTACAACCTTCCTTTGTAATTTGATCCTGTTTTCATCTCCCACCTTCAAAAGTAGCTGCTGATAACAATGGTTGTGTATCTTTCAGTAATTTGTCCCATGCATTTTATTCCCACTTTAAAGATGAGGGAACTGACGCTTGGAGAGTCTGCACCAAGATTTAAGCCAGGGCAGTGTGATTCTAAAGCCTGGCTGTGATCTCCCAACCCCACCCCGCCTCCCAGTGCAGTCCTGAAGGCAAGGTAGATAATAACATGGCTGATGCAGAGGAAACACCAGAGTGGGTCTCGGTCTTAGGTAGTTGATAATCTGATTGGGGGAGACAAGATTTACATGTGAAATGATTAGTAAATGACATGAGAGTAATTAAGTACCACATTGTGTGTTGCCACTGTATTCATTTTCTAGTGCTGTGTAACAAGTACCACAAATGTAGAGAGGCTTTGGAGCAATACCCATTTGTTAGCTCCCAGTTGGGCAGGGCAGATGTACAGCCAAGCATGGCAGTGTTTCTCTCTGCTCAGTGTTTCGGGAGATTGACATCAAGGCATTCATTGGCTGGGCTGTCAACAATCTCATCTGAGACCAGGGGACCTCTTCCAACCAGCTCACTGGTTGTTGGCAGAGTTCAGTTTGTTGCACTTGTAGGGCTGAGGTCTCTCTATTGTCCTGCTAATGTCAACTAGAGACTGATTTCAGCTTTGTAGATGTTGCACCATCCCATTGCCTGTTCACAACATGGATATTTGCTTTTCTCCAGGTCAGCTGGAACATGTCTCACTCACTGCCCCTTCCAACAGCCAAAGAAAACTTTCGACCTTGAAAAGGGCTCATGTGATTAGGTCAGACCCACCTGGATCATCTCCCTTTCTTAAAGTCAGCTGTGTCTTATGACATAACCTGATCATGGAAGTACAATTCATCAGATTTACAGTCCTGGTTATGAGGGTGCATACAAGGTAGGAGTGTGTGGGATCCTGGGTGCCATCTTAGAATCCTGCCTACTACGCCCATGAAGGTAGATTATGTGTGTGGGGGGGGGGTCAGAGCTATTCCCAGGAGGAGAAGAAGGAAAGATTTCATGGAGGGGAATGTGAACTGAGCAATGAGGAGGTAACTAACACCACTAGATGTTATAACATGATCAAAACACTGTGTGATAAGCATAAAAATAGACATATAGATCAGAACAAAAAGGGAACACCCTAAAATAGAAATATGGGTGTGTGTGTGTATTTATGTGTGTGTGTGTCTATGTATATATCATAATAAATCAAGCTTCACAAATTAATTGAGCAAAATTATTAATAAGTGGTGTTTGGATAATTACACAATTTTGAAAAAAATAGATAAATTTTTTCACTATACATCAAAATACCTGCCACCTAAATTAAATTTTAAATTATAAAGATAAATTTAAAATATGATCAGGAAACTTGGTAGAAGAAAAGTTCTGGTCTTTGGGAAGATGGCAATGTCTTAAGATTTGAAAAAATGTTGTGAAAAGAAATTACAAAAGAAAAAAAACTCAGATTCATCCACAGCAATAGTTAAAACTTCTACATAGTCATAGCAATAATCTGTTATAAGACTCAGGGGAATTTTAACCACATAGGGAGAAAGGATTAAGATCTATAACATCTAAATGCATATTCCAGATAGTAGACAAATGACACAAATAGATGATTTAGACAACAGGTAAAAATAAAATAGAAACAAACAAACAAACAAAAAACTAGGGGGAAATGCCCAAGCTCCCTGATCAAATAAATGGAAATTAAAACCATAAAAGTGAGCCATATTTCTATTAATTAAACATATTTTTAAATTACAATACCCAATCATGAAATAGTCCTGTACACTGGCACTCATACATCTTTGGTCAGAGTGTGATTTGGTGAAACACCCTTTGATATAGTACCTTCAATCCAGGAAATCTGCCTTAAGAGCATGATTCGAAAGAAAAAAAAGTCATGGTCACAAGCATTTTCCATACAGTGTTATGCATAGTATTGAAAAACTGAGAATAACAGAAAGAGCATGCCTAAATTATCACTGATGATTATGCCTATTGAGACTATTTAATAAGGTGGAACCTGTTTAAATGTGCTAAATGAAAAAGGATAATACAGATTCCTGCATGTAGTATGACTCAATATTTGAAAAGCATTCCTGTGGTGTTAAAGGTGTGGGAAAAACAGCACTTTTATATACTGTCAGAGGGGATACAAGTTAGTATAACCTCTTGGGTGAAGCAATTTACAATATGACTAAAAAATTTAAAATGTGATTTGTATGAGGATTCCACTTCTAGGATTTATTTTTCACATAAATGTACATGTACTTTAATGTACAATACATAAAGACACATCAACATAAAATTTCTTGCAGAATTGATGACATAAATAAAAGATCATACAATGAAAATGCCCATCAATTGATGACCAATTAAATAAATCATAATAGAACCATTTGGTAGAATATTATACTGCTTTTAAAAAGAATGGATGTGACATGCTCTGACCTGAAACGATCTCTAAGATTTTTAATAACAACAAAAAAGATGCAAAATAGTACAGATAGTGCATCCCTATTTATATAAAAGTGAAATAGAGAACTTACATATGCTTACAGAATTCTTAGAAAGATACCCCCAAACTGGTCACAGACTGAGGCCCTGGGGTGCAGCTGGTGGTAGTAACTAGAGAATGGGGTCTGAACTGGGGATACTTATCACCCACTGTCCTTCTGTTCTATTCGAATGCTTCCCCGTGTGCACACAGTCCTCTAAAATGGAAATAAATACTAAGAAAGGTAGTCTAAAAAATATATTGCAGATGAACAGAGATGAAATGGAAACAGACAAATCTGTTGAGTTAGTGTGGCGGGACTATATTCACATGGTCACAGATTAGATGTTAACATAGAAAAATCAAATTAACTGAGAATTAGTATAGTAGAATTGCAAGTCATTCTTTTAAAATGCTATTTCAATGTTTTAATGTTGCCACTGAAATAAATAAAGATTAGTATGGGGGAGGGACTGGGTGCCTGAGGAATTAAGTAATAGCTTTATAAGTATGTTGCTCTGAAATGAATAAACAGAAGAATAATGAGCCAAAGAGAGCTCACCCAATGGTCCAGGGAGAAGGCAGTTAGCAGGAGGAATGAGAGGAGAGGAGCCAGGGTGTCTGTGTTTGGGGGGGGCGGCTGGCCAGATCACCCCATGGCGTGACTTTGGGTTCAGACCTGGGAAGCAAGGAGGAGGAACTGGGAGAGCTTAGGAAGGGGATCCAGCCTGCAGAGCCCGAGAAGACCAGCCTTCTGGCGAGCCAAGTGAGGAGGAATGGTGGGCAAGGGGTTGATGAGAAGCATCTAGATCCCACAAATCTCAAAGAAGACATTTCCTTAAGAGGACAGGGATAAACTCTATCTTTGAGATGACTGCTCTAGCAGTGTTGACTTCTCAAGCCTCATATCTATCTATCTATCTATCTATCTATCTATCTATCTATCATCTATCTATAGGATATATATATCCAATAGATGTGTTTATTTAATGCATGCATTAAATTTTTGTACTAGTATATTATGTACATTATAAAATACATATAAAGAAGTATTTTAAAAGAGACATCTCATGTGAAGTACTTAATATTTAAAACTTTTTTCACCTTTAGTAAAATAAATGATATAAAGCAAATATTACTCTTAGGAAAAGCTCTACAGTTAAATATACTTCAAGACTGTGAAATACTTTACACTCTGGGATGTGATCATTCACAAGTATGGTTGAAGTTCAGATAAATGGATGTTGGTTTTAAGGGCTGCCATAGTTGAAGATATCTCACAAGGATATATAGACCCCAATGGAAGAAGGGCAGCATTTCATCAATGATAATATCTATTTTCCAACCCTACCCACCATTTGTACTAAGGTTTCGGTTTGAAAGTTTGTGTTAATTTTCAACTTAGTTGAGCTTTCTTGCAAAGTCGTCGAAAGGTACAGTCTTTTAAAATAGTTTTTAAGCACATAAATTCTTGAAAATTCTTTGGTAGATTTAAAAAAATAGAAAATTTTGCTTTCAAGATTTCAAATATACATATGAAATATTTGGTTGACAAATAGCATTTTTTTGTAAAAAAAAAAAAAAAAAGTCACAAAAATAGGAAAAATTTCCAAAAATCCATTTTGAAAATGCTCTTTCCATAGCATGAGTTTCTTTGAAATAGCAGTTATTCTCTTACTGATGCAACATTATCTTGACATTGGAGAAACGGGTTATGAGTGTTTGGTCTACAAAAACAGCCTCCAGGAAGCAGGTCACCGAAAACCACTTGTTTTCATAGATGAGGTGGGCCAATTTCAAACACTTGTCTTTTTCGTAGAAGAGAAAGCACACAGTTTTCTTTAAGTGCGAGGACTCTTAAAAGTGCTGTGTCTCAAGATAAACATCAGACCTCTCTCTGGCAAAACATTTTGATGATTATCCCACAACTTATTACAGAGAAGAGTAAAAATCCAACTGATTTTAAAGGTTGTTATTTTTATAAAATTAACCATACTGATGACATTCGCTGGCATTCCTGTCTTCTGTCTTCACTTCTAGCTTCTTTGATGCGTTAACTCTCCCAGGACCAATAACTTAATCAATTTCTTGTTCTGGCCTATTTTTGTAACCTTACTCTGAATTCTTTTTTTATTCTAGTTAAAGCAGCTGTTACCTTACATAATTTTCCCATAAAGCATTATTTTAACTAACAAAGTCATTGACTTTTGAAAATATATCTTTTTTGGTATCTCTTTCCTTTAGTGACTCACAAATAAGTAGGTGTTCCATTTCATTACTGAAACAGAATCGAGCAAATACCCTTATTTGGAACATGTGAGAAACAGCAGTACTTTCTTCCAACTGCCTAGCAAACCTCCCACACTGCACACTGTTTCTTTAAAATTTGAGCAATGTTTCTGTGCATCTTCCAACAGAATTTGCTGACAAAATCAGACATTTTATTTTGCAGTTATATTGTTTTCCATGGGTTATTTTAGCTATTTTGACTGCATTAGGAAGAATGAGGGTTTTCTTAACGATGTGACTTTTTGCCTTAAACAAGTAAGAGACATTCCAGAGAGGCTTTTAAATATTCAGTTTAGTAGAATTCTGGACTAGATTTAGTACGGCATGATTTTAAACATTGCTAAAACATTTAAAACTATTTGTATTCATGTGGTGGATCTTTAGATTTTAAATATCTTCCTGATTCTGATGGCCTCATACCATCGTTAAGTATTATCTCAAGACACAATCTATGCTTACGGTGAGGATTTTTTTAATGATAGGGGCTAGAAGTTTATATTTCACATTGTTTCTTGTAGCCTCAAATTTTAATTTTTTGTCTGACTTCTTGTCAGTCTGAATAGATTGTCATAGTTTTACCATCTACTGTGGCTGAGCCTACACTGGTGGTAAGAAGGGTCAACCCAGCCATTTTCTTATGGTTGGCCTACACCTGCATTATTTATGTTATTTTTAACCCTCTTTTTTTTTCTTTCCCCTGAAGAATTTTAGTTTATCTGTCCATTGGGTAAAGTTTAACTTAATTAAAATGAAATAATTTAATCCATAAACCTATTTCACTGAGACTACATAAACTGTAGTTCTTTGAAATAAGTCAAAAAGTGAATTAATCAGTGAGGGGGGCGGTCTTTGAGGATCATCCTTTCTTCCCTCAGGACAAATCACATACCACACAGGACGCAGGACCCTTTGATATATGGACTGAGTAAGGATGCTAATGTCAACCATATCTAAAATATTAGTCAAGTTCAATTTCTTATTTTTTTTTAAGATAAAAAATGTATCTTGGGATGCTAATAATTTTTTCACCTATCTCATGGATCTTTCTGGGCAGCCCACTGGGCAACAGATCTTCCAAAGCACGAACCGTTTCTAGTGACTGCCATTCAAGTCCTCTCTACTCATTCTGCTGGGTCAGACAAGGACTTCACAGGAATAGCCATCTGGACTAAATAAAGCCCTTGAGTCAGGAAAAAACCTCAAGACTTGCCATGCAATTTGACAGAGACCTGTACTTAACAGAGCCTGAATTTTTAAGGACACCCACTCCTTCTTCTCCCCATAATAGTTCAGCTTCCCTCGGGGACATTTGTGAAAGTATTATCTGTGATCACAAAAGTCAAAAAAGTTTCTTAGTTAATCCTGGCCCCATTTAAATGGACTAACCTTCAAGTCAGGCCCAAGGGCTGAGAAAACATGCACTTCAGCTATTAAAACATCCTGGCCCTCTGTCTCCCTTCCCCTCTGCAAAAGGAAATGGGCTAAATTTAAGTCCAGGAAACACTGTGAATGACAGAATCATCCTTTCTCTGGTGAAGAAAGAGCTCTGAACGAAGTAACTGTGGGGTGAGTCAGCTATTAGATCATTGCTGATGTCCCTGCATCCAGGTTTCTGTGGCTCTGAGATGCAAAGAGCCTGGACACTCACACCTTTGAATGTTCCTTTGTGCATTTCAACAAAGATAAGCCTGGTCATCCAAAAAGCCACAAGGAGTCACATCTTCGTAACCATTTTAAATATAGTATAACAAACTCACCCCTCAAAATCTTTGGAGGAAGATCAGATTTCAAAGAAGAATCAATGAAGAAATCTATATAACTGTTAAAACCCATGTTTTATTATAAATTGTACCAAAGAGAGAGCTATATATACTTGGGTCCTGAAAATATTCAGATTTTATTCCCTTCCAGGAGGAGGCAGCAACCCACAGGCGAACACCAAAAGACAGGAATTTCAAGCCTTTAACCCCTGTGCTTGGCAAACAGGTTGATTATGAACAGCTGAGCCAGGCCATGCATTACCTGCATCTGCATCACAAGAATGAGAGGGATCAGGGCCAAAACAGGTGCCAAAGCTTGGAATTCAATGACCTTTTGGAAAAGAAAGACTCAAGAGTCATTTAAGGGCATCTGGTGCTCAAAATGAGAGAATAAAAACGCTTATTACTTATTTAATACCTGGACATAAAAAATGAGCAGAAGTCAAGAAATGGCTGAAAATGGCCCAGGAGTGCCCATGGGGAGAAGGGCATGAAGTCAGGCCAGTAACACTGTAATCCCAACTAAGATGCTTTTGTCTTTTTTCTCTTTATGGCTTACAATTACAATTACGACAATTTCCAAAAGTAATGCTAGAAGTTTCAAAGCCAGTGTCTTAAGTGGGAGATTGGGGTTTTCCATCTCCCATGGCTGAAGTCGGTCACCCAGTGGAGGCTCTGATGGGTACCAGAGGGAAGAGGACACTGGGACGAAATGAAAGAGCATCTCTGGATGGTGCTCTGGAATCTCGACCCCTTTTAAATCATGGGAAGTGCCTCCTTTAGTGTAATCTCTTCCCTCCTGAGGACAAGCAGACTGTGAAATGCTGCTCTCTAAGTGGCTCTGGACATTACCTGTGGGCTGTGATTGAGGGTATGCCAAAGTTGTCAGTTTTCCCCAAAAATCCACCCCATTGGCCAGTGCAGTGTTTGACGTGGCCCTGCTATTCACTTTCCTTGAGGCTTTCTGATTTCAGGAGGATTGAGTCAGACTGGGGAAGGCCAACTTCCTCTACCGTCCATCACAAAGAGCCTAGCACAGTGGGTTAATCAGATCATGACTCACTGACTTGTGGGAGACCTGAGGGCCAGGGCTGGGAGTGTTAGGAGGGGACGCCACAGGGTGGGGGGTACAGCATGAAGACACCAGGCACTGAATGGAGAGAGATGGCACCTGAGTCACTTGCTGCTCAGGGATGGCTTAGATACTGCCATTCTAGAAAGAGCTCTGAAACCTGAAAACACCATCCTAACAGCACAGATGAGAAACCCACACATCCTAATGAATAATAAACTTGACTAAAATTCCCAGCACTGTGCTCAACTACAGCCACAAGATGGCAGGCAACAGTGGAAGATTCTCCACAGCCTTGCCCAGGAAGCGTTCTGCAGACGTGAGGGAAATCAAGCGCCCACTGTCCAGTCCAACGGCTGGCCATCAACGATACATTCATGAAGCTGCTATAAGTTAAACTTCTCTCTTGTTGAGAGAAGGAAGGTTCTAGATGTAATTTTACCATCCATTTAGAGAATGGGGTAGAAAAATGTAGAAAAACTTGATTTCCTATTTGTTTTTACTGTCAACAGTGAACTGTAAAAAAACAAATCTAATTTCATTGGTTACTGTTTGTAGTGTTGAAGAAAAAGTTCTAGAATTTGAGTCAGAGGGCCTGAATTCTAGTTCTTGCTCTTTTCTTAAGAAGGTCCTTGACTCCAGGAAGCCATGCCCTAGAGCCTCAGTTTCCTTCTTGGTTGGACTTGGATGAACTCTGGGATTCCTTCCAGAACAAGTCATGGAATGAAATAGCATGTGGGGAAAGCAGACTAAGAACGAAGCGGCCACAAACGCAAGGTCCTGCAATGCTTCATTTCCATGGCATCCTTGGGGAATGGGCTGTTCCACATGACGAGTTTTCCAGATAATTGAATTTTAAATGCTGAAACTTGTTTTCCTTTTAACCTTCTGTAACGGAAACCTTTCTAAAGTGTATTACACGCTTCTCAGGCTTCTTCAACAGCAAGCTGAATATGGTTTAACCTTGCCTGAACGTCTCTAGGTCCTGGTGATGCCACCTCTTACTATATATACAGTCCTGAAGAGAGTACCAGTGCTTTGGGCATATTCAGGTAGGCAGGACGCTCATGCTAAATGGCCCCAGAGACTGTATTATAAAGGTATAATTGGCAATTCTTCCTTTCTGTATCTCCTACATCACTACCTGCAGTCATTTCTCCAAGTTACACCTTCTAGCAGCATTTGACACTCTGTTTAAAATCTGCTATAACCTAGAGAGAACTCAAGGTTGCTATGGGTAACCAGAGTCTGAGCTTGTAACAACCCTAAATTTAATTTTACACACAATTTAAAGGCAACGGGTACTATGCTGAAGGTTACTCGTGGTCAGGGCTGATATTCAGTAAGTCTGCCCAGTCTGTAATGTAATGTTCCTGTGCTAGTTGGCCAATTGCCCAGAGCCCCTTGGGCCCTCCAGCCAGCTTAGCACCCTGACCTGTCTCCTAGGATCACACGCTTCTCACATGCCGGTAACTCAAAGGTGCGCTCTGGCTCCCGAACCCTGTTCCTGCAGGGAACCAGCATCCTTTCCAATTGGCGGATACCCATGCCATCCCAGTTGCTCAGTACTTGATATCACCCTGGTTTCTGGGCTGCAGATTATTCTCTTTCCTGATGAGTGCATGGCTAAAGTTTGAGGCTCTCCTCTGTCCCTCCAACTCAAAGGCCTCTTCTCGGTTGCATGCTATGCTCTGGGTTCAGATGGCCTGAGGCTGACCAGGATGGGTGTTAAAAGTTAGCTTTGACTGAACATCTACCATATGCCAGATGCCTCTTCAGTACATTAACTAAATCATCTTATCTAATCCACTAAATGACCCTATTGGTGAAATAGCATCAACCTCCTGTGGCTGAGGTAACTCGCCAAAGTCACACAGCCAACACACAGGCCTGGAAGCCAGTTCCATCTTTCCGAGTTCCATGTTCTTTGGACTATGCTCCTCTCCTGTTTATTAATATACCAAAAAAGTGTATATTAACGTACAAAAAAGTCCAGTCATGGTCACATCCTGGAAAATAAATTTTAAGTGAAACATGGGCCCTTTTACTTTTCAGAAAAGGCTACTTGTTTTGTTGTGTGGGTTATGTTTTAATTAATTCCATATTTTGTTACCAATTTGGAACAATCTGTCCTCAGGGAACAGATCTGGTTTACTTATAGAAAGCTGGCTGAGGGAGGAAGGGACTGGGGTTACAAAGTATTCCTTGTAGGAAATCATCTAAAAAACCTTCTCAGTTCTCCCTCCACCAAACAAAAGTAAATAGAACATTCCAGAAAATCCCATCTTCCCTAGAGTAGGTATGATTAGAGCTTGCAAAAACACTTTCCTCTGTGTGTTACCAGCTGTGCCTGCAAGATGGGGCTGTTACCACTGAAAAGAATAAGAGGCTCCCAGAGCTTGCAGGGGCCGGCAGGGGGTGTGGGGGGGGGGGTAGCTAGAAGCAAACTGCAGACCTGAGGAGTACCACCCAGTGAAAAAGCAGAATTGGGTCTGTGATGTTGGGACCAGTCACAGCTTTTCTTTTGGAACTGGTTCTGGGATGCAGAAGGATGTCAAACCCATAGCTCTGAATTCTCTTCTCTTTCCCCTGCGGATGAAGTTTACAGATTGACTCTAAGCTAATTTTTAAAATAAGCAAACCATGACCTCATCTTCCATGTTTTGCACCTGCTCCTCCCACACGTAACACACCCACAATTTTCATATTGTCCTCTTCCAAAAACATCCACCACACTCCCTAGTTCCCAGAGTAACTCTTGTCAGGGAGGAAATGGCCCAAGTAATTGACTAGCCATAGGTGACAGGGTCAAAATGCCAAATGTATTAGTTTGCGAGGGCTGCCATAATAAAGTACCATGAGCCAAATGGCTCAAGTGACAGAAATTTGTCTCACGGTTCTGGGGCCTAAAAATCTGAGATCAAGGTGTTGGCAGAGCTGTGTTCCCTCTGAGGTACCAAGGCAGGATCTCTTCCAGTCCTCTCTCCGAACTCCTGATCGTTCCTTGGCTTGTGGCAACGTAACTACAATCTTCACTTGGTGCTCTCCATGTGTGCATGTCTGTGTCTAAATTTGCTGGAGGACACTAGTCCTATTGGATTAGGGGCCCACCCTACTCCAGGATGACCTCATCTTAACTAGTTACATCTGTAATCACACTATTTCCAAAGAAGGCCACATTCTGAGGTACTGGGGGGTTTAACACTTCAAAATATGAACTTGGTAATGGGGATTAGGTGGGTGGCTAGAAGACACAGTTCAAATCACAACATCAGCTAAGGTAGTTTTGAATTCAAAATCAAACTCAAGAGAAGGAGCAGAATGGATTGCCCAAAAGAGTGCCTCATATTATAATTCCAAGTGATGGCGTGGACAACTGATGTATCATATGGGTGGGGTGGGGTGGGCTGTGATGTTAGTACTCAGACACCCGAAATCTTATGCCTACAAGTAAGGGGGTACACATTAATTGAGGTTGCTGTTTGCAGAGATGCACTGCGGTCTCTACAAAACCCTGATTTGTATTCACCAGTTTTTAGGACAAAACCTACATAGGTATGTGGAAAAATGTAGTGTTGAAGGAAACTGTTAGCCAGTTTCAGAGTGAAAAGGAGCATCTTGAGGACATTCAAAACACTTTAAATTCCCTGATACTTAATCTCAAAGTGCTTCTAGTCCTAAAGTTCTGCCTAGATATGTTTGCCAAGCAGATTCTATATTAAAATTGGGTTTCCTTTTACAAGATGGAGTGGGGGGCTTCTGTTTTCCTTGTCAGTTCAGGTAGGGGGAAGCCTTACAGTGTTCTGGTCATTTTCTTCGCTGGTGTCCGCCATTAGACTGAGGAGGTATTTTGTGAAGCTGAAAACCATCCGTGAAATTAAGCGCCAGACCACGTGGCAAGGACCAGTGTATAGCTCTGGGGCTGAGCTGAAGTAGTATAGCACGGGGGGAGGAGCACAGACTATGGTGGCAGATCTCTGGTTCTGCCATGTAACTTGGGCAAGTTACATGGCCTCTGTGGCCAAGGTTTCTCATCTAAAGCTGTCCTGAGTTGTGGTAGGTATAAAATGAGATAGTAGATGGCAGAATGTCCACTATGGTAGCAACTGCTCAGTCAATGGTACTTCTTACAAATTGCACCAGAGAACTAGGGAGGGAACCTTGGAAAATTGAGCTAGTCTCCTTTTGTCTTGTTAACTTCTTGGTTGTATGAGCACTGGGAGCCCAGGACTCTAGGAGTCAGTCCTCATTACTTGATTCACATTCATACTTCTCTTGAAGACCAACCCATGGGTCCTGGTCTTTTCCTTCTATTGCCCCTGCATCTCTGGGGCTTCTGGGGAGATGTCACCATCCAGCATATACACATGACTGTACCATCAGAGAAAGGAATTCCAGAGTCATGACTGTTCACTAGTGAAAAAGTTAGTTTGGGAGATTTACTTCCTCAGCTGTGGAAAATTTCCTTATTTTCTGTATTCCTGATGTTCTGGCATTTGGGGCCTTGATTCCAGAGAGACTGACCTTCCCAGGGTTTAGCCAATTCCTAGAAATAGCAAACAACTCCCCTGAGAGTGTGCCTTTGATATACAAATCAACCAATCCAGAGCCCACACCCCAACTCTCTCCTTTGTCAGACTCTCATACATCAAGACAATATTGCCCCTAAGTCATCCCAGGCCAAGTACTAGACAACCAGAGACCATCCTATAGCTCAGAGTCTGCTGAAATTATTCCAACTACCAAATCCTAAGATTGCTCAGAGTAGCTACCATGCTTCACCCAAACCTTCCCTTGAAAACCCCAATAAAGACTTTTTTGGGCCATGTTCTCCCTTCTTCTTCCCCTGCCTCCTGACTAACATTGCTGCTTCTCCATGAAGCCTTCCCTTGAAAACCCCAATAAAGACTTTTTTGGGCCATGTTCTCCCTTCTTCTTCCCCTGCCTCCTGACTAACATTGCTGCTTCTCCATGAAGCCCTGAAGGGTGTGCTTTTCCTCCTGTTTCTAGGGATCTGTGAGTGTAAACTTCTTCCTTTATGACAGTCATTTTCCTGTCTGCATGTCTTATCATACTTGATTAAAACAAATCCCAGGTACATTTGAGAACACCCAGGCATAACAATTAGCAATCTCACAGACCTGTTTCCCGACCTTTTGTCCTATTTCCATTCTCCAAGCTCCTCGACTTCAGCTGTTTCACTCCAGATGCCCACTGACCACATCCATCCAAATATCTCTTCCTGACCACACAGAAATGGAATGGTGTGCTGGATCAGGTACCACCCCTAGCTGGGAGTCAGAAGAGAGAGACTGAGTCTCTCAGCTCTGCCAGTTATCACTGTGACATCACGGGAACACTGCTTCACCTCTGTGAGCTTCTAGAATGATAAAACCAGCTCAGGTGGGTCATATGAAATGTTTCAGAGATTCACTCCTAATACATTAGCATAGGCAGCTGCAGTTAACCTCCCTCCCACCCTCACTCCAACATCCCAACACACTTACTCAAAGTCTCAAAGCTAAAATTGCTAGAAGACCTATGGAGAGAACCCAGAATCCCAGACACAGTTTACTGCTTCCCCTATCGCACCATATTTGCCTCCTCCTTGGAGTCTCCATTAAGGAGCCTAACAGATATGAGAAAACTTATCCAGTATGGAAACACTCTTCCAAATCCTAAAGACTCTATCAACCTCTTGGATAAGAAACTCCCAGTCTTTGCAAACACTCTCATATAGAATAGTCATTGTGAGGCTAATATTTTATTGAACACTGTGTATTAAACATAGGGCTAAGCCCTTTATATGCATTATTGTATTGCATTGGTTCAGTAGTGTTATTCCCATGTCACAAACAGGGAATCCAAGGCTAAGAGGGATGATTTTTCCAAGGTCAACCAGCTTGTAAGTGTGGGAGCCTGAGGAGGCAGCACTAGTTGTATGGTTCCAGAGCTGGAGCTCTTGACCATTATGCTCTCCTACTGGATGTCCCATCCCTGCTCTTCCTTCTGCCTCTGCATCCAAAGCAGCTCCCCTCAAAGCTGACAGCTGCAAATGGTGGGGGCTCTCAGCGGCAGCTCTGGGAGGGCTGCCTCAAGCTCCACGTTGATCCCTGCTTCTAACCCTGAGGACTCAGCCACCAGGGACTGGAGGTCACCTTCTCAACACCAACGAATACTACAGTGGCCAGTCCTGTTTCTTTTCTAAGAACAATTTCTAATTTTAAATAGAATAATTTCTCTTCAACACCCCTCCTTGAAAATGAAGCTTCTCCCGATAACTGCCAGTTCAGGACCCAGCCATGAGCCAAGAACATCTCTTCAGTCAGATAGGCAACCCAAAGATAATACTGGTGAGAGTCTACTGAGTAAGTACTCACACATGCCAGCCAGCCCTGTGCTATGACTATTCCATGCATTGGTTCATTTAAACTTAGACCACAGTATATGTGCCTGATGACTTCTTGTTGCCCCTCCGTGCCCACTCTCCCCCATTCTCTACCCTGCCCTCTGCCCCAGATTGACACATGTGGACAGTCTCCATGAGCTCCCTTGTCACTGGCTTCTGGCTGGTTTCTGCCAATGGAAAGCTCTGGTAGAAGACTGAAGGGAAGGAAAAGATTAAACTTAAGATACTTCTGCTCTGGCTTCTTCCCTTCAGGATCTCCTTGGGTTAGATGTCTTCCTCACTGAAAGGTCACCATGATTCTCAAGGTGACCCTCTCTCCATGATTCTCTTCTCTTGGGACAGAGAAGCCCTCCTCACAGGAGCCCCTGAAGGCTTGACAAAAGTTATGTGTCTCAGAGTATCTTCAAACTTCTCTTTTCTTGTCTCTTCCACATATAACCATTACAAAAACCCTGGTGTGTAAAGGGTTAACACAGCAAATTTGGGGTATTCAACCCATGTCCATTCTAAAGAAAGAACTGGTTCTTGACTAACTCCTGGGAGGTAACCTCTATGCCCTTGGGATAGTCAGCCTGATACCAGATAGTTTATGCTAATAATGTGATTTATGGCAGGGGCATTGGGCCATGTGGCATTAGTTTGAACTCTGGAAGGACTGGACACTGAGTAACTAAGGTCAGCTACACAGGCACTCCATGTCTGGGTAACTGACCCCCAAGAAAAACCCTGGTGCCAAGCCTCATGAGCTCTACTGGTTGACAATACTCCACAGATGTTGTCACATGTCACTGCTGGGAGAATTGAGCCCTTCCCAGTACAACTCTACTGGGAGGGACAACTGGGAGCTCGCACCTATTCTTTCTCCTGGACCCCACGCAGTGTACCTTTTACCTTTGCTGATTTTAATCTATCTTTTCACTGTAATAAACTGTAACCCTGAGTTTTTCTGAGCCCTTTGAATCCTTTTAGTAAATCACTGAGGCTGAGGGTGGTCTTGGGGACTCTGATTCACCTGGGAAACTACAGTCCAATCATAACTTACTGCCATGATGGGTGGCCACACAGATGAAAAACAGAAATATGCTAATCATAAAGTGGATTTTCCAGGATGGGAAAACTGGGGCCAAGGGCAGGGGTGGCTGGTGGTCTAAAGATAGTTCTAAGTATCTCAAAGGGCTTTTGGACTATGAGTCTGTGAGTAAGGTGACATGGGACAGGAAGAGAGAAATACATCCAGGACCAAACCTTTGGTGCTCCAACTAGAGGGGAGATGCTGGGTTGAGAGGAAGGGAATCTAACTCAATGTGACATTTCTTTTTTTTTTTTTTTACCATTATATTTCCAAATATTTACTTTTTAAATTTTTAAAAAAATTATTTTAATTCAATCAATTAACATATAATGTATTATTGTTTTCAGAGGTACAGGTTCAATATGACATTTCTCATACTCTTGTGTCATGTACCACTTCTTTTATTTCTGACCCAAATGTCCGGAAAAAAGAAAATACTCTGAGTCTGAGTCCTCTAAGAGAGAATGAAACAAAAAAAGAAAAATACAAATACCACAATCCTTGAACTTAGTGTATTTTCCCTTTATAGGATAAATTGTCACTGGCTTCTTACCAGAGTAGGTCTCATAACCCTCTGTAGCTACAGATTGGAGCAGCAGACATTAAGTGAGCCACAGGGGTCCCCCATCCAGCCCCTGTGCCAACTGCCCCACTCACCTGGCCCCACTGACATCAACTCCGACCATCAGCTGCCCGTTCAGTGAGAGGATCTCATCTCGCAGTCGGACCTTCCCACTCTTCCCTGCCGGGCTGTTCTTCCTCAGCTCTGTCACCCAGATGCAGCCAACGTCCAGTACAGGGCCCTGGTGGGTCTTCCTCTTTTTGCCCCCTCTGCGCTTTTCTCCATAGTCCCCGAAAACAGGGATGTTCCCAAAACTGAGGCCCACAGTCTCTGCATCCCCCAGCTCCTTGGTGAGGTACACAGTGCAGATTTCCATGCCTGGGGGGCTGTGGTCAGGTGGGACCGCACTCTCATCCACAGCAAAGTTCAGCTGGATGTATTCCTGCAGCTTCTGGATGGCCGCCTGGCAGAGCCGCTGCTCTGGGCCATCCCCACCCTCCCGCAGGCTGTTCTGCAGCCACTGGTAGAGGAGGGGCAGGTGTAACATGGCATTGTCCTGGGTGATGGGCATGGTGCTCACTCCCAGACACCAACATCATGAGAGGACCTGCTTCTGGGGGCTGGACCCTGGAAGGCCCCATGTCCCTTGGGAACCCTGGCTATCATCAGCTTTGCCTGTGTTCATGTTCAGGCTGGCAGATGAGCCTAAAGGATGCCTACTTGAGACTGGGCTGTTTGCTTTGGCAAGAGGAGGACAGGACACAATTAGAACCACAGTGGGATAATTGCTGTGCCTGGAGTGCTCACCAAGAGAAGGACGGAAGTGTCTGACAAGTTCTTGCTTGGTTCCTTTCACAGCGGGGCCCATGCAAATGACCCAGAAATGGGGTATGCCTCCAGCAGCCAAAGCATGACCTCACCTGGTCCCATTTATGCCTGGAAGAGGAAAAAAACAAAAAATTTGGGTCACAACTATGAGCCCTCTGATACAGAACACGTGGCCTCCTGTAATACAGAAGGACTATGTTTGCTTTTTTGAGCCAGGAAACTCATGCCTCTCCTCGTTCCCCAGCTAAGATTCCTCCACCCTGTATACACAGACATACTGACAGACACAGACACACAGATATACAGATGCACACATACATACACACTCTTCCCCCAGACAGAAACCTCTGGAACAATGACTTTCCCCAGGAAGTTTTCCTGATCATCAGGGAAATAAGAGGACTTTTTTCTAAAACACCTCCCATCAAACTCATATCCAACCAGGAGGCTATGTGAAAGACTCCTTAGAAGACTGTTAGAGGGGTTCCAGACGTATGTAAGAGCTTACATTCTTAGGGAGTTAAAATCTATGTCCATTTGTCTTGATCAGCTCAACTGCATACACAGGAAGGCTCTCCATTCCAGGACTGACAATGATGTCAAAAAGAGGAAGAGCCAATCAACAGCACGGAGAGATTTGGGCTCTGGCTTAGGACAATACCCATCCTAAGCTCAGCCATCATTCCATCTTCATCGCATAGCCTCAGAGGGGATCATGTCCCTATGCACCCTGCAGCTATTAGTCATTTCTCCTCTTTTCTTTTGGTAAACTGTTGCAACTGATCTACTCTTAGTCCAACCCCAAAGCTATCTCCTCCAGAGAAATGTTTCTCCATGCTTCTGGGTGCGGAGACTTGGCCTCTCCTTGGTTTGCCCTTGACCACACTGCTTAGAGCAGTGATGCATCCCCTCTGCATTGCCAGTTGCAGCAGGCGGGTCTCCCCCATGAGAGCTGGCAGCAATCTGGCCCCCCCCTGAATCTTGCACAGTGCCTGGCACACAATACGTCCCCACAATGAAAGGCTGATTGAATTCCATTGCCAATCCACCAAAGAAAACGTTTACCTCCATCCTTCGTAAACACAGAAAAATGACTCTTTTCATTCTCTTCTCTGAATTTCACTTTCGCCCAGAGAAAGGCAACATAAACTATGCCATCTAAGATGGAAAACATTCTCTAGCTTTCTCAGGAAGTAGATTTAACAAGGAATAATAATAAATGGGAGAGGCGTCAGAAGCCATGTCAGTAATACACGGACTTATTACTCAGTAACCATAAAGAAATTTCCAACATAGCAAGTTTTGAGCTTCCAAAGAACTTGAGTGCCAGCTATTAATTGGTTCCAAATAAATCAAAAGCTTAGCAAATATCATCTACATAATCACATGCCTATTAAAAAAGAAACGCAAGATCAAAGAAAAGATAATCCATAAATGTACAAAAACTGAATGTTCCCTTTGGCCAAAACAAGTAACACCTCTCACTGCAAAGTGACTCCACACAGACATATTAAAATCTTATGAATAAATCAAAACATTTTCCATCAGGCCTAGCAATCTTTATGAGTCTCCATTTTCTCATCTGTAAAATGAGAAAGTTAAGCTAAGTGATCTCCAAGGTCTGGAGAGGTCCTCAAATACAGTGACAGTGTCTTATTCACTGGTGTACTCCCTATCCCAGCACAGTGCCATCAACTTGTAGACTCTCAATCATTTAAAACAATTTTTTAAATACCCTGGAAATTACAATTTTAATGGTCAATGATTCAGGATATTAGTCATAGTTCAGATGGTCGCATACATATGAAAACAGGGTAAATATCTTGGGCAAGTTGCTCTTTAAATAAATCTGATCGAAGAAAACCCTAGAGAATTTTTCTTCTTGCTGTCAACTTGTATTCATTCAATACATATTTCCTGAACATCAATTAAGAACCAGGCTTTGAACTTGGCACTGAAAATATACCATCAATAAGGCAAATTCCTCGCCCTAAAGGATTTCATAGTCTGGTGGGGAGATGCCTAAATGAGGGGAAACCAGTGTGTAATAAGTCTATGACAACTCTCTTAACAGAATTGACAAAGGTACATTCCTGGAAGCCATGGTTGTATAATATAAGCCCCCCAGCCCCTGGTGATGGGTCCAGAGCTGGGATCTCATACAAGCTGGAACACAGTTCTTCCCTGAGAACTAAGCACT
Source organism: Neomonachus schauinslandi (assembly GCF_002201575.2). Lineage (NCBI taxonomy): Eukaryota > Metazoa > Chordata > Mammalia > Carnivora > Phocidae > Neomonachus > Neomonachus schauinslandi. The sequence goes on from NC_058409.1 coordinate 126,085,727, forward strand.
AGGACTGAGAGAGAGGGAGGGTCTAGTCTTGAAGAGAACTATAACTTTTGAACTAGGGGCTCTAGATGGCAATGTTCTACCTGCTGTAAACTGAGTAGCAAAGTAGCAAGGAAAGCCATCCTGCCAAGAAATAAAATAAAATTAATTAGGAGAAGGCAGAGGTGCAAGACTGGGGAGAGAACACTCTGGTTTCCCCACAGTATTCTTGGAAGAGGAAAAAACAAAAAATTTGTCTTAGTTTCAGACACCCTAGATAGGGCTGCATTGTTACCCTCCTCTTCAACCTGAATGACTGTATCAATCCTTACATTAAATCACATTTAAAAAATGTAACTACTTAGGAAAAAAGAAGAAAGGTAAAGCAAAACTAAGATAAGAAAACCCTTTAAATGAAAATAAACTTTACCTTGAGTTGTTTCCTGCACTTTGCAACTCAAAAGTTGTTAATACGTTAGAGGTGAGCAAAGCTGGTTGGCTCAACATGGAGCTGGGCCAAGAGATATCATCCTGGGGGCCCACCCTCTGACTGTGAATGCTGTGGGGGCACGGAAGGAGTTTTCAGAAAAGGAAAAATTATTTCAAGATATTTAGTCTTATTTTGGTGTTCATGGACTATATAACTTTTTGAACTCCATGCCTATCATTGGGAATTTTCCAGTAATCCTTCCAGCCCCCCTGTTCTATCAAGTCTTTTTCCTGTTTCTATAAACAAGGGGAGTAGAAGCATTCCAATCTACTACAATGATTTGAAATGACTCAGGGCATTAGAAAAGATACACAATTTTGCAATACTATGAGTGGTTCTTTCACAACATCCAATGAAACATTCCAGTATACAAAACATTGACCCAAAGAAGTTTCAGAACAGAAACCTGCAACTAATTACAAATACAACGTCCCTCAGTGGCTGACCTGTGCAGAGGTCTAAATGCTTCTCATCTTGAAGATCAATTTCAACAGGGAGCAGAATTTGTAGACATGAAGGTCCACTGAATGTTCCAGTTCACTTTTGTCTATCATACATAATTCTCCAATTAGAGTCCCATCTCAAAGCAAACAGCCATGATAATTTAAATTAATTTTGACTTGCCTGAAGCTGACAGCCTTAGCCATTCAAAATTTAAAATGAATCCTTCTTAAAAGATTTTGATACTGTGTTTAGAATCTACCAACTTTCTCAGATCCTCTTTCAGTTACACTATGCATGCGCAGCAGGGCAGTATCACCCAAGAGGGGGTGAAAAGTAGTTCTGGATTGAGGAGGCCAACAAATCTTAGATATTGTAATGGCTAATGCCTGCCTGCAAAGTTCAATCCTATATGACAGAATCTTACCCCTTAATATCTAATATTTTATGTTAGAATTTAAATTAAGTTTTTTCTCCAGGGTGAGGAGAGCAGGACATTAATGCAAAAGATGGAGAAACACTGAATGAAGTGAAACCAATCATCTGGCCGAAGTCACAGCCCCAGAGTCACCTGAAGTCCATGGGCTAACTCCTGAAACTGGCAGGGAGGTGCACAAAAAGGTCCTTGGGTTTATCCAGACCTTATTCAAAGACAGATTCACACTGGGCTGTCTTGTACTAACTCCTCGCGATTGTCCTGAATTCTTGATGTCCTCCTATTCTGTACTCTGCTAAGTTCCAAGTTCCTTAGTCTTCTTTTCTGCTGGACTGGATTCCTATTTTGACTTTAGAAAATCTCACATTTTAAAAATAAACTAATGTTGATTAAATATTTACTATTCATTCAACAGATGTTCAATTGAGTGCCTGTCACATGCAGGGTCCTAAACAAAACAGACAATGTTCCTACAAAGCCTCATGAAGCCTGTATTGTGATGGTGGCAAATTAGTAAACACAAAATACTATAATGTCAGATGGGGATTGATAGTATGAAGAGAATTATGGTAGTGTCAATGCTTAGTGAATGACGGAAATATGAGGGGATTAAGAAAGGCCGTCTGAGAAGAGACCTAAATAAAGTGAGGGGCTGAGGTGAGAGAATCTCTGTAGGTGGGCTGTTGCCTGCTGAGGAGACAGCACGTGCAAAGACCCTGAGATGAGAGCCTTCTTGGCTGCCTAGGGATAGGTGTGGGGAATAGGTGTGGTGACAAAAGAGAGAGGGAGGGGGAAATGCCCCCACTGAGCTAGATGCTTCCCCATTGTCTCATTCTCTATAAAACAAGGGCATCTGGGGGCACCTGGGTGGCTCAGTCGTTAAGCGTCTGCCTTCGACTCAGGTCATGATCCCAGCGTCCTGGGATCAAGCCCCACATCGGGCTCCCTGCTCCGTGGGAAGCCTGCTTCTCCCTCTCCCACTCCCCCTGCTTGTGTTCCCTCTCTCGCTGTCTCGCTTTCTGTCAAATAAATAAAATCTTAAAAAAAACAAAAAACAAAAAACAAGGGCATCTGACCCTATTTTTACCAACACTGGCTAATGGCTAATGTTTTCTGAGCATAACCACACTCAGACACTGTTCTAAATGAGCACTTTCCAAGGACTGATTACCTTATTTAATTGCCACAACAATACTCTAGGGAGATATTATTAGTATCTCCTTTTTAGAAACTCCGATAAATGACAAAATCAGAGAGGCTAAATAAGGACTAGAGAGGCTAATTTTAAGTCTAATCAGGACTAGAACCCAGATCCACTGGATTTGGCCATGTAGGCTAGCACTCTGCCCTGTAATCGCTGCTCCACGGCCACCAATGGACCTCACGTAATAAATAGGTACCTTGTGTCAGAAGCCAGTGCCTTTCTACCTAATACCCATTCTCTCTTTCTTCCTTTATTTTGTTGGGTGTGATATAGTCAACGAAAACTCAGCCTTTCTTGGAGGTATGGATAGTATACACCATAGTTTTGGCCAATGAGATGAAAGTAGAAATTGTTGCATGGGGCTTACACCAGCATTACTTAGGAGAAGAACAGAAAAGAAAAGAAAAAACAAATCCCTATATTGTTTAATCATTGTTATTCTGGATTTTTCCAAATCCAACTAACTAGCTGAATTAACCCCCAAACAAATAACACAATGTGATACCCAGAAGTCAGGGAACTAAAAGTAATAGAATCTAAAACATGGAATTGGGTGAGAAAAGAAGGGAGGGAAGCAAATGCCAAGAACTTGGATATTTGCAGACTGGAAAGGTGACCCTAGCTATTTCATGTAAAATATTTGGTGAAAGTGCCACCTGCTATACCTTGGAAAGTCACTGATGTGCTGATTGAGGCTGCGGTATTAGAGAAGATGGTAGGAAACTTTTAGAATAGATGATTTGGGGAAGATGGGTTAGCCTGGTGGTGGGTATTGAGGAGGGCACATTCTGCATGGAGCACTGGGTGTTATGCACAAACAATGAATCATGGAACACTTCATCTAAAACTAATGATGTAATGTATGGGGATTAACATAAGAATAAAAAAAAAAAAGAAAATCAGAATAGATGATTTGTCATTCTCAGTAAAGTCTAGAGCTCCTCAACTCAGCCAGCAAGTGAGATGGGAAGAAATATCACTTTGCTAAAGAAGGTACTCCATTTATTTATTTATTTATTTAGGCACAGAGAGAGAGAGAGAGAAAGAGAGAGAGTGGGGGAGGGGTAGAAACAGACTCCTCACTGAGCATGGAGCCTGATGCAGGGCTCTATCTCATGACCTTGAGATCATGACCTAAGCCAAAATCAAGAGTTGGATGCTTAACTGACTGAGCCACCCAGGTGCCCCTAAGGAAGGTACTTTGGACATTCAGCCTACAATCTAAATTGCCAGAGAGGCCCATATTCTGGATCCTACAAGACTGAGAAACCTATTTTATCAGAAGGGGGTGGATGGTATCCTACCTGGACCGAGGTTGTGTACGCCCATTGCCAAAGGTGGGATTACCCACTGGAAGCCATTGTTTCAACTGTTCCTGCAGCACACATTAAGCAGTACATGTTAAGTTAACATTTAGGGATATGGACAGAACTCACAAGCTAGAAATAAAGAAAACAAATCATTAGGAATTGACCAGGAGCCTACAAAGTTGTTGGGGAATTGTATTGCCAAAACCCAAACCTGGTTTGTAACAGCCTGGGATGGTTCAATCCCCACAGCAATCTCTTAACTCTTGCTCTCCCTCCCTCCCCTGGGCAATTGACATCTATAAGAAACAGGCAATGTGTAGAGCACCCAGAAAGGGTGTCTCTCCAAAGCTACCACAGATGTGGCCATGGAAGACAATGAATGAGGAATAACCTCCCAGAGAGAGGCGAGGGCCTTGGAGGGCAATGAACAGGAGTTCTTGCCACAAGAGGGAGGGGTTGAACTCTTGCTATTCTTGCTCATGAGGATTTGGTCATTGCTATGGAGAGTGACTGCTGTGTTTTCCATCCCTCCTTTTATAAGTGGAAGTGTTTTTCTGTTTTGTTTTTTTTAAAGATTTTATTTATTTGACAGAGAGAGACACAGCGAGAGAGGGAACGCAAACAGAGGGAGTGGGAGAGGGAGAAGCGGGCTTCCTGCTGATGCGGGGCTCAAACCCAGGGATCATGACCTGAGCCAAAGGCAGACGCTTAACCACCTGAGCCACCCAGGCGCCCCCTAAATGGAGGTTTTTATTATAGTTATTCTATATCTTTTCTAGTATTGCACATTAGATGTATCAGGGCTTGGTCACAAGGAGTTATATCCAGAACTGATGGAAGGGACCACACATCACCCAGAGATCCAGGGCTCTAATCTTGATAGATTAACTGGATGAGGTTTGGGTGCCACCTCCCTTGGGAATGGGGAATCTACCCCACGCATGGAAAGAAGGGTATGTCTGAGTAATCAAAAGAGGGAACTGTGGCTAGCTGCCTACATAATATTTCTTCTCTCCTTTTCCTAACAAAAGTTCATCTGTATTTAAGGAGAAAATACCCAGTCAAAAAACTGTGTTTCTTAGTGCCCCTCCAGAGAGGGGTGGCCATAACATACAGTCTTGGCCTATGAAGTTGTTTGGTAGGGTTACCAGAAAGGTTCTTTTTTTATGGGCACTCTTTTTCTTTTTTCTTGCTTAAAATGCATTTGTGATGGCTGGAGCTTTGGCAGCCATCTTGTGACCAACCATAAAGCAAAGGTCTGACATCCTTGAGAATCTGTACCAACCCTAGACATTCTCCCTCCAGACGTATTAAATGAGAGAAAAACAGGCCCCTACCTTGTTTAGCCTTGTTAATTAGACATTCTGTTATAGGTGAACAAAATCCCTAATGAATACATTGCTTTGATTTACTCTTTACCCTCACATTCAAGATCCAGAATATAACCCTGAGTGTTTCAACTTAAGCCCTACTACTTTGTCAACTAGCAGCTATTGATTTGGGTCACCAAAACAACAACAACAACAGCAACAACAGTGCATGGTTTTGCCCCTGAAAGAGCTAAAAGCACACATGAATTCATCCAATGATTTACTAGCACCATTGTGCAGCCCCAGGTGTTGTAGACAAACCCACAACTGATTGAGAAACACTGCAAATACAAATGATTATGATTCCTTTAGGTTGGCTTATGTTTTCTAAGAGCAAGTTACTGGTTAATTTTTAACTATCTACATGGCTGACTCTAGACTAGTGGCTGTGCATGTGAGACAGAAGTTGATCTAACGTTTATTTCATGCAACAAGAGTTAATTGTACCAGGCATTATGCTAGGCTAGGGAAGAAATGATGAAGAGCCCTGTGGAGGCTGTGGTCCACTGGACAAAGAGATCGTTAAATAAAGTGTGTGAAGGGCCATGAAATAGTACATTTGTGGGCATATGATGGATTCTGGAAAGTGAGGCTTTACAAGGTCTATGCTGGGGTTTTAGGGGATGAAAGAGGTGTTCCCATATAAATTACAGAAGATGAGGACCTAGAGGGGACCTCAGGGATTACCACATCCAGTCTTCAATTTTAAAGAGGAGAGAAATATACACCAAGACAAGACAAAGATCCTTTGGTTTCTGGGTCTGATAACCCTTGAAAAGCAGGAAGAAAGGCAAAATAAATGAAAGGAAAAAGAATGACCTGGCAGCTATTTTGAGAAGCTAATACTTGAAGATATTGCATGTCCTCAAACATGGACTATTTGTCCAAATAACAAAAAAATAGGAATGAATAGAGATTACAGAAACTCATGAAACATCATGCATGTTTTCTATCATGATCAGTGCAAGAAAACATCTGGGGACCAGAAAACCAAAATGAATATTGTAAATTATTTCTGTTACTTCTAAAATATATTTGCCATGGCTTCAAATACTGAAACAAGTTTGTACATCTGAAGTTCAGGACTCTTTACTCAGAATGTCAAAATGTGGCCAGTTCTGGATTAACAATATTTCTGGAGTTTAGGTATCTCAATTTTTTTTTTTTAAGATTTTATTTATTTATTTGAGAGAGAGAGCATGAATGGGAGAGACAGAGGGAGAGGGAGAAAGAGTCTCAAGTAGACTCTGCACAGAGCATGGAGCCTGATGCAGGGCTTGATCTTACGACCCTGAGATCAGGACCTGAGCCAAAACAAAGAGTCAGACATTTAACCAACCCAAGTGCCCTGGTATCTCAATTCTAAAATAACATGATGGTTGGGGGAAAGAGGGCATTTATGGAGTCACATATTTGTGAAATGGCAATCCAATATTTTGAAACAGTTGCTATCTAACATGGATAATTGAGAAAGTCACAACTTTTGTGTTAGCAGCACCATAATCATGAGTCACTGTGCTTGCCCATTTTAATGTGACCATCTTAATGTGACAATCGTGCCCACTTTGTATGGACTGGGTAGCCATGATGCCACCAATCTGTCATCCACAACCCTACTGACCACACCATCAACATACAGCATGTATCAGAAGTTCTTTTTCAATTATACTTGAGGTTTTAAAGAATTTTTTTGAGTATAGTTGACACACAATGTTACATACATACATTTCATTGTACATAGAATGTAGTGATTCAACTTCTCTATACCTTATACTATGCTCATCACAAGTGTAGCTACCATCTGTCACCACAAAACCCTATTACAATATCATTGTCTAGATTCCCTATGCTATACCTTTTATCCCCTTGACTTATTCATTCCAAACTGGAAGCCTGTATCTCCCACTCCCATTTTGCCCCACTTGAGTTATTTTTTAAAAATGCAGACTTATTTTCCAGTATTTTACAGTCGTTTCTTTCAGAACAATTGTACTGTTTAGCTGCTTCTGGTGTTTAGACTTTTGGGTAAATAATCTACTCACTATATTTAAATTCTTAGCATGTAAGTGCACATCTGACTTCATCATTAATTAGCAATGACTCAAATATTTATAATAGCCAGTAATATACTTGCCATTAGCTAGCTGTAGGTCCCCAGGCAGGTCATGTAGCATCTTTGAGCCTCAGTTTCTTTATCTGCCAAATGAAGTGGTTCTATTAAGTTTCTTTCCGGTTCTAGCATTTTCCTGGACTTTGGAGCTGAGTTAGCAAGACAAAGAGGGAGTCGCTAGCCTCATTCAGATGCATATACACAACACATGGAAGTTTTTTTTTTTTTATGTTATGTTAATCACCATACATTACATCATTAGTTTTTGATGTAGTGTTCCATGATTTATTGTTTGCCTATAACACCCAGTGCTCCATTCAATACCTGCCCTCTTTAATACCCATCACCAGGCTAACCCATCCTCCCAGGCCCCTCCCCTCTAGAACCCTCAGTTTGTTTTTCAGAGTCCATAGTCTCTCATGGTTCATCTCCCCTTCCGATTCCGCCCCCCCCCCCGCCATTCTTCCCTTCCTGCTATCTTCTTCTTCTTCTTTGTGCAAGACTGTTGAATCATAGATCTGTACCTCTGAAACACATGGAAGTTTTAAACTGCAGAAGAGATGGGCCAAATTGCTTTATCAGATTTTGAATATCTGCCAAGACAAAGGGAGGAAGGGGGGCCCTGGGGTGGTTTTAGGTTCATGTGCTTATAACCACAGTTCAGCTCTTCCAGAAGACAAGAAGAAATATATCCTACTGAATAAAAGCTCTTTGGAACGGCAGAAAAAAACACAAGGTTTCAAGAAGGGGGAAGCAACTCGCCTGGGTGGGGGGGTTACAATAGGAAATCCGGTGTTTCCTTTGAGGACCCACAGACTCTCCAGTTTGGCAAGGGCCTAAACTGTGTAGAGACCAGCCTCCACTCCCTCCCTTCCAGCCTGCTTCCAGGAGTCAGGGCTGAAACGCCTGGTGCAGAGTGGAAACCAAAAGATCACAGAGCACAGCCCGTGTGCCTCTCTGAGCATCCCCTTTTCCCAGGCCTCGCTGTGGGAAAGGACTCAGACGATGGTCATGAGAAGCAAGTCAAAGTCATGGGAGTGAGAGACAAGATAATCCTCACTTGTCCTCTTCCAGGCAGGAGATGAGAATTAAGGAGAAGGAAAGATCAAAGGAGTGTGATAGACCCAGTGCACACTCGATGGACCCCACATGTGCCATCTTGGCTGCTAAAAGGGGTGGGAGAGAAATGAAGTAGAAAGAAAAGAAGACAAGAGGTGGCTGAAATTTAAAGGAACTAGCCCGGAAATGATCAGATGGAGGTTCTACTTGGGCACTGCTGTGATGACCTTGAGAGATGAGGAGAAAGGAGGATGGACGCACAGTCTCCTAAGATCATGCTGTTCTGCTTGTCAGTGTCACTGTGTGGGAGCATGTGCAAAGGTAAAAGATGTGGCTGGGGAAGGCTACTGGTAGGCCAGGGAGGTGCCACAAGGTCACCCTGATCTTGGTCAACTTCCCTCATTCATGTCTTCCAGCTCCCAGGCTCAGAAACATGAGTTCTGTCTGCACGTTGAAAGAGTATCTGCCTCTTGAGTATAAATAGATGGCTACCAGCAAGAAAGCTCATTCATTAATTTTCAGTTGGAAATACAATTATGAAGTGGGCAGGATGCTGGTGTCGACCTGCTCAATGCCCACTTTCCCTGCAGACAGGATGCAGTGGAAGGCAAGCTTCAGAACAAGGAGAACCAGGTGAGCACAGGAGGGTCTCCCAGCTGAGGTACTCTCTATTTGCTCTCCCACTCCAACCTGGGCTTTGCAAAGGAAAACTGTTCGCTTAGCTATTAAGACTCTCCTACACTAGACAACACTCATAAAGGTATCCCTAGTTTCTAGCTCCTGGAGGTTTTCTTTTCTGTTCTCTGCATTAACTACCCCCTTCTATTCATACCCCTTTCTCCAAACCGCATACCCCAACATCAGTTAAGTGTTGATTTTTATTCTCTGAATTATGGGCATAATCACATTTTGGTCCATTCTCTCCAAGATTACTAAGATTCAAGTTTTGGTTTCTGTTTTTGCAGAAAATTTTTTAATTTGGGTATTCCCGAGGCTGGGTATTCGACCGTGTATGATCTATGTACTAGTTTCATTCTCCACATATAAACTTGTCTTCTTTGTTTCTAAGTTCAGGGTTGTGGGGATGGTCTCACTATTGCCCCGGAGTACCAATGACACCTTCCAGATTTAACAAAACCACAGGAGACCAAAGAGTGGTCACGAAGCAGGCACTCTGTGGCATGGCTTTGATGCAGGCTCTGCAGCATGCTCAGAATGGTGTGTGTGAGCTTGTGGGAGGTGAGGACAGGAGGGACAGAACTAAAGTCACAAAGGAAAAGCCAGGGGAGTCGATGTTCTCCTTACCGCTCTTGACCTGGAGCCCTGCTGAGGAGCCTTATGCTGCTGGAATTCCAGAGAGCTCTAGCATTTCCCAGAGCCCTGCGGCCCTGTGGCAGCATCCCTGCTACACAGATGGGGGAACAGATTGAGAGGGGACCTGCGATTCAGTTGAGAGTCAGAGCACGAGGCGTCCATGACGTCACTCGGCAAAAACTCACTTCGGCTTGGAAGCAGGTTCTCGTCCATTAAGTCAAAGCCTCTTGCCAGGAAAATAAGAAATTGGAATTTTTTTAAAAAGACCCTTTATAGTTCTCTGTATTGGAGAAAATGTAGGCACTGGGGCATGTCTAAATGGGGGAAAATTAGACAGTTGGATTCATTATGGGTTTACAGTTTTAGGACAGAAATCTAGTCTTTACACAGCTAGGCCTGCAGAGTAGATGATGTGGGCAATAGATGCTCCCAGGCACCCTGTTGATCTGGGAGATTACCAAGATTAGCAAAATGGCCATTACCTGCCACCCACCAAGTTCCGTTGAAGCATTTCCAACAGGCTTTAAGCACCCTGGTCAGATGACTCCAGGTTTGGGATCATTCCCCTGTGAAGGATTATGTGCCAAGTTGGACTCTAAAGGAATCCTGTGAAAATAACTAAAGACCTGTTATCAACTTGAGATCGCAAGTCTCTTTGCTCGAGGAGGTGATTAAAAACTTGGCCTACTTCCCTAGGCAGATGCTCTTGCCCCCTGTCTGGTGGGTCCCAGTCGTAGCTCTACTCTCTCCTGCCCTGTCTTGTCCTTAGCCTCCCTTCCCACTGTTCTCCAAGACTTGCCATTACGCCTTCCACCCAAGTCTTTCCCATGGGTCTCATGACCAGAAGAGAAACAGAAAGAAAGACGCCTATGTTTCTGGGGTTCCTGGGTTGCACTAGATAAACACTGGATTCCTCAGGGAGGAGTCATTCATTCATTCACTCCTTCATTCAACAAATATTTACTGAATGCAATAAATAAAGTGACATCCTCACCCTCAGGAACTTAAAAGCTGAAGCAGTCTTCCCAAGCTGGGCTGAGCCTCAGGATCCCTGGAGGCCATGGGGGCATTCAGATATTTGCATTTATAACAAGTGTTTCAGGTACCTCTGCTGTAACAGAGCTTTTCTGATGAAACTATTGGTTGGGTAGAACGAGAGGTGTTGGCTACTCCGTGACTCAGAATGAAGACCACGGGAATAAAATCAGCTCTAACCTCCTAATGTTTTAGGAGGAAATGTCCCTCATTTCCCAGCCATGTAGGGGTGTTTGATTTAGCAAGTAAGAATATATAGTGCCCAGTTAAATATGCGTTTCAGACAAACAATGAGTAATGTTTTAGTATATCTTGGATTTTGTAGGATGTTTTAGTATATGTATGTCCCATGTAATATTTGGGACTATTATGTTGAAATTGTATTCATTGTTTATCTGATATTCAAATTTAACTAGGTGTCATGTATTTTATGTGGTAACCTTACATCTCCCCCATCCCAAAATGAAGCTCTTAGAGCCTTTTACCTTCATGCCTTGTCTGCCATTTGTGAAGTAATCCTACCCAGCACCTGTGTTCCTGCCTCAACAAGCCTCTCACTTCCTCCTGGATGCAAATATCACCCATGGGTCACGGCCACCCACACCATGCAGGCAGACAGTGAATGAGTCAGCCTTGGGATCATAGCTCACCACCCCACTCAGAGGAGCTTCTCTTCCTGGCTCCCTGTCATCTCAGCCTCTGGTCTCATGTGCCCAAATCGGCTACTCCCAGCCCAGTTCCCTTCCTTGAATGTCCCTGATTGCCCAGACTCTGTGAATACTGGTCCTCTCTCGCCAGCTGACCTCTTGTCCCACACAATACAACTAAGGATGTCATAAGGATGAAAGGAGACAAGAAATAGAAAACTGTTTGATGTAAACACCAGGAGTACTCTACCAGTGACTGTCAAAGTATGATCCTAGAACCATAACCCCCTGGGGTTTACAATCACAGCTGCTCTGATTTTATCAGTTGTATTTGCTTATTTTTCTGGGTAAAATTTTATTTGAACAGCATAGCTCAAAACTGTTTGAAAATCACTGGAATATATATATATACATATATATATACACATATATGTATATATATATATACATATATATATACACATATATGTATATATATATATACATATATATGTATATATATATGTATATATATATATACACATATATGTATATATATATATACATATATATGTATATATATATGTATATATATGTAACCAATTCTATGGCTTATTTTGAGTTGTAGAGGAAACTGTTGACTGTCTGCCTAGCATCTATTCCCTCTTTTTTACCCCCTAGCAGAATACTGATTTTTGTTCAGAGATTAATCCATCCAATTCTGGGCAGTAGGTGTCTCAGCTCTTAAGATGAGCCGATCAGTGGTAACATCCTTCCCTTGCCAGCAGTGGTTTCAAGAATGGACAGGTGACCCAACACTGCTCAAAGAATCACGAGGTAAAGCCATCTAAGGGTCTTCTGGAAAACCTTGCCTCACTCCTAAGAGAAAGTGCCAAGAAGCAATGGTCCCTCTTCTTCCTCTAGATATCTTCAGGGCTGAGTCCAAAGTCCAGAATGTCTGCTGCCATCTTGATACCAGCCTAAGATGAAGTTTTAACGCTAAGCATGGCACACCGAGAAGGAAAATGAAGTTGACACCTTGATGACATTATGGACCCTCTAGAACCACTGAATATCCTTTCTGTGGATGCCTGTTTGGGTTGGGTTTCTGTTACTTGCATCCAGAAAACAACCTGTTATAGATGTGGTACTGTGCTTGGGACTTCTTTTAAAAGGGAATGTCAAAGACAGACATACAAAAGTAAACTTCTGAGATTTGCAGCAGTGAAGGTGGATCCAGCTGCTTCTATTTTTATCCCAGAGGGCAGAAATGTGCTCATTCTTATTTCTCAGTGTAGGAGCAGAATTGAACTAGCTTTTCCTTTCTTATGAGTTTAAGTAAAAATAAGTCTAGTTTAATGTTTGTTGATGAAGTGTTGAAAATAAATTGACTCCTCCCTCTGACAAAACCTCCATGTTTAAGCAGCCTCAGAACCCCAAGAAGGAGCACATGGTGTTTGAACTGCCTTATGCATTTTTAGGGGGAGCACAGGCAGAGGTGGAGGCAGAGGCCAGAGTCCCTCAGGCACCTTGAAGGTGCAGAATCCCCTAGCCCTGGGCAGAGCCTGGGCCAGCTCCATCCCTCTCCACCTTCCTGTGCTTGCATTTTCTGCCACCTTCCCCCTCCGGGGAGTGTTGAGCTAACCCCCTGGCTTTGAGGGTGGAGTTCCCACTCTGGAAACTTTCTACCCATGCTGCCTTCTCCTGTTTCAAACATTTCCATATACCTATAAACCAACTTTTCAGAAGAGGGTTGGAGGCCAGACTCTGGGCTGTTGACTCTGAAAAAGTGAGCTTGCTTCTCAGGGATTCTAAATGGTACAGTAGAGACACTAGAAACTCACAACATCTTCACTCCACCAGCAAAGACATAACTAAAGTAGTGGATGGCTCCAAGCCAGGGGCTCTAATTTCAGCACGGCAAGACTGAAACATAGTGAAGGGCGAAAAGAAAATATAATATGGATTAATCATGGACACTAATAAAAAAACAAACACGTGAAACAGGCAAGAGGATGAAAACAGACATACCAAATCAAGGCCAGTTCATTCCCTAAATATTTACTGAGTGCCTACCACACTGTGCCAGGCATTACCATGAGCTGCTAAAAATACAAACTGAATAAGTTCTCTTTTTGCCCTCAAGAGATTCCCAACTTTCCTAAGGACAGACACTTAAATAAGATAAATCTCAAGGAATGAAAGAATTCACTTGCATAAGGTGGGAGTCATTTACACAAGCCAATTCATATGGAATTCTCAGAGCAAACATGCAGGTCATGTATTTGTGCAACAGGCAAAGGGGGTGGTGTAAAGGGCATGCCAGGGTGTTGGGCTGTGTGTGGGGGAGGGAGATTAATGTGAAGGTTGGGGCAGGTGACGTTACCCTTCCCTCCTGATCCCTTCCTTCCCAATCCACTGACCTTCCTCATGAAGGCAACAGGTTTTGGTTGGTGGTGGTTTTATTTATTTAATTGTTTAAGCAAGGGAATGTTATAACCAGATACGTGATTTCATTTTATTAAAGTATCAACATGGGAAAATGCTCACCATAACAGGCGAGGAAATAGGTCACAAAGTAGTTTTGATTGCATGTAAATTATGTTAAGGAATGAAAATCTCTCTGAAGGATAGTCACTAAAATGATCATTGTTTTCATCTCATGGAAGCAAATCTGTGTGGCCTTTCGCCTCTAAATTTCTGGATTTCTAAATGCTTATGAACATACTTTGCTGATTTAGAAAATAGTGTGCGTGTGTAGGTGTGTGTGCATGTGCACATGTGCATGTGCAAGGATACGGATGGGATTTCTACAGATTGAGTGGGACTGGACAGCAAGTAGACCTGCTGGGAGACTGTCCTCATTGCTCAGGTATGATATCATGACCACCTGGATCAGAGCAGCGGGAATGGGGCAGCTTCTTGGGCCATTTCAGAGGCTGATTGACTAGTCTAGACCACATGCAAGTAGGTTGGTGGGGAAGGGGGTAGAGAAGAGGAGGAGTCAGAGGTGATCCCAAGGTTTGGTGAGACTTGGGGACTTACCCAACAGAGGGGCCCCTTTTTCACACTGCCTCTGTCCTTTGCCTCACACTCCAGGCATCTGAATTTGGCCTTCTTGTCAGAGACCCAAACTAGACTTCTTACCTTCGTTTGGTCACACTGGCTACACAGGTAGAGGGAAAAGCCAAGTCCTTCCTTCTTACTGTGACAATGGACTGGCCCTCCCCCACGTTCACCTACAGCACCCTGCCACCCACCCCTATGAAGTCTTAGTCCAAAACTCCCTGTCTAAACTTCCTGGGCCTGAGAGAGCCAGGTGTGTTATCAGAAGCTCACACAGCTCAGCCTCTTTCAAGGCAATTCAAACTCCAGTGTGGGAGACCTTTGGCAACAATTACTTTTTCCATCTAGCGACTCTTACCACAGATGTGATAGTCCACCAGCTTAGGAAGGCCAACGCATTACCCAGGAGCCAAGCGAGAGATCACACACACACACACACACACACACACACACACACACACACACTGCCTTGTGAGTACAGCCCTCCACTTGCTCTTCCCCTTGCAATTCCCCAAAGCTCCCGTTCAACAAGGAAAATATGGATCTGATTAGGAGGTCTTACGCTGGCCAAACACTTGCAGCCTCATTCTCATCCGACAGACAGGAGGGGGGCCAATTTCCATCAGAAAAGCCAAGGGAAATGAGTGACAACTACACAACTGAGTTGGCTGGGCCAAGGAGAAGGAGCTGCAAAGGGGAAAATTGCCTCTATTAAGTCAAATCCGTCCGGGGATAATGGACTGTAGAATCAGTTCCAGGCCACCACACTCTCTTTTGCTTGATCACATTAATCTTTTTCCCCCCCCCCCCACTACATTTCTATTCCTGCCACCTAATCAAGCATAGGTCCACTCGCCATAGCATACGGATCTACGGGCCATGAGGAACAGACAAATTCTAACTAGAGGGCAGCACTTAGAATCAGTGGACTAGGCCATGATCCAGCTCCACGTTTCAAAAGGAAAATGATTTTGATTCAAAAAGTAATTTGATAAAGACAACTTTCAAAAGTTTAGGCATAAAGACTTTTGCACTCTATTGTGATCGAGAAAGGCTAATTAGAAGATAACACTTGCTCAGTGGTGGGCTGGATTTGGCTCTTGCTGGTTCCCAAAAGCTGACAGTCCATTTTTCAGAATCTCATGAGCTGGCTGACATCAGGTTGGTAGTTTGAAATCAGCCGCTGTGGGAGTATTTACACCATGGAAATTGGCAAATGCTACAAATCAGGTCAGCCTCTCCCCTAGCCATTTGTTAAACATTTACAGCACACCAGTGAGTGTGATCCTCTTTTCATGTAAATGTCTACCTATATACACACTGATGTGTGTGTGTGTGTGTGTGTATGTCAGGAGGTAAAGTAGTCAAAACATTAACTGTTTTAATTCTAGCTAGTGAGACTAACAAATAGTTTTTTATATCTTCTTTTACTTTATAGATTTTTTTCTACAGTGAACACATATTCTTTATATAATAACCAACATTCTGGCAAAGGGAGCAGTTCCTTTCTCTTCCGAGCTCTCTGACTCACCCTTTTCCTCCCCTTCCTCTTCTTTTATCTCCTCTCGTCCTGGCCTCCCAGGTTTTTATTCTCTTCCTAGGGTGGTGCTGAAATCCTAAACTACTCACCGACTGGAGGCAGGCAGAAGGCCAGGTGATGAGAACAGGTGAGCCGAGTCTGGGCTCCAGGTGCACAGAGCCCATACTCTGCACACGCCAGGCTCACCTGCGGGGATGACTTGCCTTCTGGACCTTTGTCCTGGGTGCAAAGCTGTTATTGGTAAATTAACAAAGGAGCGATGGCCAGCTGAGGACAGCAAGGCTCTGGGGATGGGGCAACACCATTTCTCTGGGGATTCATCTCAGCTTTCACCAGCTACATACTGGCCACTCCTATTATCTGTAAGGCAGGTGACCATTCAACACTTTCACATCTAGCACCTCATTGTATCCTTGCCAGAGTTGGGTGTTCTCTGGATTTAGCAGACAGAAACCCAGACAGGAAAAGCCCACGTGATTCACCCAAAGTCACACAGCCAAGAGCAGAGATGGGACAACAATCTGGGACTGATAATGAAACTCAGGTTTTTTCCTCAACTATATTGAGTACTTCACAAGACCCTGGATTTTGGACTGTATAGTTTGAATGAAATGAGCTCCCATTTTCTCATGATTAAAGAAGTCTAAGACAACCTTTCAAGTAAAGGAAACTGGGGATACTAACCCCAGTTTGACTTGGTTTTGGAACCAGTTTATTGTCGCTGCAGGAAGATAAGAGTCTGCCATGTTCTTTCCTACTCCCTGTACTAGAAGAGATTTTGAGTGTGGGCTAAACGAGGGCATTATTGCTGGTGACACTTTTCGACCTCTTTCACCTCTTAATCCCACAGCCTGTGAATCTCAAAGACCCACATGTTGCCTCCAAATTCCCCTGCCTCATAGGAAGATGAGGGCTGGGACAGGAAGGGCTGTCTTGCACTCCACAAGGTCTCCTCCAGCAGCCAGTGCACAGTGTGTGTCCCTAGCACAGTCCAGCTCTGGGCTCCACAGAGCCTCTTGGCTCTGGTTACTCAGCTGGCCTGCAGAAACTTCTGGTTGGCCTGCAATTGACACAGAGGCCTGACCCTGTGCAGGTGGGACCCTTCTAAAAACAGGAGGGACAACCCTCCAGGCAAAAGTGACCAGGAAACCATGAACAGCTTTAGAAAAAAGGCAGCACTGATTCCAAAGTTCTGTTGACCAACTTTCTGAGCTAGACAGGATTTTAAAATCTTATCCAGTCCAGTATCTTTTAATGCTGTTCCTGGCAGGTCAAGGAACCACCTTGATACACAAGACAGGAGCCAAGTAGTTGGGGCACAGGTGCCAATCCTGTTCCTCCTCTCAGTGTCAACTGGAGCACACCCACGTTGATTTGATTTACACATTGGGCTTTCTTACTAAAATCTTGTTTTAAGAAAGGGTTCCAGGAGCACCTGGGTGGCTCGGTTGGTTAAGCGACTGCCTTCGGCTCAGGTCAGATCCCAGAATCCTGGGATTGAGTCCCGCATTGGGCTCTCCGCTCAGAGGCGAGTCTGCTTCTCCCTCTCCCTCTGTGATCTCTCTCGCTTTCACTCTCCCTCAGATAAATAAATAAAATCTTTAAAAAAATAATAATAAAGAAAGGGTTCCAGTGCCTAAAAATAGTAAATTTGAAAGTTACTCGCTGAATCGAACCATGTTAAAAGGTTGAAACTGAGGTCCAGGGAGGTGAAGTTCAGGCAGAAGTGAGTTGAGGAGCCAGGACTTTCTATTGTACTCATATCCGCTCTTGCTTCAACCATCCTTTGACTTGGCAGGCCGTTGACCTTGGCCTCATGAAACACTCCTATCTTTTTGGTCTACCATAGCCCAACCCTTGTCGGTGAGGAAATGATCTAATAGTTTTCAGTTTTGGATCTGGCTCTACTACCCGCACTTGCCTCCTTGTTGACTTAGATTTCCAGTCCATGGACCCTGGCCAATCCAACAGCAGACCTGCCAGACCCTGTCCTACCTCTCTGTCCTCTGCCTCTCCATACATTGCAAATCTACATCAACTTTGGTGGTCCTAGGAACTGCCAGAACACCCCCATCAACCTGGGATGTAGTAGGCTATAATAAACTCAGTGCCCCGTGCAGAGTCTGCTCTGACTCAGTTACTAAAGATGCCGATGACAAACTCAGGGATGACAAGACAGCTACACACAAGATAAGCACCAAAACGCACTGTGGCATCCACACATAGACTGAGATCCCCTCCCCGCAGAGTGCCAGATAGTTACACCACTATTAAGATAGTCACAGACAATCTCTATACCACTCTCTAGTTCCTCTTTAGTCAAATACAGAGTGGCAGAACTTCATCTATTGTCACAGCTTCCCAATTTATGAACAGCAAACACATTAGATTCAAAGCTCACCCCCAAGCAGTACCATTAAGTCGTGCTTGTTTGCACAGCTCAAGAATTCTTCCCTTTACAAACTACATCACTGCGGTGCTTCCTTCAACAGCAAGCTTTCCTAATGATTCAACCACACACTCTTCTTGACAAAACAAAACAAAAAAACACACGCAAATTTTCAAGACCGCAACTCCTGCAAAATAGGAGGTACACTTAAAAAAATGAAAATTATAGGTAAAAGAATGGAAAAGACAGAAGACAGGAACCAGAGCTGAGGCCATTCACAGCATACTTGACTTCTTTTCTAACATTGAGAATCTATGAAAACTGGAGCTGCGGCCCAGACACTGCCCTGTTTTAGTACTTAGCACATAAACATCCCTCCAAATGCATCCTCTCCAAGCCGCTAGGCTCAGTTTTTATCAGGCTGTTCTGGGGTCACCACTGCTATTACCACGTCTTTCAAGGAACCTGACCTGGTCCAGAAAAAAAAAAAAAAACAACAACCCTCCCATAGCCCTAAAGACCAAGGAAGTTAGTGTCTCCTCTAGGCCTGTGGAATGTTCTAGTCCTGTTTACAATTCCTAAGCCCCGCGGACAGCCGGCAGCAGCCAGTGAACTGGGAAGTGGGAGTGCCCTAGGGTTACCTGAGACTGCAGCTACTCAGGCTGGATTTCCCCCACCCCAGAGAAACCCCCCCAAATACTTTCTTCTCATCCGAATGCCTGTGGCTCAGCTGCAGAGGACCCCCCCAAAGCACCTCCCCCTTGTGTCTTCCCACCCAGCCCTGTGCTCCCCACTGACGCCCCATCACTCACTGAGCAGGGGTGGGGGATCTGCAAGCCAGTGGGAGACCCAAGAATGTGGGGATGGTGTCCGACCCAGAGCCTCTGACACTGTCAGCTCAGCTTAAGAAGCTGTGATAAAACTAAATTATCTGACAATTTCTTCTTCATCCTCTTTCCTTTTTCTTCCACAAACACAACAGGCCCCAAATGTGACCTACTTTCTCTTTCTTTGTGATTATGCAGAACTCACAAAGCTTTTCTTGAGCCTGACTAATATTTTCAGTGACATGCTTTTCATCTTTTGGAAAAGAAGAGTCCACGTCGGCCTGCCAGAACACATAAGTCTTGGTGAAATGACCAATGAGGACAGATGAGTTACAAAGACTTCACGGGGGCAGTGGGCCTCATAAGAGACATTCACTGAGCACAAGAAAAGAAACAACAAAATCCAGATCTGGCCCCTTGAAAGCCATTAGCATGTAGTCTGAAATTTTTCATCAACAAAAGTCAAGATGTTATTGATGAGCTAAGTGACTCCAGAGTTCCTCACCACCGCTCTCATCCTGTGACAGTGGACTCTGGCCTGGGCCTGGAACACTACCACACTCCAAAACCCACTCAGGCCCGTACAAACTCTGCATTTTGCATTAAAAATTAATTGACTTCTTCCAATTTTTCTGTGAATCAGAATGCAACAGGGTTTTAAAATATCACGGGGAACAATTTAAAAGTAAAACCCAAGCACCCAGCTTGAGTCGAAACCTGGCTCTATTACTCAAAATAAAGCTGACATTGATTTCCCCCTGCTATTATTACCTGGGAGGCCATGCACTTTTTAATGTCTGACCCACCATCCTTTTTTGATATCAAAACTCCAAATTACAATTGGTAGTTGGAGACATTTGCTTGGTGACTTTAGAAATATCGATGCTGGCCCAAACTCTGGCCCTGGGATTTGGATCCAAAGCTTCCCTTTTATCCTCAGTGAAGTGAAACAGAGCCTGCTAAATGTTTACTGAATAAATTGTTCAAAATAGAAACAGACCTGCAGCCCTGGGATCCAACTGTGTTTGCTTCTATCCAGGTTAGTTCAGCTTCATGCTGCATTCAGCCTGTCTGGTCAGCACTGACTCAAACACCAGTCGCACCAGCCTGAGGGGTCTGGAAAATCATTGTGTCAGAGGGGGCCCCACCAGTCGCATCTGCCCTCAGCAATCTGAGCGTCACCTCTGGCGCAGACGTCATTCCATCTCCACTACCATTCAACAGCTCCAATTCATTCATTCATTCATTCATTCATTCATTCATTCAAAGTATTTACTGTGCACCTGTGGGGCAGCGCTGTGCTCAGGTAATACGAAGGTGAACAAAACGAGCGCTGTCCCCACCTGTAGAGATTTCGTGAGAGTGACGACCAGGCTCCGGATTACAAGTGTTAGCATGGGGAAAGCAGAGAACGCTACTGGTTCTCAGCCTCTGCCTCCCCACTCTCTCTCTGTGCCAGTCCACATGATCCCCCCAGCCCTCCACCTTGTCTCTTCTTAGTACCACCAGCAATCTCCAGCGCAATTGCTACATTTGGCAAGACAGACTGGAGGGCTGCTCAGTAGCATACCCTTAGACTCGGCATCACTTTATCCTCATCCCTGCTTCAGTCCTGGTCATGCCCTCAAGTCTAACTGCCAAAGCCTCACATATCTCTTGCTAGTTCCCACCTTAGCATCTGGAGTACCACCTCGTCTCTTGCATTGGAGGCTGCGTGTTGCAAGCAGCCCACCAGCCTACCCTTCACTGAATTCCACCAGCCTTTGGAGACTCTGGTGCCAACTGTTTGTCTGGACCACAGTGGGCTGCTACTGAACCCCTTTGATGTGAAACCCTGCCTACCTCACCTGGTGGACCAAGACCTAACTCCAGGCCTTGCATCCATGAAGTTGGTACTACCTGTCCTCTTGCCATGGGCTGGGCCAAGCCTCTAGATATGGTGACAACTCTCGAAGGAAATCCCACAGGTGAAAAGGTAGGCTTGTAGGAAAGAAGCTATTCCAAAGGAGTAGATCTGGTTATTCCCAATTTATTACTCTGCCTTCAAATATGTTATCAAAAAACATCTGGCAAGGAATCTCTCTATTCAAAATTGGACAAAGTGAAAATGGCTCACCAACAGTTGGCAGAAAGGACCTGGATAAATGCCCTCAAGAACTGTGGATTCAGAACAAGCCAGGGAACAAGCCAGAAGCCATGTCCTAGGGCTCAGGGGAGATTGTGCCTAGAAAGGTAAGGGGCCAGGGACATGGAGCAAGCAATCAGGCCCTCAACCGACTGGCCGGTGGTGCAGCCATGCACGGCTTCTTCATCTCTGGGCCTCCGTTTGCTCATCATTAAAACTGCAGATGAGGTCTGAGACCTTTAAATAGTCCTCTTACTTCAAGTTGGCAGACAGATCTCTCATGAAACCTGGTCACAACGGGTCTATTTCTTAGAAACACCATCAGGTGGAAGTGGAATGAAGACAGGGTACTGGGTCATCCTGCAGGAAAGATCACTGGAGACAGTGAAGGCCGCTGACCTGAGGAACAGGTAAAGCAGCCAGCCTCCTACCAGATAACATGGCCAAGAGCCACCCTCCCGAGAAGGGTTTCCATCAGCAGACACGTGTGACAACGGCTGTCTAGGACATACTCTTCTCAAAGTCATCATTCTTACCGAAGTCTCCAAGAAGTCCTGTTCTGTCGAAACCTGCTTCAGGCTTAAAACAGAGCTTTTAAAACTTATTTGACCATGGAACTCTTCTTACATTTACTTCTGAGCCCTCTTCAGATGTGGACTTCTGAATTTCATAGTATGGGTGACGGTACTATAAAGGAAGTTTGGATTTAAAAAAAAAAACAGAACATAAAGAAGTGTCCAATCTTAATTTACCATTTTGAAACCTGAGCAACAGCTCATGGCTGGACACA
Organism: Neomonachus schauinslandi; assembly: GCF_002201575.2. Lineage (NCBI taxonomy): Eukaryota > Metazoa > Chordata > Mammalia > Carnivora > Phocidae > Neomonachus > Neomonachus schauinslandi. Next base: position 126,107,835 of record NC_058409.1, read on the forward strand.
TATTCAAAGCTACAGCTTGCCTGGGCCTTCTCTTTCTTACTCACTGACCCTCGGGTCACTACAAAGAAATAGTCCAGCTGGGCAGACTGGTGGCCTCAGTTTTTGCCAGCCATTCCTTACGGGGCCTCAGGACACAGAGCACACTGTCAGCACCCCAGCAGACACACGACTAAATCATGGTGATGTCTTCCTGCCTCGCGGACGAGCGTCTGCTTGCTCCAAGACCGCTTCGGGACAGCTAATTGCTTTTCAGCTCAGGCTCCACAGCTTTCTCACATCCACTATTCCCCAGGGTCGTATTTTCTCCAACTGCATTTTTCAGAGAATAGGGCAGGAGGAAGAGGACAAAGAGAGAACTGTGGTGGGCAGGAAATGGCTTTAACTTAAATAAAGTCTTCGAAATCCTTCACTTAAAACAGTAAATAGTCCTTCCCCAGTTTTCGCTTTCAGGTGGAAGTAAGGTGGAAGGCTGAAGCTCCAAACCGGAAAGTGTGGCTCCTGCTATTTTGGGAGAGGGGAAGAACATCTCCCGTCGGGGAGCAGGAGTCCTTTCCTGCGCCGGGCTCTGCTCTCTGGCCACCGTGAGCAGCAGCGTAGTCGCGGTGGACCGCAGGTGAGGCGCCTAGCCCTGGAGTTGGGGAGCTCGCCCCCTCACGCTTCCCTCCTTGCCACCCCCGGCCGCCATCTTCCTTTCCCGGGAGGCCTCTGCCGCTAAGACGGCTGCATGCAGCTAGCCACTGTGACTTCGGCCGAGGACCGGCTTCCACGTGGCAGCTCTCAGCTCGCCTGGCTTGCAGGAGCCTCTGCCCTGGTTTCTGGATTTCTCACAAAGGGACTTAGTCCACACACACCGTTGTTGAGCTGACGCCTCTTGGGGGGAAGGAGGATCTGGGACTTCCTCTCCCTCCATCTTGCTGACGTCACTGCCTCCCAGGCCCCTCAAAGCGTCCACGTTCTGAATCTCAAATGACATTTAAGAATACACGTCACTAACGTTCAAATGAAGAACCTGCCAAAGTGGTTCCTTCCCTCTCAGGTCCTTCCCTCGGGCTCGTAAACAGTAGTCTCTCTCTGTCGTAGGTGGTGGTGGTTGTTCAGGCGGCTGAGCTTCTTGATTTCTTCTTGGTCGGCCCCACCAAGACACTGCACAGCGGGCAGGGCCGGGGCCCTGTGGCTGAAGTGCGTGGCGCGCGGCACGCTGGGGACCGGCCGGGAAGACCGGGGGCTGCCCTCCTTAGGAAGCGCCTGACAGCCCGATGGCAGCGGGCCCGCTGGGCACGGAGGTGCTCTGCAGGCAGGAGCCGGGGTCTTGCTGGCGCTGGTGACTTTCACGCTCACACTAACAGCGACGGAGGGCTATTCTCAGGGCCCCTCAGTTTCCAAGAACACGGATGATGATGGCTCAGTCACTGCCCTCCCAAACCAGGAACTCTTACTCAAACGAAAAAGACATTTCTGATTTCTCATAAACTCCCTAAAAAAATCACATTCTTAAATTTCCGCTCTACTGAGCTCCACCTTGATTTTAAGTCCAGTTATTCCCAGTTTGCTCATTGCTGAGGGAAAGTGTGTGGTGGAGGGGTGGGGGGAGGGTGGGGCAGGAGAGGTGGCTGAAAAAAATGCCTGTAAATGTCAGGTCAAGTTTAAACAGCTGAAGGGACACTCCAAGTGGGAAAGACACTACAGAGAACAGAACGGACTATCTCTCGACTTCAGCACTCCATTTAAGATCTCCTCCATCCCCAGTCCTTATATTATTTACTGCATCCATCTAATGAGCTTTGACTTGTGGCCAGAGATTGCACTCAGCCAGCTGCGCTCAACAACCACCAGGACACACGGCTTCCATTGAAGCTGATGCACAACTGTGGACTGGCTCAAGTGTTGAACAGTCACACAAAGTGGGGGGAAAGGCCTATTCTGTGGTGGGCAGGAAATGGCTTTTTATCTTTATTATAACTTAAATGACCATCTTCGAAATCCTTCACTTAAAACAGTAAATAGTCCTTCCCCAGTTTTCACTTTCAGGCGTAAGTAAGGTGGAAGGCTGATTGCTTTTGGTCCTGAAGACCATTGGAGGTCAGCCCACTGGGGTCAGCCTCTGGCCCTTGAAGAAGCACATGCTCTTACAACAAGAATGAGTTGTGGTCCAACAAGTGTTGGTGAGGATGTGGAGAAATAAACTCGTACCTAAACTTGCAAGTAAAATGGTACAGCTGCTGTGGGAAAGTTTGGCAATTCCTCAAGAAGTTAAACACAGAACTACCATATGATTCAACAATTCCAACCCTAGGTATATAACCCCCAAAGAACTGAAAACATGTGTGTAAACAGAACTTGTACACACATGTTCACGGCAGCACTGTTCACAATAGCCAACAGGGAGAAACGATCCGAACGTCCATCAACTAATGAATGAATAAACAAAATCAGTATTATCCATACAGTGGAATATTACCCAAACATAAAAAGGAATGATGTACTGACACCTACTACAATGTGGATGCATTCCAAAAACATAATGCAAAGTGAAAGAAGTCAGTTACAAAAGGCCATATATTGCGTGATTCCACTGATAGGAAATATCCAGAATAGGCAAATCCATAGAGACAGAGAGCAAATTAGTGGTTGCCAGGAGTTAGAAGGAGGGAGAACAGGGAAGGACAGCTCAATGGGTATGAAGTTTCTTTTTGGAATGATGAAAAAGCTCTGTAATTAGAGGGGTGTCTGGGTGGCTCAGTCGGTTAAGCGTCTGCCTTCGGCTCAGATCATGATCTTAGGCTCTGGTCAGCGGGGAGTCTGCTTCTCTCTCTCCCTCTGCCTTTCCACCCCTCTCGTGCTCACTCTCTTGCTCACTCTCAAATAAATAAATAAAATCTTAAAAAAAGCTCTGGAATTAGAGTGGCGATGGTTGGACAACATCATGAATGTACTTAATGCCGCCGAACTGTACACTTTAAAATGATTCAAATGGTAATTTTATGCTTTGTGTATTTTGCTACATGCACACACTAAAGAATTAGTCTTGGTCAATTATGTGCCTGCTCTACCCCAGCACCCTGCCTTTGTCTCTGTGCCTGCTGCTGTTCACGTCTGACTGTTACCCATGCCTGTGCTTTTTAGACTCTATAGACCTAGACTCTACATAGACTGGATGTTGTGCCAGTGATTTCCAAGTGCTGGGTTCCCAGTCTGGCCCTGGCCTCAGCACACTCAGGTTAGGGTCTTCCATGCACATCTCATCCCAACATACAACCAGGAGAATGTGGTCATCACTTTAGCCTAACATTACTGCTGCTAAGTCAATCTGGTTTTTTAAATTTATATACAAGTATAGTCTATTTTATTATTCTGCTCATGACTTTAAAAATTAAAAATCATCAAGTTGCATGACAGCTATCCAGAAGTTCTGTCTGAATATTAATGGGCCATGGTGTCTCAATACAACTGCTCAGAACTTCTGAGTTTATCTGTTGGTGCCATTAAAAATTTTGAATGAGTTAACTAATTTTGACCACCTCCAGGAAGTAAGAAACTGCATGTTAAGCCAGTATGCATAAATTAGTAAACTATTAATATTGAAGTAGAATTTTTCCTATAACATTTATTTATTTATTTTTTTAAAGATTTTATTTATTTATTTGACAGAGAGAGACACAGCGAGAGAGGGAACACAAGCAGGGGGAGTTGGAGAGGGAGAAGCAGGCTCCCCGCAGAGCAGGGAGCCCGATGCGGGACTCGATCCCAGGACCCTGGGATCATGACCTGAGCTGAAGGCAGTCGCTTAACTAACTGAGCCACCCAGGCGCCCTTTCCTATAACATTTAATTGATTGGCATGAGATTTGGTCAGCATAGGAAAATGGTCTTCAAGGCATTTTTGTACATAGAATCCCATCAGATGCCTGTTTTCAATCTAGATGTCCACACTCCCAGAAATTCTGATCCAGAAAGTTTCTATAGGGTCTCTTTGGCTTTTACACCTGATTCTTTAGTGTCTGCTTCAAACTATCCCATTATAAATTCCAACTTGTCCACAAACTTAGCCCTTCAGCCTTCTCAGAGCTATGACCCCCGGATCCCTCTCCTGCCCCAAACTGTCCCTAGATAGGAGAATGCACCAGGGACGGTCTTGAGCCCTTTGCTCTCTTGTTTTCCTCTCTGAGACCTCTAACACAAACTTCAAAATAATATTTCCAACTATCTTTATGACATCTCTAGTGGGATGCTCTGCCATATCTTCCAACCTAACATGTCTAAGACTACACCGATATCTGAAATCTTCGAAATGTCTCCCCTTTTTTCCAAGGATACCAACATTCTCCTAATTATTCAAATTCTTGGTGGTGTCTTTACTTTCCTCAACTTTATCCCCCAAGCTCTATTCTTTGCTTTGCATCATCTCTCAGATATTTTTTTTTCTTTCTCGTCCCCTTTCGGAAGAGTCTGACTTCTTCCCCAATCCAGTAGGCAGTTGCCAAGCTCATATCCCAGACTAAAACACTGCTGCTATTGTCATTTTTCCATCTTGATCGCCTTTCCTCGTGGTTGCTACCCGATCTTATCTCCCTAAATTAAGAACCTACATCACATATCAATTTTCCATCCTTGTAGTCAGAACTTTCCATAAGTTGGCCCCACCTTACCACCCTATAGCTCCTAAACAGCACCACGCTACCATATCACATCCTCCCCACTACTTCTTGCCTTACTAATGGAGTAGATACATTCCTACCCCAGAGTTTCTGCTCTACTGTTGGTTTCTGAAGTACCCTCCCTCCCGGCTCTACTCTATCATTCATTCAACCAATGTTATTGCTGCTACAGTGTGCTGGGACTAAGTGCTTAGGATACAGGAGTGGAAAAAATAAAAAATCCCTTGGGATCCCTTGGGACAATTATATTCTGTTGTTTTACAATCCATACCCATCCAATTCGTTGACATCCACCTCTAGTCCTACTTTCTCCCAAATGTCTTCATGATAACTCTAGGTGTGTCCATTTCCCCCCTGATTAAACTGCTCACAGCATTTACTATCGTCATCGTACACCTTACCTCACAATTATATACTGCCTTGTATTGTTCTTTGAGTATTCCTTTAGGCTTGTTTCAAGGAAACTCCTGAAGTTGTTTCATACCAGGAACTGAGTTTGGTTTACTGTTGTTCAAGCACCTAGCATCCTGCCTGCACATTTCCTAAGAATCATGCTGAGTACACTCCAGATGCTCAGTAAATATGTTTTAATGCAATTATACGAGTTCAATATAAGAGCCACCAACCCAATGGCCCCTTATCCATTAAGGGCAACTCTCTTCTACTCTTGGTTGGGTTACTTAAGAAGATGCCAAGAAACAGTCTCTCTACCCCTCCTCTGGCCTGCATCCCCTGCCTGGGAGATGCTTTGCAAATGCAAGTGTCCTGAGATTAAAAGATGCCATAAGCTATATCCCCTCTTGGAAATTTATAATGCATTTACTCATTTTTTATCATCTTTTATGTTTAGGTATTGGAATGAACAATAAAGACACAATCCCTGTCTTCATCAAACTTAACCTACTGATACTTCTGAGAAGTCCCTGGTACAGAGATTTTAGGTTTGTTTAACTATGTTTTCCCCAAACCATACTCATAACCCCCTCCCCCTTTAAGAAGCTCCTAACGACATTCCATGGACCACATGTTGGCCTTCAACAAGATGGCCAGCAAATCAGGCTAAACCAAAGTTTTGGTGAAAGATAAAGAACTGATCTTTTCATTTCATACTAGAAAGCTTCACTCCCCTGAAGCCTCCTCAAAGAGCCTGATGTGTGTGCACTAACAGCTGTTCAAACTCATCCTTTTAAAAACACCCTGTGGTTATGAGTAGGGTGGTCTCAATACAGATTGATTCTACAGCAGTTAGCTTACACTCTTCCCTCCCAGGAACCCAGAAATAACAACAATGGAAATGATAGAGTAAGAAGGTGGGGGAGTGAGTGGGCACAGACAAAGAGAGGTGGGGGCTGATGATTAGAAGTGCTGGTATGGAGGCTCACTGCTTGTGGGTTGAAAAAGTCTTGCTAATGGGGTTAGAATTAGAATTGGAGCAAAGCTAATGGCTCAGAGAGGGAGAGAACCTGTGGAGGAGGAGGAGGAGGAAGGAGTGGGGAACACAGTCAAGCAGGACCAGGAACATACTGTAACGAGGGAACACACAGGGAGGGAGAGGTGGGAGGCTGCTGGGAAGAGCAGAATTCTTTCTCTGACATTTTATTATTCTACCATTTTGCTTTAAAGGCAGAGACCATACACTTTCCATACTCCAGGAGGAGATGGGTAGATTCTAAAATGGACACATTTACCCATCTGGCATAAGAAGATGGGGGCTATGTTAAGATGAGGGATGGAGGGAGTGGGGGAAGGGAAAGATGGAGGGAGGGAGGGAGGAAGGAAGGTAGGTGTGAGAAAAAAGAGAAAAGAGGGAAGGAGGGAGAGAGGAAGACTTATCCAAGACACACATTTTGGAAAACTCAAAATTAGAGAATTTAAGTTCCCTAAGGTTCCTTGCTACTTGAAGATGACAACTGATTATGGGATGGTATCAGGCAGACATTTTCAGGGTCCACACCCGAGGAAAGTAAATCCTCCGGTGCCCATCACCCTCCCATCATGTCCCTCTTCCCTTTTAGACTTCTCCAGCCCAGGAGCTGTATAACCATACCGATGCACCCCCCCACCCCCACCAGGCATGCTGCATCTCCAGCTCAGAGCCTGGGCCCACTCCTTCACAGTCAGTTTTCTGCATCTGCTGAATTCTGGGGCGTCCCCTTACTCAGCACCTCCCCGGCCTGAAAGGGCAACCTGACCCCAACTCCATCTCTACTGGGAAGACTTTCAGGTGCTGCTCTTCCTGCAGTGGCTGAGCATGGCTTAAGGCAGATAGCCTTCCAAGGTGTTTGAATTGTTCATTGAACAAAATTTGTTGAGCCCTTGCTAAGTGTCAGGCTCAGGGAAGATATAAAATACAAACGAGTTGAAGGTTCTCGTTCAAGATGGTGACGTAGGAAGACCCTGAACTCATCTCCTCCCACAGACACATCAAATCTACAGTTATATATGGAACAATTTCCTGGAAAAAAAAACCAAAACCTAAAAATTGGCAGCGCAACCACCCCTTCATATCAGGCAAACCACCCAGAAACAGATAGGAAAGGCTGAAACACAATCTCGCTATAAATCCCACCCCCAGTGCAGTGACCCACAACTGGGAGGGAACTCAAAAGAGCCTCTCCTTGAGGAACCAAGGGGTTGGAACCCACATCAGTCACCCAAACTTTTAAGACCGATGCCTGAGAGACAAGCCCCACCCCCCTTTGAAGACCAATGGGGCTCATGCCCGCAAGACCCAAGGGGCTGTGGTGATCTGAGGAATGGCTCCTTACAGGCTAGTGCACAGACCCACCCACGCCAGGACTCTGTAAAAGCAGCCCTTTGAAAAGCATCCAGACTTTACATGAAAAAGACTCATTTCATAATTTTGAAGCGTTGGTCTGAGGGGCAGGGGCCCGCTGGGATCCTCTCTAGGAACAGAGGCTGGTGAGCACTGTCTTCCACACTCTCCCTCTGTCCTGCCAAAGCCAGTAGGTGCTCTCTTCTCCACACCCCACTGCCCTTTTCTTCTTTTTCTTCTTTTTTTCTCCTTTTCTTTTCCTTTTTTTGGGCAAGTGTCATCTTTGCACTGGCCCTCAGCTCTACTTCAGAGTGCCGGTATCTCCCAGAGGGGAGGTTTTACCTATGTCTGATGGCCCAGGTTTTATATCTGGGGACCCAGCTTTTGTGGCTGCCACCCAGGAGCTCCCCGATTGCCTGGCTTCAGTGGCCAGAGGGGTTTGTGTTCCTGGGTCCCAGGGGCCTGACAATTGGTGAGACCATTCTGGGCAGGCTACCACCCCAGGGCACTGTGCAGACTGAAGACCACACCTGGTCTTTCTGAGAAAGAGGCCAGTTTACTTGTCCAGGTGCTTGGCCTCAGGGGCAGGCCTCTGGTTTTTTGCTCTGTTTTGTTTTGTTTTGTTTTTTTTCAGGTGTCTAGTTTGACACATTTATAGGGGCCTATAGTAGAGCTCTCAGGGAGCTAAGGCTGGTAAATGCAATCTCTGCACTCTCCCTCTACTTTACTCCAGCTTGCTGCTATCTCACAGAAAGGAGTTCATTCCCTTCTTCAGGCCTTCAGGTTGCCAGGGGACACCTCTCTATCACCTGGCTCTGGTGGCCAGCAGGGCTTATGCTCATGGGTCCCATAGTACTATAACCAATGGAGAAGGAATTCTTTTTTTTTTTTTTAAGATTTTATTTATTTATTTGACAGAGAGAGACACAGCGAGAGGGAACATAAGCAGGGGGAGTGGGAGAGGGAGAAGCAGGCTTCCCGCTGAGCAGAGAGCCCGACGTGGGGCTCGATCCCAGGACCCTGGGATTATGACCTGAGACGAAGGCAGATGCTTAATGACTGAGCCACCCAGGCGCCCCTGGAGAAGGAATTCTTAAAGAGATATAACCCCCAGGGCACAGCAAGAGGCTACAGACTTGGAAGCTCAATCTTTCTGGAAAGAAGCCTATTAGCTTATCATCATAGCTGCAGCCTGAGGGGCAGGCTTCTAATTAAGCTCACATCTAAGGGCTGACTGTAAAACTTTCCTAAAACCTTGGAGGGTGGGTACTATCTTTGCAGTCCCCTTGTCATGGTCTACAACACCAGTATCTCTCAGAGGGGAGCTTTTATACATGTCTGGTACCCAGTTTTTGCATCTAGTGCCCTGTTTTTTGTGGCTGCTACTCAGAAGATATCCCTTGGTTGCCTGGCCTTGATAGCCGGGGGGGGCTTGTGTTTCTAGATCCCACAGGACTGTAACAATCAGAGAGACTATTCTTGGCAGGCAACCACCCTGGAGCACTGCACAGACAGCAGACTGAAACACACCCCCAGCCTTTCTGTGAAAGAGGTCTACTTGCTAGTCCTGGAGCTTTGGTCTTAGTGACAGGCTTCAGGTTTCACGCACATCTAGAGACTATAGAGGTGCTTGTAAACCAGGAATACCATCTTTGCACTCTCCCTCTGCTTCACTATAGCTCACCAGTATTTCACAGAAAAAAAACTTGTATACTCATCTGGAGCCCCAATTTTGTGACTGCTGCCCAGGAACACCTCCAGGTCAGTTGGCTCTGGGGCTTAACATTTGCAGTCTTATCAGACTGTATATATTTGCATTCTTTAAAATCTGTTGTCTGACGATCTAGCTTTTAATCAGCCTGAATTTAGGTACTGACTGAGCTCTTCCTCTTTGGGACTCGGACTGGTCTTGGCACAACCTCCAATACTGGGGACTATTAAAAACAAAATGATATTTGGATGTTCACAAAATTGTGATAGACAACCAAGACCTAGGGCAGGGTTGAACAATAACGTTCATTCCTTACAACAGGTCAATGCTTTAAGACTCGGAGAGGTAGCTCTTCAACAAACAGAAAATATTAAAAGGATTGAAAAAGAAGTCATAGAACTGAAGAATACAATAACTGAACTGAAAAATACACTACAGGGGTTCAATAACAGACTAGATGAAGCAAAGGAAAAGACTGGTAAACTTGAAGACAGGGCAGAGGAACTTACACAGTCAGAGCAGCAAAAAGAAAAAAGAATGAAAAAATGTGAAGACAGCTTAGGGGACTTATTGGACAATATCAAGTGAACTGACATTCACATTATAGGAGTCCCAGAAAAAGAAGAGAGAGAGAGAAAGAGGCAGAAAACTTATTTGAAGAAATAATGGATGAAAACTTCCCTAATCTTGGGGGAAAAAAACAGACAAACAGATCCAGGAATCCCAGAGAGTTTCAAATAAGATGAACCCAAAGGAACTCAGTACACATTATAGTTGTAATGTCAAAAGTTAAAGATAGGGAGAGATTCTTAAAAGCAGCAAGAGAAAAACAACTTGTTATATACATGGGAACCCCCATAAGACAAACAGCAGATTTTTCAGCAGAAACTGTACAGGCCAGAAGAGAGTGGCTTGATATATTCAAAGTACTGAAAGAAAATTTGCAGCCAAGAATACTGTACCTGGAAAAGTTATCATTCAGAATTGAAGGAGAGATAAAGAGTGTTCCAGACAAGCTAAAACTAAAGGAGTTTATAACCACTAAACCAGCCTTACAAGAAATGTTAAAGGGACTTCTTTAAGCTGAAAAGAAAAGGTGCCAATTAGTAACAAAAACACATATGAAGATATAAATCTCACTGGTAAAGGTAAATACATAAAAAGGGTAATGGGTTAATCACTTATAAAGTTAGTATGAAGGTTAAAAAACAAAAGTAGTAAAAATAACTGTAACGACAATAATTATAAAAAGATGTAAAATGTGACATCAAAAACATAAAACATGTCAGGGGGGAGTAAAGATGTAGAGCTTTAGAATGTATTCAAACTTAAGTTGTTATCAACTTAAAATAGACTATTTATATGAAAGCCTCATGGTAACCAATAAGCAAAAACCTATGGTAGTTAAACAAAAAAATGAGAAAGGAATCTAAGTTTATCACTAAAGAAAGTCATCAAACCACAAAGGAAGCGAGCAAGAGAAGAAGAAACAGAGGAACTAAAAAACATTCAAAAAACAATTAACAAAATGGTCATTAGTACATACCTATCAGTAATGGCTTTAAGTGTAAATGTACTAAATTCTCCAGAAGATACAGACTGGCTGAATGGAGGAAGAAAACAAGACCCATTTATATGCTGCCCATAGGAAACTCACTTCAGATGTAAGGACATACACAGATTGAAAGTGAAGGACAGAAAAAGATATTCCATGCAAATGGAAACCAAAAGAAAACTGAAGTAACTATACTCATATCAGACAAAACAGACTTTAAAACAAAAACTGTAATAAGAGATAAAGAAGAGCATTACATATTGATAAAGGGGTCAAACATGAGATACAACATTTGTAAATATTTATGCACCCAACATAGGAGCACCGTAATATATAAAGCAAATATTCATAGACTTAAAGGGAGAAATAGACAATGATACAATAATAGTAGGCGACTTAAACTCCCCACTTACATCAATGGATAAATTATCCAGACAGAAAATCAATAAGAAAATATCAGTTTTAAAAGACACATTAGACCAGATGGACTTAACAGATATACACAGAACATTCCATCCCAAAACAACAGAATACACATTCTTCTTAAGTGCAAATGAAACATTTTAAAAGACTGAAATCATCATCTTTTCTGACCACAATGGTATGAAACTAGAAATGAATTACAAAAAGAAAATGGAAAATTCGCTGTAAAGTAAGGAGAGACTACTTGTCACTGAACAACCAATGGGTCAACTCATGGGTCAACCAATGGGTCAATCAAAAACACACACAAAAAAAACAACAACAAAAAAAGCCCTTGAGACAAATGAAAATGGAAATACAACATACTAAAACTTATGGGATGAAGATAAAGCAGTTGTAAGAGGGAAGTTCATAACATTAGGTGCCTACTTCAAGAAACAAGAAAAATCTCAAATAAACGACCTAACTTTACACCTTAAGGAACTAGAAAAAGAAGAACAAAGTTAGTAGAAGGAAGGAAATAACAAAGATCAGAGCAGAAATAAAGACAAGGATGCCCACTCTTGCCACTTTATTCAACACAGCACTAGAAGCCCTAGCCAGAGCAGTCAGGCAAGAAAAAGAAATAAAAGGCATCCAAATTGGGAAGGAAAAAGTAAAACTGTTACTATTTGCAGTAACAAAGAGATGGCGTGATACTATACACAGAAAACCCTAAAGCCTGTTAGAATTAGTAAACGAAGCTGCAGGATACAAAATCAATATGCAGAAATCTGCTGTGTTTCTATCCACTAATAACAAACTATCAGAAAAAGAAGTTTAAAAAACAATCCCATTTACAACTGCATCAAAAAGAATAAAATATCTAGGAATAAATTTAATCAAGGAGGTGAAAGACCTGTACACTGAAAACTGTAGGACATTGATGAAATAAACTGAAGACACAAATAAATGAAGATATTCTATATTCATGGATTGGAAGAATCAATATTGTTAAAATGTCTGTACTATCCAAAGTGATCTGCAGATCCAATAAATCTCTATCAAAATTACAATGGCATTTTTCACAGAAATAGAACAAACAATTCTGAAATTTGTTTGGAAACACAAAAGGTCCTGAATAGCCAAAGCAATCTTGAGAAAGAAGAACAAAGCTAGAGGCATCACACTCCCTGATTTCAAACTATAGTACAAAGCTTCAGCAATCAAAACAGTGTGGTATTGGATAAAAACAGACAAATAGATCAATGGAACGGAAGAGAGAGCCCCGAAATAAACACACACATATATGGTCAATTAACTGATGATAAAGGAACCAAAAATATACAATGGGGCAAAGACAGTCTCTTTAATAAATGGTGTTGAAAAATTTGGACAGTAACATTCAAAAGAATGAAACTGGACTAGTATTCACACCATACACAAAAAATAAATCAAAATAGATTAAAGGCCTGAATATAAGACCTGAAACCATCCTAGAGGGAAACATAGGCAGTAAGCATCTTGACACTGGCATTGTGATGGGTTTTTGGACTCAACACCAAAAGCAAAAACAAACAAGTGGGACTATATCAAACTAACAACCTTCTACACAGTGAAGGAAACCATCAACAAAATGAAAAGGCAACCTACTAAATAGGAGAAAATATTTGCAAATCACATATCTGATAAGGAGTTAATATCCAAAATATATAAAAAATTCATACAACTCAATGGCCAAAAAAATTAAAAATTTTAGAACAATTTTTAAAAACCCAATTAAGAAATGGGCAGCGGATCTGAATAGATGTTTTTCTGAAGAAGACACAGATACATGAAACAACGCTCAACATCACTAATCATCAGAGAAATACGTTTTTTAAAAGACTTTATTTATTTATTTGACAGAGAGAGAGATTGCACAGAAGCAGAGGAGTGGCAGAGGGAGAGGGAGAAGCAGACTTCCCACTGAGCAGGGATCCTGAACTGGGGCTTGATCCCAAAACCCTGGGATCATGACCTGAGCTGAAGGCAGACGCTTAACCGACTGAGCCACCCAGGTGTCCCAGAGAAATACATTCTTTTCTAAGTAGGCTCCACACCCAACATGGCACATCAACTCATGACCCTGAGATTAAGGATAGCTTGCTCTACTGACTGAGCCAGCCAGGCACCCCCATGAGGGATATACAAATCAAAACCACAACGAGATATAACTTCACACCTGTTAGAATGGTTTTTACCAAAAAGACAAGAAATAACAAGTGTTGACGAGGGTGTGAAGAAAAGGGAATCCTTGTGCACTGTTGGTGGGAATGTAAGTTGGTGCAGCCACTGTGGAAAACAGTATGAAGGTTCTTCAAAAAATTAAAAATAGGGCGCCTGGGTGGCTCAGATGGTTAAGCATCTGCCTTCGGCTCAGGTCATGATCTCAGGGTCCTGGAATCGAGTCCCACATCGGGTTCCCTGCTCAGTGCAGAGCCTGCTTCTCCCTCTCCCCCTGCCACTCCCTCTGCTTGTGCTCTTCTGTCTACCTCTCTGTCAAATAAATAAATAAAATCTTTAAAAAAAAATTAAAAATAGAAGTACTGTTAAGATCCAGCAATTCCACTTCTGGATATTTATCCAAAGAAAATAAAAACAATAACTTGAAAAGATATATGCACCCCCACGTTCACTGCAGCATTATTTATAATGGCCATGATATGGAAGCATCTAAGTGTCCATCAATGGGTAAAGGAAATGTGGTATTTATATTCAACGAAATAGTATTCAGCCATTAAAAAAAAAGAATGAAGTCTTGCCATTTGCAAGAACATGGGTGGACCTTGAGGGTATTATGCTGAGTGAAAAAAGTCAGACAGAGAAAGACAAATTCTGTGTGATCTAACTTATATGTGGAATCTAAGAACAAAGGAAAAACAAAACAAAACAAAAAACAAATGCATAGATACAAAGAACAGATTGGTGGTTGCCAGAGATGGAGGGGTGGGGTGGGGGGCAAATTGGGTGAAGGGGGTCAAAAGGTACAGACTTCCAGTTATAAGATAAATAAGTCATGGGGGTGTAATGTACGGCACGGTGACTCCAGTTAATAACACTGTATTGCATATTTGAAAGTTGCTAAGAGGAAATCTTTAAAAGTTCTCATCACAAGAAAAAAAAATGTGTAACTGTGCCTGGCGAGGGATGCTAACTAAGCTTGCTGGGGTGGCCATTCCACAGGATGTTCAAATACTGGATCCCTACGCTGTCCACCTGAAACTAATATAGGATAGTGCACGTCAATTTTACTTCAATAAAAGTAAATTTTAAAAAATACAAACGAGTCAAGGTCTAGGCCCTCAAAACGTTTGGAATCCGGTGTGGCCGAGCGCAGGAAGAGGCACTCCACGTGCATCCCCGGGAGCAACGCCTGAGAACTCAGAGGGCTTCTGGACGGGGCTGTGGGCAGAACCGTGGACAAGACTCACAGAACAGATGAGCCTCCGGCCTGCGCTGTCACTGCTGTGGGCAGAAGGGACCAGACATGTGGAATGAATTAGACAGACAGGAGCTAGAATTAACAGAGCCATAAAAACAGGAGTTAATTCACCTCAGAAGCCAGGGAGCACTTTATAGGACATGAGGCTGGGCTGCCAGGCTCCAGCTGACTCCTCCTGACACGGGGCCCACAGAACCACAGCCCAGCCCAGCTGGCAGCAACGTGGGGAGGGAAGGGACAGAGTCAGGGCTGACCTCATAGGTGGTGGTGAATCACAGCCTAGACACAGACATTCTCTCTGACCTGCTGGGTGGGTTGAACTGGTAACAAAACCACCTTGACCATTCTCTTCCACTTTGAGACTTTTCCCTTAAGAATGTGCTGAGTATCCCATCAGCCAAAAAGCTCTTTGTCCCTGGGAACCATCATTAACATACTCTTAATACACTGTAACATGTTGGCTCTTGTTGGCTCTGACTTGATACAAAAATAAATTCTACAATGGACGCAGTGGTGCTTTTCTTTTCGTTCTTCATATTTGCTTAAGTAACTGGATTACTCATTGAATTAAAGGTTCTTCCAGTGGCTGCCCCCAGGGGACGTTGTGTCTTTTGCTTGGCCACCCAGCATGGCACCCTGCTCCACTGACTTGGAAGGAGTGGCTCCCCCATGTGTAAGGCAGTACCCCACCTCCCACCAGGCTTGCTATAGTGAGGACAGCCAGCACCCAAGGTCACAAGCCAGCAGAGGCATGGGTATTCTCATCCTGGACTTTAGATCTTCAGGAAGGATGTGTAGAGGAGGAGGAGTTTAGAGAGCTCTGAGCAGATGGGCAGCACAGAGAGGCCAGAAGCAGAACAGGACATCCAGGGGTACGTGGCAGTGCCATGGATGCTGAGCCAGACCCGTATCCCTCCAGATCATCCCTGTAAGCAACCCCGGGTGCCATCCTATGGTCCACCTGGCCTGCCCCCTTGTCTTCTCCAATCTCCCATTGGCTCCTTGGGGTGCCCAATATCCTTAAATTCTTCTATCCAACAAGTTATTTTTATGCTTCAAGCATCCAAAGACAATCTGTTACTGCACCAAGCACTAGAGTGGTCCCCAGAGCTGACCTGGCCACGAGCCTCACAACGGCCACAGGACCCTACGTGGGCCCCAAGGGAATGGCTGGTCAGCACCAGCGTGAGGTCTTCCCAAGCTCCTCTCTCTCTTCACTTTATTTAATTTTCCACCTAATAGTAATGAATAATAAAGTTGGTTGGTAGTTGCTGGGGATGTGGTGGTGAATGACCTGGAACGGAACAGTCTTTACCCTTAGAGGGCTGACATCCTTTCTCAGTGTGTTCAACTGGTCTTTACAAAAATTCTAAATTTTCTCAATCCCATCTTAAGTTTGGGCCTCATTTTCAAAGATGTCTGTGTCAATGGTAGAAACCACATGACCTCAAACCCTGCACAGACACACAGAGATGCACTCCGTGTCCTGAAGACCCCTGGCCACCTGGCCCCACAGTGCTTCAACTGCACCCACCTCCTTTTACTGCTGGCCTTGCCTTTCCCCATTAGAATTAAGCTCTTCTGTGTCCCATTCCTGTATAGCCCTGGGCTCCCCTGGAGGTCTAAATTATAGCCATTAGCACATTAGTGGCCAGCAATTTGATACTCAAGGCTTTTTAAGAAATCTGAAGGTGGGGCGCCTGGGTGGCTCAATTGGTTAAGCGTCTGCCTTCAGATTAGGTCATGATCCCAGGGTCCTGGGATTGAGCCCCATGTCGGGCTCCCTGCTTGGCAGCGAGTCTGCTTCTCTCTTTCCCTCTCCTTCTGCCCCATCCCCGGTTTGTGCTCTCTCTCTCCCTCTCAAATAACTAAATAAAATCTTAAAAAAAAAAAAAAAAAGAAATCTGAAGATAACAGCCTTCCATAGCTAATACCTAGGACCCCCCCCCCAAATTTGGCCCTAATTCTTAGAATAGAA
Organism: Neomonachus schauinslandi; assembly: GCF_002201575.2. Classification (NCBI taxonomy): domain Eukaryota; kingdom Metazoa; phylum Chordata; class Mammalia; order Carnivora; family Phocidae; genus Neomonachus; species Neomonachus schauinslandi. The sequence continues at coordinate 126,124,395 of NC_058409.1, forward strand.
GTCCAAGTAGGGAGTTGTATATGGCCATGTCAAATTCTTAAGAGCGGTGGGTATTCCCGCCTGCTCTGCCCATCCTCCCTCTCCCCCCTCCTCACTGCACAGCCCGCTCAGGCTATCTCCTCAGCTGCTAATACCTGCCACTCAGAAGATGCTACTCCATCGCACAGAGAGATGGGCAAATTGTTTCTGGCAAAGGGGTGGGGGGGGGCACAGTTTCCCTTCCCAGGGAAGCTATCATTCACATTAGGTTCAGTCCTTTTTAAGAATGTCTATATTGAGAGAATAAAACCTATTAACTTCTGTTGTCCATTTTCCCCTGCAAAAATATACAACACACTGCCTAAAGATAAAAAAAAAAAGAAAAAGTGATAAAGACAGCTAAAGTCTATTGATGCATGCACTTGGAGCCTCCAGGAGCAGAGTGCTCACAAGAGGAAAGAGAAGCAGAATACAGCTGTCCGGTCAGCTTTGCAGTCAACAGTGTTTACACAAAATAGGGTATCCTATGTGCTCTCCGTTCAAACTCTGCAAGTGACCCTTCCTCCAAAATGCTGGTCACATGGCCACCATAGACTTCCAAGTCCAAAGAAACTTCTTCAGGCTTAATGTGTCTGTTTCTACCCCAACTCTTTCTTCCCAGGTCATAATTTGCTCCCATCCACAACAACAACAAACAAAAACAATCACCCAGAAACGGGAGTCGCAGCGAGGACGTTCAGAACCCAACACAAAGAGGAGCTGTTTCTCATGGAGCGGGAGCTAGACGGCAAGTTCTAGATGTCTGTAGTTGGCCCAGCGGGTGGAGCCTGGGGAGCCTCCACGGGGCGGCCGTGGGTGCCGCCACCCTGTCATCGACTGTGCTGCCTGTAATTTTCAAGCAGGATGCCCCACATCCCACAACACCAACATCCTTCTCTGCGCTTTTTATAACAGAATGCTGAGTTTTTGCTGAACAAGCCCTCACTTGTCCAAGCCTCAGTTAGTCTGTTGTAGAACACATGTAGGTTGGTATTTTTATGGACTTTTGAAACACTGCAAATGTTGTCCAAGGAGGAGTTTGGGGTCACTTCACTAAAACACTTAAGTCATCCACTGCAAACCCTGGAAGGGACTTCTGTGGCTTTGTAATTTAATCTCCTCATCTATCCGGCATGGAAATGAGTCCAGGAGAGGTAAGTATCCCATTTAAGTTTATTCAGATCATTCCAGAAAGAGTCATAAGCAGAATCCCAGCTCTCTGACTGCTGAACCAGAGTTCTTTTCACTTGGAGGGACCAAAGTACAAGATTTGATTTTTTCAAAAGGCATGTGTTATTGGCCATGGTAAGAGAAAATGAGAAAAAGTTACTTAAAATACAGAAAGAAGTCAGAAGCCTGATGATAACCAATTAAGTTAACACATGCTCCCAATTAAGCCATCTATACAGAAGCGGAATTGTGGAACTTGAGTTCCTCTGCTCATCTTCCGGAAGAATTCCTAATAAGCTGCTGGGTAACCCAAGGGTGAAGAAAGAGCAAAAAAAGACAACCAAGAACCTTGAAAGTCCAGTCTCGGACCCCCCTTCCACCCAAGCTCAGGCACAAATGGATGCCCATGGGCCTCCCTCTCCTCCAGTGGCCCATGGCTGCAGGAGGCATTGGACCCCCTCAAGCCTGCAGTCCACATCAGGATGGAGCGGGGAGCCTCACGTCCCTAACAGCTGTCCCCTCCTGAGGACAGCATGCAGGTCGATAACTGACTGGTTGCCAAGGGCTGCCAGCAGAGGCTGAAAGGTACTGCATTAAGCCTAACAGCATTATTATTAAACCTACAATTCAAAACCAATTATGCTTTGCAGAAGACTGCAGCCTCCATTTAAACCACTCCTGGAGGAAAATAAAAAGCCCGTTAGACAGAGTTCAAGGCAAGCTATAGAAGGGCTTATGCCACCCGAAGCTGGGATTCAAGCACAAATTAATAATCATAACCCTGGGGTTCCCCCACAGAGGGAAGCAAAACAATGGAAAGCAAATGTTAGAGAATAAAAACAAGATGCAAACGTCCTCCTTTTACCAAAGAGCAGTTAGATTTCCTGGAGATTTCCAAATAAATTTCCTTACTTCCCTCAGAGGGGGAAAGCCTACCATGTAAATCAGAGGTCCTGAGCCAGCAGCCAGGCTCTCCCACCAGTGCTTGAATCACCTGCTGACATCTAGAAATTAGGATTTTCCATGCAAAAAGTCTGGATTTGCAGCTTCTCTTGTCAAATCAGATTATCCAGGAACATTGTGGCAAGGACGGTCTAGAGCCACTTACTGCTTCCTGATACAGAACCTATATCCATGGCATCCTATCATCCTATAAAGGGTCACAAAGAAAGTGAAAGCATTCTTAGAATGACATCTCCATCAAAAATCTTCTACTTGTCCCACTTCATGTATTTGTGGGCTCCAACTGACATATCTTATTTGATTGTTGGATTCCTATCCCACATCTCCTTTAGGAGATAAATATCCTCCTGCAGCTGCTGAAGGGATCAGTCATAAAGAAAGTCAATTTCAATCTGAATAATATTTATCAAGCGTCTACTGGGTTCAAACGACTTGCACTGGGCCTTGGGGGAGGAATGCGAAGATAATTAAGGCCCATCACTTCGCTGTGGGCATTCCAGCTCAAAAGACTGGGTAAAACCCTGGAGAATATGATGTCATAAGAAAGGCATAAACCACTATGGGGTTCAGAAGAGGCAGAAACCACATCTGGCTAGGACATCAGGAAGAGCTCCATGGAAGAAACAGCATTTGGAATGGGTTTCCAGGAAGGGGTGGTGAAAGCGAAGACGGAAAGCAAGAGAGATCGGCACAAGGTGAGCCTTTGCAAAGGCAGAGAAGCACCAGTGTGTGTAGGGAACAGGGAGTAACCCTCCCCCCAAAGGTACAAACTTGGAAAGAGAGGAGTTGGGCTGCTGAACTTCTGGGTTCTCTTTCCACCTCCGCCCCCCGGCCCAACTCCTGCAGAGGCAGAGGGGGCATCTTAGCTACCTGATGACAAATGAGTGATGCAGAGGGGCCACCCTCACAGTCTTTTGCAATAGGAACACCCAAACCAGCCCCCCCAAGACGCTGATGCCACAGATTGGGGTTCAAACTCTATGTTACCAATCAGCAGTGCTAGCTGCTTGTGGAGCCTATTATTTAGTGCAGCACCAACTGGGAGCCAGGCCCCTGCTAGGGCTCTGCCCCAGTATGTGGCAGGGTCCCTGCCCTCATCAAAAGGAAACTGACAAGCAGAAAATTAGCAGCCCTGTCGGTTTCGCATCATATGTCCAGCCAGCTGCTTATGTAAAAAGCCTTGGAATTCAGACTTTACTTTCCATCGCATCCATCCTCAAAACCCACAGTCTCTGCTCTCAAAACGCATGCTTTTTTTTTTTTAACGATTTTATTTATTTATTTGACAGAGAGAGACACAGCGAGAGCAGGAATACAAGCAGGGGGAGTGGGAGAGGAGGAAGCAGGCTTCCCGCTGAGCAGGGAGCCCAACGCGGGGCTCGATCCCAGGACCCTGGGATCATGACCTGAGCCGAAGGCAGACGCTTAACCTACTGAGCCACCCAGGCGCCCCATCAGAATGCATCCTGAGTCCAAACTCTTCTCACTATTGGCACTGATGTCATCTCAGCCCAAGTGCCCTAGACATGGACCACTGCGAGAGCCTCCCCACAGGCCTCCTTACTTCTGCCCCAACCGCCCGGAGCCGGTTCTCCATGCAGGAGGAAAGGTCAGTTTGTTCACACCACTATTCTACTCAGGACACCAAATACCATCCCACTGTCCTTGGAATAAAAGCTGGAGTCCTCACAGCGGCTTTCTGAGGGCTGCATAACCTAAGCCCTGACCACCTGTTTCCCCCTTCTGCTACCCCACTCTCTTCACTCCAGCCACAGTCATTCGGGTATTTACCCAGTGCCTCCCAAGTGCCCAGCAGCCACTTGGTGCTAGGAACACATGAGGAACGGTAACCATGGGGATAGGGTCTTTGTCTACTTTGTCCACTGCAATGTCTGCCGCATCTGGACAAGTGTTTGGCCCATCACGACTGCTCGCTCTTTGCTGAATGACTGAAAGAAGGGCGAATTGAGGGCCCTGCCCACACAACCTAGCAGAATTCAGAAAAGGAGGAACCAGGGTGAGCTGCAGGAAGCAAAGTGGGGACTTGGGGATGAGGGGGGTTCCAAGGACCATCCTGCAACAGATGTAGAGATGGACAGGAGCAAAGACTTTTTCAGGTGGGACAAAAACCATGACCCAAAGTACAGAAGTGGGACCTGGAGTAGCAGGGGCTGGAGAGGTCAGTGAGCCTAAAGGTCAGTTCCTGGCGGGGCTCTTAGCTGAAGATGAAGTTGCATAGGAAGGGCAGGATCTGTTGTCCTGGTTTCCAAGAGCCGGTTGCTTTAAAAATCACCTGCCCGGACAGCACTCCATCTCCAGAAATCCTGATTCAGTGAGCCTGGGGTACAGCCCAGGAATCTGTATCTCTAACAGTTTTGGGAACCATTGTACTGAGAATCCTGGAATCCTAAAAAGAGAGGAAAACATCAGAGCAGGAGGCCAATTTTCTAAGGAAGTCTTACTGTCTTATCCTGGCTGAGAACCTCTCCTAGAAAGGGGAGCCAGGGCTACCTTAGTTGCGGGAATCCTGAGGATGCAGAAAGCCTGTGGGGCCTGGGGACACTTAGGGGAGGACCCAAGGGACTGCGGGTGAGCAGCAAGAAGATGAAAATTGCGGACCCACACAGTCGCCTCCCCACTCTTGAGCAGCCGGACATGATAGAGACAGATGTTTGGCCCAGATGTATTGCCAAGCTAATTACTTAACACCTCTGAGCTTCATTTTCTCACTCACTCACCTATCCTACTCGTGGAAAACAAACAAAAATCAGTGGGCCTACTAGGTGTCACTGATCCAAGCCAAGAGATAAAATATCATTTCCGCAGGTGAATTCAGTTCCAGCAGGAGACGGATAAGCAAGGAAACAACTGCAAAATGGGAAAGCCTGCCTCACAGAGTTGTTGCAAGGATTTAAAGAGAGAATATAAATTAAGGGCCCTGCATAAAATAGAGTCAACAAAGTCACTTCCACCTTGCTTGCTTAGGGCTGCCCCTAATTTCATCAAGTGCTGACAAGGGACGGGTGCCTCCCAAGATCAGGGTTCTTCTAATTGCTATTCCAGGCCTGAGCCCCATTGTCTTAGAGGCCGTGCTGGAAAGAGATACAGAACAGGACAGTCAGCCCACAGCTGACATTCCCAGGAGCAGAAAGCCCAGCCCCACTGGAATTATGATGCACAGATAACCTAAGCCCTGGAATTGCAACACACAGATAACCTAAAACCTTCTCTAAGTCTTTGGTTTCAACCACCACCCTAACCAGGAGTGTCTTCAGAGCTGCTGACGAGCATCCAAGTGCAGAGATTTATATTTCATCTCCTTTTAATTTCCCCCACCCACCCCCTGCTAGGAATGCCTACAAGCAGGGAACGGCCTACCCAGAAAGATGACCAGGAGGCAGGCAGCAGGAGAGAAACATCACAGATTCTCCTGCGAGGGGAAGTCAGAAACAGCCATAGCCCCCTCTGCAGAGCAGCCTCGGGGTCAGAGGCCAGCAGTAAGGGAAAACACCATGAGCCCTGGGCACTCTGGGTTTAATTTTGGCTTTAATCAGAGCAGCTTTGGTTCTGTATGTTAGGAATATATGTTATGTTTTGGAAAGGGGGAACCATTTCTAAAACAGTTTGATGGCCACTGATCTGGTCCACCTCCCATTTTACAGATAAAGAAAGGGGTGGGGGAGGGCAAGTGATGTGTTCACGGTCACGCAGATCATTTGTGACAAAGTCAGCTCTAAAATCCACGTCTTCTGACTTGTGCTGGCAACTAAACAATGGCGACAAAGCCAACAATGAAGATATTGTGGCAGGCCAAGGACATCACTTGTCTGATCACATAGCTCGATACTCAGTCTGGGAAATGGGACTCACTCTCCCACCTGGAGAGAGGTCGGAACAAGGTCAACAAGCTTACCAGGAATACAGCCGAGCAGACATTTCCAGAATCTATCTCAGCAGTCAAGAGTCAGCCATGCATTATATCATTTCAAATTTGTGATTTCAGACCCACACAACCTGAGTTTATCCATGGTAATCTAAGGAATGGGAGGCCTTCATGGGAAATAAAGATCCAGACTTTTAACAAAGAAAAAAAATAACATACCTACGGAATCCCAACTCTCTCATGCTCAGCAAACAGACTCCTACCATCGTTCCCTGCTGGCCTGCAGGCCCTGGTGTGAGCACTCTGCTCTGGGGCAGAACGATGGCCAGCAGGTCTCAGGGGCAGGCTGCTGGGGCTGGGTTTTGGGGAAGCTAGCTCTCTGAGGTCAGGCTGCATGGCCATTCACACCACAGGGAGTGAGAGGGCAACCCTGGCATTGGAGAAAGAGAACCAGTAGATGGATTTGGTGGTTCTGCCATCAGGGGGAGCAGAAGCCAGCATTGAACATGACCTGGAAATCTGCCAACCTCACCCGAAAAGTCACCAAGCTGTGGAGCTCTCACCGTGAGCCCCTCTGCACACCAAGTGTGTTGAGGACAAAAGGAGGCAGGTGCTTGGGTCACTCTTCATCAGGTTGGAGAGTTAGGACAAATAAGCCCCAATCCAAGGGCTCCCGGGAAATAGCGCAGGGCACATTAGAAAGGGAGATCTTGCCCAAGTAGCCCCTGGACTTCAAGGTGAGCACACATGGGAGGGAATACCTTTCCATTTGAGGGTTGTCTGCAATGAACAAAGTGTCATAGATCCTTGTTTACTCCTAGGGCAACAGCACCCCCTTTCACTCTCAAAAGAATCCTAATTTGATGAAAAATCCTATGGTCACCCTGTCACAGAGCCCTTTACAACATACTTCTCCCGAGTGTTATAATTTAAAATACCATTTTTGCGCACAATCCCTTGTGTATGCCAAGGATGGCAAACAGCGGGCCTACCTGCCCGTCTCCCACTCCTATTCCCTTGACAGACATCATTAATGGATCACACACAGCCCTCTTTCCCACTGATCTGAGACAAAGCCATAAAATCTTCTTAAGACAACCCTCCAGATGGCCAAGAAAACAAGTTGACTCATAAGTTGATGCTGATTTGCCCTTGCTGGTCAATATCTCATCTTTTCAGGAAGCCACTCATGAGGGCTTCAGCTTCCTAAGGCCATGAAGACAAAGCCATAAAAGCCTTGTCCCAGCCGCACCTACGCATTTGTCTTGACCAAAGCCAAAACTATTCTCTTATTTCTTTGGGGATGGGCAGGGACTCCTACCCAGGATGCCCAGAATCTAACCCAGGGCCCCTGACTTCCAAGCAGTCCAAACCAGCTAGAGCCCCATAGTTCTATTTTGAGCCCTACATTTGGTCACTTATGTTGCTCTAAGAGACAATCTATGCAGTGGCTTGCTGTAATGCTAGGCCCTCCACTTGGCTTTATGGATCAAGTTTCACTAGTTTTTGTTTTATTTTTTTTTCCCTCCCAGATTTCGGCAATGGCAAAAGGCACAAGTCAGACAAATTCTGCTGAAATTGAACATGCAGTCTCCTAGAACAGACCATTCAGTTCTTGATAGTAGGAAAAAAACTTTCATTTACATGGGTTAGGGAACACCTTCCTACAAAAGTACACAATGAACATTACACCAGAAAATGCAAATTTTCACTAAGACAGGACATGGGAACATAAGTCTAACTTGAAACAGAAGAAATCTGGCTTTACAAAGAACTCATTTTCTCCAAAGAGGGTAAGGTACAAAAATAGGAAGACTAAAGGGCTAATGGCCGTCTCCAGGAACAGATAAGACTCCAGTGAGTGTGGCAGTGTGGACAGGTGAGAGGTAGGTCTGCACAGTGAAAGGGTGAGTGAAGGTGGTTTTGGCTGTGTGGTTAGTGAGACCTGAAAAAGCAGGTCTCTCCAGGTGGTGTGTGAGAGCTTCCTGGAGGAGGGAAACTTCTAAGATCCGCTTGAATCCATTTATTTATTTATTTTCAGCAAATATTTTTGAGCACCTACTGTGTGTCAGGCACTATTCTAGATGCTGGAAGTAAAACAATGAACTCGACAGGCAGAGATTAAAGTCTATTTCTCTTTGTTTTTATCTCTATTTCCATCTTTGTCTCTTTCTTGCCACACACACACATGCATGCATGCATGCAGATACACACACAGATGTTAATAGAGCTTTTTTATTTGGAAGTGAGTTTATTGGCCTTTATTCAGTCCTTTTGGTCCTTTCATATTTTCTGAGTTTTCTAGAAGAACACAAATTTCGTTGTTAATATTAAATTATTACAAGAGGATACTGAGCATAAGTACCAGAGAGATGAAAGGCAATGGGCATCCAAGGGACACTAGTATCTGTTTGTTCATTTGAGTTATGAAGGTGGGGACAAGGACAATAAAAGAATTTACCCAGAGTACTCCTTCTCCTCTCTCCAGCGACCTTGGGAAGCCTCAGCCATACAGGCCTGGGAGTACCCCAGGCACAGAGGGAGCGAGAAGAAGTAACCCACACTAACACAGAGCTTCTTAGCCTACCAGAAGTAGAACTTTTTTTAGCACTTCTAAACTTTTTAGGAAGTTCACTAAAGCCTTCTGAAATAATTTGAATATATCCTTAGCCTCAATAATTATACATACAAAAAAAAAGGAAAAAGAGAACACAGTATTTTTTTACAATAAGATTCTTTCCTATTCAAACTACAAAGGGTAAAAAAAAAATCTTTCTTTTTTTTTTTTTAGAATTAGAATCAAGATAATACTGGAGAAGAAAATAAATACCAAAAGAAAAAAGATTATATGATTCACTCAAATGATACCAATATCAAAAGGTACTCTTTAAGCAAGTAATTTTCTTTCCTTTTTTATTTTTAAAGTGAATTAAGACCCTCTCTTGGACACCAATTGTGACACAGAGGACTTTTTTGCCTAATAAGGATGTGGCAGACCCACTACTGACCCTCCAGTTAATGGCCAGTAAACATGGGTGAGGCAAGTCCTACCCTGGTTTTAAAAGAGCCCAAAGTAACAACTCTGTCCAAATCTCAAGGAACTGATATGATTTTCAGTACACGAGTGTGATTTAGAAATGGAAACCACTTTGGAGCGGACTTAAGCCAACAACCAAGCCATGGCCCTCAAAAGGTCCATGCTTTATGGTTCAGTTATGGCAAGAAAAAAATTTCCACCTATAAACCCTTTAGAAAGTAACTATCTCAGAAAGTTCCAGACAAACCCAGTTCCACAGACTTTGGAGGTCAGCTGCGTATACTGCTGTTACGACAGAAGTAAGAAGTTGCTTGTGCCTGTGGTTACAGAATAGGTACAATCAAAGAAAAAAAAAAAAAAAACGGAAGACGAGGACAGAAAAACTCCCCCTTTGATGTCACCTGAGCCTGGAAATATCGATTACCTCCTCTCCCCCACTAGCCTCTCAGAATGCAAAGGAATTGTCTGGTTAGCGAACTTCACATCATGTATGCCTGATCTTTTATTTTTTTCCATGGGGCATGTCTCATCCATTTCTTCACTATTGGAGGCACCAATGTCCTAGTTGAGACTCTGGCCGGGAGTGGGCACCCTCCGAGTGGTTGCTGAGGATGGATAGAGGACTGGATGGGTAGATGGAAGGATGAAGGGACAGGGAATGTTGCTATCATGAAAAATCTGTCCTACAAGAACCTGGATGTCACTGGGCCTGCCTTCGGTAGAACTAGTCACCGTTATTTAGCAGTAACTTCAGGTATTCATTCTATGAGCAATTTATTATGCTAGGTATGATGCAAGATATAGGAACATAAAACTATGACAGAATTCATACTCTGGTTGAAGATAAAAGGCAACAACTACCAGTAGAATAAAATCAAGCCTGAAAGCATGTTATGTAGACTCACAGGAGGTCAAGATCAATGGCTGGCATGGCACAACTGACCGAGGCATGCTATTCAGATAACATCCTCCAAAAGGAAGGACAGTCTGGGTAACCTAAAAGAATATTTAGAAGAGGTTTTAAATTTATTTAGAATCCTACTTTTACCCACGGAACTACCAGATAACATACAGCAGAGAAATTACTGGATGGATAGGCAGATAAGTAATAGAAACAATGTTATTTGATTCACATCTTCCAGCAGAAGTTAAGTCAAATGCTTTCAGAGACCCAGCAGGTAAATCCGATCAAACACCTGTGCACACCAGGCATTGTTCTACGTGTTTCACATGCATTTTTTTTTTCACTTAGTCCTTGCCATCATCCTCTAAGAAGATACAAATATCATCCCACTTAGATGAAGAGAGAGAGGCTCCAGAAAGTTAAGGCTTTGCAAGTTGACCAGGTTGGCCAAAGCCCCATAACCAGCAAATGGTACAGCAGAGACTCAGGGTAGGGTGTTCTGCCTTCAGAGCCCCTGCCCTGCAACACCACACCCTCTCCTGCTGTGGAGGGATGGGGGTCTGTGCTGGGGGCATGGTGCCTTGCTGAGGCATGGGCTCCCATGACCATGAACAGCCATTACTGAGCGCGAGCAGACGAGTACCATGCCAGAACGCCAGGGCCCAGCCAAGTAAAAAAATCCACACGTCAAAATGTGAAATCTCTTGATTTTTAAATATGGACAAGTTCAATCTTCAAAAAATAACCACTCAGCAAACCCAACAAAACCATCCGCAATGAACTTTCGCCCATGCCCCTCTGCCTTACACTTTGCTGAGGCTCATTTCACTTACGTGCTTTCACTTCTCACAAGAATCCCGTAAAGGAAGTATTATTATTTCTGATACATGCATGAAGAAACCATGAAGGCTTAGAGAGGATGCATGTCCTTCCCGCAAACATACCTGTTCACAAGTTCAGGCAGAGGTCTTAGACTCAACATGGAGCAAAGCTGGGCTCCCTTGAGCTCTACCACCCTGGTCAGCGTGTCCCACTGTCAATGCCCCTTGCATTTAATAAATATGGGTTTGAATGAATGAACCAGACCCTTCCTACAGAGCCATTGGGGGAGAGTTGCAAATAGCATGAGAATGAGAACGGGGGCATTACAAAGAAGAACAAACACCATGCAAGCAGGGCTCTGCTTCAGAGCCTTGCCTAGAACCCGCACTGGGGGATCAGGCCCTCTCCTGAGAGACCCGGACCAGGAAAGGAATTTGGAGTGCCTAATGGTCTCCCCAGGGCTCTCAACTTGTAAGAGAGGGAAGTTTGGGTGAAAACTTGAGTATTCTGATTGCAAATCCAGCTTTCTCTTTGATTTCACTTGTGGCCAGCCTCTTGTTTACCACCACAGGCTAAAACTCAAGAGCTGTCCTGACGGACAGGCTCCCAGTTCAAATCCACTACAGAACCATGGATGCCTTTGTACAAGACCCCTAAGAATATCCTTAGGAAGAGACTTTCTTTAAAAAATAAAAAATAGGGGCACCTGGGTGGCTCAGACGGTTAAGTGTCTGCCTTCGGCTCAGGTCATGATCCCGGGGTCCTGGGATCGAGTCCCGCATCGGGCTCCCTGCTCCTTGGGAGCCTGCTTCTCCCTCTGCTTCTCTCTTTCTCTCTCTCTGTCTCTCATGAATAAATAAATAAAATCTTTAATAAATAAATAAATAAATAAATAAATAAATAAATAAATAAATAAATAAATTGTGGGGCGCCTGGGTGGCTCAGTCAGTTAAGCGTCTGACTCTTGATTTTGGCTCAGGTCATGATCTCAGGGTCGTGAGATTGAGCCCCCTCCCCCTCTGTTCCTCCCTCTGCTCGTGTGCTCTCTCTCAAATAAATAAATAAAATATTTCATAAATAAATAAATAAAATCGTGACTCTTAACTGAATCCATTTCATTGCAAAAAAAAAAAAAAGGAGAAAATAGAGAAATACACAAAGAGAATAAAGTCACCCACAATCTCACTAATCAGAGATGATCACAATTTTGGACCCTTTCTTCAATCTTTTTCCAGAGTGTATGTGTGCACACGCATATACCTGGAGACTTTTGTACTTGATGGAGGTCACACTCGATATGCAGTTTTTAAGCTTGTATTTTCACTTGTTATACCTTAAACATTTTGCCATATCATTATAATTCTTCAAAAACTGACATTTTTCATAACTGTGTAATACTGCGAAGATGGATCACCATAATTTATTTTACGAATTCTATTGTTGGGAATTTAGGCTATGGCCCATTTTTGTTGCTATCATAAATGATGCTCCGGTGAATACAAGATTGACTCTATTTCCAGTTAGTTCTTCAAAACGTATCTAGAGAAAAGGAATTACGGGGTGACAGGGCTCCACTTTGAACCTCTTTATGCATATTGTCAACACGCTTTTCAAAAAGGTTGTAGCAATTTACTTACAATGGTACTGTTTTGAAAAACCTTTGCCCCTTAGTCTTCCTGAACGTCCGAAACCAGCGCTGTTCTGGAGACACGGGGCCCCCTCCCCTTGTGTATCACTAAAGCCATACTTAGGCAATACTGCAGCTGTGTTCTTCCCAAAGAAGCTTTTATCTCGTTTCACTTCATTTTGGACTAGCAAACGAACATGCAACACTCGATAAAAGAGGCGAAAAATGCTCTTTATTGTTTTTAAAAGGCCTCTGGTGAGGGGCGCCTGGGTGGCTCAGTCGTTAAGCGTCTGCCTTCGGCTCAGGTCATGATCCCAAGGTCCTGGGATCGAGCCCCGCATCGGGCTCCCGATTCAGTGGGGAGCCTTCTTTTCCCTCTGTCCCTTCCTCTGCTTGTGTTCCCTCTCTTGCTGTGTCTCTCTCTGTCAAATAAATAAAATCTTTTTTTTTAATAGAACATTTTTTTTTTTAAAGATTTTATTTATTTTTTGACAGAGAGAGAGAGACAGCGAGAGAGGGAACACAAGCAGGGGGAGTGGGAGAGGGAGAAGCAGGCTTCCCGCTGAGCAAGGAGCCCGATGCGGGGCTTGATCCCAGGACCCTGGGATCATGACCTGAGCCGAAGGCAGACACTTAACGACTGAGCCACCCAGGTGCCCCAAACAAATAAAATCTTAAAAAAAAAAAAAAGGCCTCTGGTGAGTAGGCTGCTGTGAAGTCCCACGAAACAGCGGAATCTATCCCGATCCTATAAATCAAGATGCGCAGGCCCGAAAGAGAAGTGTTCCATTTCAAATGGCAGCGGCAGCTCAGACCTGTGTGGCAAAAATGCCCATTAGCTGTTTGTCAGGAATATTTTTAGAAAGTGCCGAGCAAGCCCGTGAGGAGCACCGTGCTGCCGCGTCGCCCTCTCCCCGGGGATTAATCGCTGCAGCCTTCAGAAGCCGCCCCAGATCAGCTGTGCTCCCCGCACTGACACACCCAGCACACACAACACACCCCACAGGCACCCCACACAGCACCCCGGGCGCCACTGGGCAAGGACGCACGTCTGCCCAGAGGTCTCTCCAAGGACCCTCAAGATTTTCACTCGCTGCAGGGAGAGAGTTCCTGTTATCAGGATGTGCAGACATGCGCAAGTTTGAGGTTAAAGCTGAGGGACCCCCATCTGCAGTAGTGGGGGGGGGAGGCTGTTATTTCTCAGATCTCTAAAACGAAATGATCTGAGGGAAGATCCCATGATTCTAAATACATCATAGAGGGGCGCCTGGGTGGCTCAGTCCATTGAGTGTGGGACTCTTGATTTTGGCTCAGGTCATGATCTCAGGGTCCTGAGACTGAGCCAGGCCTCAGGCTCTGTGCTCAGCCGGCAGTCCACTTGAGATTCTCTCTCTCTCTCCCTCTGTCCCTCCCCCATGCTCTCTCACGCACTCTCTCTCTCTCAAATAAATAAAATCTTAAAAAAAAAATTGTAAATTTCACATCTTGCAGTCTGTCTAACATTCCAAAAATGTCCATCTTTACCCCTGTTCTTCAGGCCTGTGGTCTCCCACAGTGAATGAGGCTTGTGCTTAGGGTCAGGCAGAACTGGGCCGATCACTTAACCTCTCTGAAACCTCAGCGTCCTCATCAGAAAAGTAGGGCCAAATAGTAATGTCTGCCTCACAGGGCTCTTGTGGAAATTCTGCACTTGGCCTATAAAAGGCCTCAGGAAGCGCTAATTTTAATGCTAGTGGTCATGGTATAGTTCAAAAGCAGATATCCAGCTATAAATCACTGGCACATTTTACTTCTGGAAACCACTGTGCTCTAGCCTTTCCACCAGAGGAAAGGAAAGAAAAGAAATGAAACCTAAAAGTCACATTTGCATTATTTTAGCCACCCCTGCAAGCCACATAATGGGAAGACAAATTTGTGACAACTTCTAAAAATAAAATTATCAAATGACCAGTGGCTATTCCTGTCCGCATTATGCATCTTTCCGAGGCTATAAAGACACACAAAGGATGTACATTTGTGTGAACTCTGCACAGCATCAGGACCTTCTTCTGACCCCATCTCCCCTCTTCTAACAATAGCTGTCTCAAAGTTCCAGGACATGGCCAGCTCTCTCCTATCCCAAGGTGTCAGTGGGCACACTTTTGGGTCAGGCAGCACCAGAGACCTGGGGTCTAGGCTTAGGCTGCAGCTGACTAAGCAAGTCATCGCTGCTCTCTGATACAACAAGGTGATTGAACTAGGGGTCATCTCTATAAACTTCTTCTCAGTGATGGGAGAGTGTGTGGTTCTAGCCTCATAAGCAATTTTAAGATGTAAAGTATTTTTTCCTGTGGATCTTGTAAGTCTCTTCTTTTATATTGTAGTTGTTCACGTCAGGGTGAGAAAATGAGTCAAAGGGTTGAATGTCAAGTTGAAACAAGGCTATGTACAGCCTCTGGTAGACTTGCAGGATTCAGTGCAAAAACACTAGCATCAAATTAGGTCCCATCAACATACTTATTGAAGGGCTACTCACAGCCATGAACTCTAGCAGACCCCCACGCAATACTGAGGTGCCCACCAGCCCTGTCTGGCTTTCCAGGCAGAACATAAGCAGTGATAGGAAGATAAGCCAAAAGCAAGGAAACCTACTCATTATTTTAAAGATATTCTTTTGTTTACTTACAAAGTTATCATAAATCATATAAATTAAATGTTTTATTGAAGAATATTTCCATCCAGCTAATAATAGTTGAAAATCTATGCAGCAAAACACAAGATACTATTAGATATACCTCCAGTTTAGATGATTCCGATCCCTCCAGATAGGACCACCTTAACAATTTTATTCCAAAACCGTTACCTTAAAATTATTTTGTGTACTTTATAATTTGGGATATTTTAAAATACATAGTTTATATAAAATGGGTAATAGGAGGTCATTGTTGTGCCCTTCTTGGCTATTTCCAGCAGCCTGATAAACTCCCACCAAGCCATGTGATCTCATCTCTTTTACCTCTGTCTTATAGATAGAAAAGGGCATCAAGAGCCAAGGACCAGGAGAATGGAAGGAAGCAGTGACCCAGTAATAGCAACAAGCACCCCAAGGCCATCCCAAACAAGCACACTAGGCAAAAACAGTGTGGGACCTATGGCAACACAACTTTAGAACAAGTCCCCTTCAGCACATCCCTCCAACCCAACAGCTACTCCTAAAGTCCCCCCAGTCTCTCCACCTCCAACCCCCACAATTTGGAGCTACAACTGCACTCATGGGGGCTCACAGAGAGACTAAGTGCCACGGTGTAAGGAGTCAAATTTGGACAAGTATATCTAATGTGTTTTTTTTTTTTAAGATTTTATTTATTTATTTTAGAGAGAGAGAGAGCACATGTGAGCATGAGTGGGGGAAGGGGAAGAGGGAAAGGGAGAGAATCTCAAGCAGACTCCCTGCCAAATGAGGAGCCTGACATGGGGCTTGATCCCACAGCCCTGAGATCATGACCTGAGCCAAAGCCAAGAGTCAGATGCTCAACGGACTGAGCCACCCAGATGCTCCCCCTCATTAATGGTTTTGACTGATAGAGAAGCAAATCTGTTTTAGCTAGTAGAACCATGGGGAGGCAAGGGATAGAAACCCAATCTGAACAGCAGAAGCAGCAAAGGGAATTTACTGACACATACAAATGGAAAGTCCATGGGGAATGGAGATAGCTTTCAACATGGCTGGATCCATATATGCTGTCACCAGGAATCTGGACTTTTCTGTCTTCTGCGCGGACTTCATTTCCAGTGGGCACTCTGCACGTGGTAGCAAAGATGGACACCAGCAGCCCAAGCTTCTGTTCTACAGGCTTAGAAACCTCAGCTGAGAGCATGTGCCTCTTTCTCAGAGGTTCTAGCAAAAGTCCCGGGATGGATTCTCATTGTCTGACTTGGACCATGTGCCTATGATTTAACTAGTCTCTGAGTTAGGTCCCAGCCCCTGGAGCTAGAGGATGGGATAGACCACACGTGACACATGGATTGAGAGTGAGAAAGAGCATACTTCAACACAAGAGATGGGGAAAGGTTGCCAGGAAGACAGAAACAAAGGGTATCCCCAAACAGCAGGCCCAAACCACAATAACCCCAGGATGTCTCTATTCTCAGTTGGGTGCATACTCAATACTATTTGGGATTTTGATAAATGATGAGGAGTTGTTTCCAATCAAGAATTGAAACATAATCAGCAGCTCAGGGGCACCCCTTGTGCTCCCTTCCAGGTACAATCCACCTGAAGATCGTGATTTCTAATACCATAGATACATTCTGTTATTATACTTTATATAAACGGAATCACATAGAATGTACTTTTATGATTGTGCACTTTCTTTATGTACGTTATACTTCTATAACAAATTTATTTAAAAAAAGAGCTAACATGTTATTTTCCCCACCCTATGAACATCTTAAACTGTGTAACTTTCAAGGACTTTCTCAGTTTTTCCAGAAAAGGCCTTCTCTCCAAACAAAATAATCTGTTAGATAGCAAATGCCATACACATCTGCAGTAAGCCACAAGTGACCGAGGTCACAGGCAGCGGGGCCCACGCCAGGGACTTGCCATTCTCTTCAGCCTCTCACCTCCTTCTGCATAGCCTTCCACCCTGGGTTCTGTCCACTTACAGGTGGATATTTGGGAACACGTCACCCTTTGCTGATCTTTGCATCGAGGTAAGCAGAGGGCAGCTCTCAATCAAGCAGTGGTCTGCCAGCAAACTTTTGAAGGCTCATGGGTAGAAGAGAGAGACAGCATTATTGGGTCACTCCAGAATAGTGGTTCAGGAATCCCCTGAAGAGTAATGACAGTTAAACTGTTCTCCCACCTCTCCACACCAAAGCTCATCTGGATAAATCCCAAGAGTCTATGGATTACAAGTTAAAAACAAACAAACAATAAACAAACACTTTCTTTATAGGGTAGAACTAGGACAAGCCAACAGATGGCACTGGCCAAAAATGGACTAGCCATTCTAGTACCTCTAGCCAGAGGTAGTGCCCCTCTGCTCTAGAGTTGTGCATGGAGTGGGTAGAGGGGCTTCTATAATGTTCCTTCTAGTTAGACTTCTTGGGATGGGTGAGAAGATAGATTAAATGATCTTTAAGGCTCTTTTGAACTATCAGATTCCATGAGTCTAGCAATGCCCCTCTAATGGCCCCAACAGCCAATCAGGAGCTAAACCATCAAAAGTAAAGCTGAATTCTCAAAATGTTAAACACAGAATTACATATTACTGAGTAATTTCATTCATAACTATATACCCTTAAGAACTGAAAACAGGTATTCAAACAAATACTTACATGTGAATATTCATAGCACTGCTATTCACCAAAACCAAAAGGTAGAAATAACCCAAATGTCCATCCACAGCTGAATGGAAAACAAAATGTGGGATATCCATGTAATGGGATATTATTCAGCCATATAAAAGGAATGAGGCTCTGATACATGCTACAGCATGGATGAACCTCAAAAACAGGATGCTAAGTGAAAGAAGCCAGATACCAAAGGCCATATAGTGAATAATTCCACTTATATGAAATACCCAGAATAGTTGAATCCACAGACAGAGAGCAGATTAGTCATTGCCAGAGATTTAGGGAGAGGAATAAATGGGGAATGACCATTTAGTGGGCATAAAATCTCCTTCAGAGCAGTGATAAAAGTATTTTGGAACTA